>NC_080388.1:56033275-56373275 GCF_028751815.1 Salvia miltiorrhiza
TCCAAGACGCCGCCTCCATACCTGACACCGAGTCCAACACTTGCCACAACATCTCAACTTTCTCCATCTTCTTGTATTTCAGCGAGGGCTTAGAAACTCCATTTCCGATCAATGAAGAGTTGCAGAAGCTAGCGATTCCCTCTCTTGAAGATTGCTTCTCGCCAGAATTCATGGAATTCATCGTCTCCGAGCAGAAATATATCGATCTCGACTCCGGCATCATCTTCAACACATGCAGAGAAATTGAAGGCGAGTTCTTAAATTCAATCGAAAAAATCTCTGGATTGCATGGGGAGATGTAGAGGTTGGTTGCGGCGACATCAGGATTGCACGGGGCGGTGGAGTTGTTGGCGAAGATCTAGGGCTCGATGGGGTATTTGGGGATTTGGGGGTTTTGCAAACTTGGTAGATTTATGGTAAACTGAGAAGTTCGTGGCGTGGTGGTGGAAGGCGGTGGCTAGCCTGAGGGGTGGTGGCGGAACCTGGTGGATGGAGGTGGTCGGCGTCCCGGCGAGCCTCAAATCGCGGCCCTCGCGAGTCTCTCCACCGCCAATACCAAACCCTCGGCGACCTTCTCCGACCCACAGATTTGCAGCGGCCTTGAAAATTTACAGATTTACGCCGCCTCCAGTCCATCGGAACGTCGTTTGAGCCGCCGATTTCCTTGCCGCGCTAGTTGTCGGAGCGTCGTTTGAGGAAATCGGAGGAAGAAGGTGCAGACGACGGGATGAGGTCTTGGGATTTTTACCCTTTTTGTTTGTTTTTTTTAATTTATACTCACTCAAAACGACGTCGTTTTGAATGCCGATGAGTCCACGTCTGAAAATTCCGATGCCACGTCAACACCGATCAAGGTGGTGGTCAACGCATGTGCAAATTGCAACAAAATTAAAAGGTCATGTATTCTGAGGCTATTTTTTAAGCTCATGTGCAATTTGTAAATTTCGTGAAAGTTCGTGTATTTTCCGGTTGTTAACCCTATTTCTTCTTAGATTTGATTTTTCACTTTTCAGTTTTCTAATGCATAAAGAAAAAATTGAATATCAAAATAATTTCACAATTAAACAATAAGAAATAGTTAAAAAGTAAAGTTCAAAGCGAAGAAAAATATGTAGAACTTTAACAACACTTAAAATTGGATCAATACCATCATTAAAAATGAATAAACATCTTATACCCATAAATTTAAAATATGAGATATATTGACTCACGCCCCGACTTCCAAGAAACACCAATTATGACTTTCGTGTAGCTCAAAGCACGATCATTAACTTATGGTTAATTGGCAAAGCCAAGTTTATGCCAGTTAATAGCACACACTCAATAGAGAGTAAAGCATTGAAGCATGAACATTCTTATTTTGCTTGCATGAATATCAGAGCTTAATAACTCAAAAGTATATTTGAACATAAACACAGTTGATATACAAGATGATTATGTCTTTCTCTAAAGTTGTTCCAACTTAGGTATCCTCTTTAGTTGGGCCTACAATATAAACATTAAGTTTAGTATAAATAAACTAAGTCTATAACTCATCTCATATAATCTATCCTTTATCATAAATCAACGCTTTAATCCTAGATTCGCAACACCGAATTAATAAATTTTAAAGTTTAGTAAAATAAAGTTTTAGCATATCATGTATATGCATATGTATGTATTTCTTATTACATTTTTTACAATATTTCTCAACTTAATTCAAAGCATGTAATTCATCTTTAAATCACCGAAGCATGCTTAAATAAGTTACCTACATAACATATTCACACATTGCATATAATCAACTAAGTTCATCATAGCAAACTTTGCAATACTTGAATAACTTTATCTTTATATTTGCAATATATAGTAATAGATAATGCATTTCACTCAACTTCAAATAATATTATAAATTCACTAAAAGTGAATCAGAGAACTTGTCATATATTTTTGAAAACCTCTAGATGTCTACTGCATTTTTGAAGAAACTTATGAATTAAAATAGTTTCTAGATTATGAGATGAATATAGTTTAATACGATCTATCCAAAATAGATAGTTTCAAAGCATATATTTGGAAATTACTTGAAATTTTCTAAAATTTAAATCATGAGATCATAAAACATTATATATAATATAGTAAAAGGTTTATATATCATATAGTAAAAGGCTCAGATTAATCTAATCATATTTTACCCTTGAAATAATTTGTGAAACCTTTATCAAAATCATTGTCAGAAAGATAATAACTGTAAACTAGCTAATTTTGAAATTTTGTATACTATTGTACATAATAGATAAAAATATACACCATACATTTCCATAAACCTATAGAAATCTAGTTTCATTTATAAATATAATAGTATCCAAAAATATCAAATGAGCATGGAGTTATACATCTTCTACTATAAATTAGCAAAACTGTTCGATTTTTGACTAACTGTTTTAAATCTAAGATTAAATATAAGGTGAACTCAAATTGCTACGAAATTTGACATGAATAACATAATGTACCAAAGTTGATTGAGTAAAAGTTCCAAATCAAAAGAACTCTTAAAACATATCGAAACATTAAGTAAAAGCTACTGCCTAAACATGAGATTTTTCATAATTTTTGCAATAGTTTTTCTAACATTATTGAAAAATATTAATCCTTCACTAAAAAATTCAAAATTTAACATTTTTTTTGATAAATTTAATATTTTGACATAACAAACACTAGCTTACGCACAAAAAAAAAATTACTAATATTTATCCATGTTAACCATACAAAACAAGATCAACAAATTAAATAAAAATTATGGCCGAACATGAGAACTTCAATCCTTAATTTTACTCCCTATGTCCCATAAGAGTGTGCATTTCTTTCTATTTTGGGACGCCCACATGAGTGTGCATTTGCCAGTTTTGGACGCTACCTCATCACCAACTCCTTATTTCTTACTCTTACTTTATAATGGATCACTTTCTCCACTCCTAAAACACTCATCTAACATCTTATTAAACATGTGCCACTAAAAATGATGCACACTCTTGTGGGACGGAGGGAGTATAAGCAATTTCTTCAAAACAATAATTATAATTCTAATTCTATGATATTATGCAAGTTTAATCATAACATATACTTATTTTTTCATGTGGTTTCATGTAGATATACTCCCTCTGTCCTATAAAAATAGTCATAATTTTACTTTTTGAGATGTCCACAAAAAATAATCATGTTCTATTTATGAACACTATCCCACAATAGATTGTCTTTTATACATTAACTTATTTATTTATTTATTCTATCACATGGTGGAACCCTCTCTCCACTCACAACACATTAATTATCATTATTAATACTATCTTTATGGTCGGATATTTTCTCCACTCATAACATACTTAATCACTTTTATTAAAATCCATATCACTCCTTCCTAAGACTTTTTTTACAGGACAAATGGTGTATTAAAAACCCTAACTTACGCATAAAGGACCTTCACAATTTAAAACATAATATAAAGAAAACTCAACTATAAACTCTAACACAAACATATATCCTGATTATAACATAAATCTTTTATAAAAATACAAAAACATAACCCTAAAGGAACACATAATTTCAAGAATTGAAAGAAAATATAAGAAGCATTTATATATTTTTCAAAGATTGTGTGGTTCCGAAAATGTAGAGAAAAAATTATGAACTAAAAATCTTTATATTTATAGGAGGATTTAACAACAACAACAACAATACTAATAATAACAACAACAACAACAACAATAATAATAATAATAATAAAGACACTTGTAACATAACATGAAATCTTGAATATTAACCTGCCAACACATTACTTTTTAGAATATATCATTTAAACAAGAAATAATATAAATATCATTCTCTCAATCTCAACTAGCTTGTTCACTTTTTTTGGGCACAGATATTAAGAAATTAGTTTTTAGTGTGTTAGGTGTGGACGTGTGGTAAGTGAAAAGATGAAAATATGAATAAATGAAAAAACTTTTGCTATATAAAGAAAGTGATCAAGTTAGTTAAAAAACCTGAAAAGGAATACTGATCAAGTTAATTGAGACGAATGAAATAATATGTTAATACTTTTATTTTAATACAACTCACACACATATATAAATATATAAAGTAGATAATTTAATTTCATAAAATATACATTTGCACAAAGTATAAGTAATAATAATGTATGATTTAAATATTTTATCTTTTTTGGGGTGTGAATCAATTTACTCTAATCCTAAAGAATTTAATTGCTACATTTACTGAATGAATTTTGAAAATATTTTCCTTCAAACGAAGGTGAGCATGCTTCAATTAATTCAAGCATGCTAGCGATGTTGGTAGCCGCATTATCAAACCCAATATAATTTTTTTCTACTTATATATCAAACGATATTCTGGGTTTTAAAAAGCCCGAGGCACAAACATGCCCCGGAGCCTAGGCGCAAGGCTTTTAGCTCAGGCACGGGCTTTTCGTAGGCGAGGCGTAGTAAAGCCTAAAAAATTCTAATATAGTTACCTACATTATATTTTATACCAAAAACACAAATACATAAAACCACAAATACTTAAACACACAAATACTTAATTTAAAACACACAAATATTCAAAACATACAAATACTTAAGTTTTAAAGTACGCAAAGTACGATCAAATATCAAACAAGTAATCAATAATCATCATCCTCAAGTGCATCATCCCTATCTCTAGCATCTTTGTCTTCACCAATGTCATCTTCCATCTTCTTCTCATCCCCATCCTCATTCGCATCCTCATCTTCATTTTCATCTAAAAGTCTTCTCGAACTCGAAGCAACTACAACCTTTTCTTTATCAACTCTAGATGCACGTCTAGTGCTATAAATAGGATCATTAGCTCCCGAAGCCTTACTAACGACACTCCATGTCAAATCACCATCCTCAAACACAAGATCATCATTTTCATTAGAAGAGTCCTCATCCATGTGTCCAAGCAACCATTCATTGCTATCATCAATCTCTTCTAATAGAATATGATTTATTGTATATGTCCTCTGTATCGCATTTCCAAAGTACGATTATACTTCACATAAACTAATTGATTGAGCCGATCTTGTGCCAATCGGTTTCTCTTCTTGGTATGAAGCTATAAAAATATAAGAGATAATAGGTTAAAATTATAGTTATGTATTCTAGTGAAAAGTAAAATAAAATAATATCTTACATGATCAAAGACACTCCAATTTCTCTCACATCCGATAGCACTGCAAGTGAGGCTAAGAACTTTTATCGCAAATGATTTGAGGTTGGGACTTAAAGATCCATAACAAGACCACCAATCTGCTATAGACATTTAAAAAATGAATTATCGTTAGAATATGAAATGTTAATTAATTCAACACTTAAATAAAATTTCAAATATAACATGTTACGTGGTGATTTGACCTTTCTATGTCTAATTGTCATTGCATTGCCAAATAGACCCGTTGCATTTTTGTAGGCATCCAACAACCATGATATTGTCTTGAGTTGTTTCATCTCGAATCAACCTTTGAATGCATTTATACAAACCCTTCTCAACCTCTCGACAACTCACTTGCTCTGAATTATCATAATAGATTTTCAGATTTAGAAAGTATCCGGCCGCATGTAAAGGGCGGTGAAGTTGGCAATCTCATCTTTTATCAATGATCTCAAAAGCTTCTTTGTAATGCTCCTCCTTATGACCAAAACTCTTAGTAATAGCCTCTTTAGCTCTATCCATAGCTTCATAGATATACCCCATAGCCTATTTTTTTTATCTCCATCAACCATCCGAAGTACTTTCACAAGTTGACCTCCCAACTTAAGAGCATACAACACATTTCTCCAAATTGTATCTTGCAAATTAAATAAAAGATGTCATCTTCTCCCCCCCCGATCCTTTTGCCACTTTGAAGCATTCCACTATTCCGAAATGACCATCTTCCTCAAATTGTTTTTTTTGCTTGTGATATTGTGCAAGAGTGATAAAGGAAGTTGCAAACCTTGTGACCGCCGATCGATGCAAATTCCTTTGATTTGTGAATCTTTTCATCATGTTCACAATGCCAACATGGTTATATATATAACCATTCATGAAGATCGCTTTCTTGAGGGCATTCTTGATCTTTGGAAGCTTTCCAATATCCTCCAACATCAAGTTCACACAATGTGCGGCACATGGAGTCCAATAAAGATGTAGTCTTTTGGCCATAAGCAATCTCCCCATCAAAATAATATTAAGCTTTAATCATTAAGAAAAAATAAATTGGAAGTATAAATTAAAGATGATTTAAACTTCTTACCCGCTTTAATATAGTTAGATGCATTATCCGTCACCACTTGCACAACATTTGCATCTCCAACTTCCTCGACAATAGAATCAAGCATTTGACACAACGTGACTAAATCTTTCACAACTTCCGAAACTTCCACCGATTTGATGAACACGGGCCCCTTTGGAGAGTTGACAAGTAAGTTCACAATATCCTTTTGCACCACCGAATCACGTCATCCAGAAATATTTAACAAAAATGTTAAATGTAAGTGGTTTTTTACCCATACTCTTACCTTTAATTGATTCTACTTCTTTGAGAAATCATGTTATGCTTGATCGGTCTCCTCCCTTTGCAAAGTACGGGCATATCGTTCATCCCCCTCTTCTTGTATATGTTGAGCAATTGCTCATCGATGTAATCGGCAATCTCACAGCGTGAGGAAGGTTTTTTTTCCTTGATGATGATTGAGGAGGATGATAAGTTGGAGTGCTATCAACGTCACCCACGTCTTCGCCCTTGGAGGAGTTGAGGCTAATAAACTTGCCATAGTTAGCACATGATGAAAACATAATGATAAATTGATCACAAATACTCATGTGCAACTGATTGATTTCCAGAATGACACTACTTCATTCGAGAAATGACACTTAAACATTTTCGAATGACACTTCTTCAACATACAAATGACACGTCTTCAAGTGTCATTTGTATGTTGAAGAAGTGTCATTCAGAAACCAGTTACACGGTGCAACTGGCTGCACGAGAGAGTGTCTCTAAATTGATAATGTGATATGAGAAATGAAAGAGTAATAGTAAAAATAATTTAGCAAAAGAAATTTAGCACTAACTATAGCAAAGAGCAATTTGAGAATGTAGCAAAAATAGAAGAATACCAAGAAGAGTATAGAATTATTAACACAAGGGTGAATTTGAAGTAGATGAGTATCTATAGATTAAAATGAGGGGAAACAAAAATCTGAAATTTGAATTTTCACCAAAAATCGGCTTTGTGAAGGCGGTTCCGTGCCTGGCCGGTTCCAGTTACCCTGGACAACGCTAACGCGATTGGCCAATTTCAGAAAAGCGAATCCCTACTTACTTCCCGCCAAACCGTCTGCCGCGAATTACTTGAATCTTACAAATATACCGCACTCCATTTCACTAGCATCTCTCTCCTTTTCTCTCTCTCGCGCTTTGAGCCGGTGTGTCTGTGAGTCTGTGACTGTTGCAGCTTCAGAATCAGGCCACTCAGGTACACCCTTCTGGACGAGATCTGCTTATCCGTTCGTCTGTGTCTGCCGTTTTACTCATCCCGTTTCGTTTCATCGGAAATCTTAGGGTTTCGGCTCACATCCGATAACTATTTTCATTTCATTTCATATGTGGGTGATACACATCTTAGATTCTTAATTGAAGAGCTTATATGTTGTTTTGCGCCAGATCTGAACTCTTATGCGGGCGAACTTTTTGTTTTTTTAGTAGTTTCCGATAAGCTGATATTTGCACTGCTGCTGCTTTTAATTGATGACCTGTTTTGTTTACTTCCGGTTTATTGATTTAGATTTAATTAATTACGTTTTAAAGATCTTCCGTGCTAGCTATTTTGATTTTGCAATTTTTTTCTTCCAAATTGGGTCTAGTGCGTATTAGGATATGTCAATTAGGTATATGGCTTCCCCACTTTGATTGCCTAGATCAGGTTTATGTGAATTTTCTTCTGACTGGTTGATTAGCCTTAGATGTCAGGTCTCTGCTCAAAGACAAAAGATATTTGCCCGATTTAAAAGTTTGCTGAAGAATAAGCTAGCTTTCTATATTTTAGATATACTACGAAACTATTTTTTTTTTTAGAGGAAAACTAGATTTTAATTGTCCTTTTAAACATCTCATCTTGCTCTAGTCTACCGTCATATTCTATAGCTGATTGATTTTATTATTATTATTATTATTATTTTTTTTTCTTTTTTTTTTCTTTTAAATTATAAATTCTTATTGTTTCATTTGTTTTGCTGTCCAATATAGTTTTGCTGCCCCAGTTCATATGCAAGTTAGAAGAAACATTTGTTGATTTTTTCTCTCAACAATGGAGCTGAGGAATTGCAGTGTTAAGCATTTTATCCAAACTATTAGGGATGGGTTGGTGATAAAAGTTTGCAATATCAATGCCAATGGAAGGCCAGTGACTCGAACCAAGATTTTGAAGGATGTATATGATAGTGAAGATGCCAAAAGACTACAGAAGACTCCTTCAGGTTCGCTTTTTGTTAATAAACAAGTGAACCATGGAAGTTCGTGTTTTCCGGTGGCTGCTAGGGCATTATGGGAAACAAAATCTGAACCTAGTGATAGTGCTCCCAGTGCTGATGGGGATTCAGACAGTGATGTGAATGATGCTATCACATTATCACAGCTCAAGAACCGGTTATTGACAAAGAGAAGGAAGTATGTTCCCGCTGATGAGAAAGCTGTGGAAGATGAATCTGATCTTAACGAGCCGCTTATCAATTTCAAATCAAAGCATTCAAAGGCCACATGGGCTAAAAGGAGACGCCTGAATTCAAGTTCTATTTCCTCTGCAACCATTGAAGTAACTATTAAATCCGAAGAGAATTTGGTTTCTGAAGGTTCCGAGCAAGCTGGTGGTGAACCTACTCCACTCATTCGCATCAAAGTCGAGGCTCCAGATGCTGAGCAATTAGGAGGCTACAATGAAATGCCTTCAGCCTCATCAGCTGGTCATAATGTGGTAGTAAATTCTGGTCAGATAACAGTTCTACCTGACCATGACAGAGAACCATATGAAGAGTGTCTTACCAATGAGGTGTCTTATGATCATTTGGAGGATGTTGAACCTATTTCTGTTATTTTTACTCGGGATGAAGGGAACATCAGGTTGGAAACTCTGGAATCTGAATGCAAGGAGTTGCTGGGTTCTGCACTAGGAGAAATCACGAAGCCAAAAGAGAAATGTTTTTCAGTAACTTCGTTTTCTGATGATCCAGATGCAGATGTGTCCTGTCGTTCTAGTAATTCTTCAGTTATGCCCGATGAATGTAGTTCTAGCTACCAGGTTCCTGATATGGCTATTGATGGTTGCATCACACCTCCTCAGGGAGCTAACTCTGTTTTATTTGAGGGTAAAGCTGAGGCAGATCTTCTCTCTGAGCTAAACAACTCTCTAAGTAGCCCTGGCAAGAACTATGACTCCAACTCAGGTTCCATTACGACCTCAAGTACTAAGGAAAATCCCATTTCCATGACAGATACTAGTGCTGATGGGGAGCAACTTTCAACATCTTCCTTTGATACTGTTATGAGGAATGACTTCAATACTGAAGGTCATACCGAACATGAGTTATTGAAACCTTTGGACAAGCAGAATTCAGAATTTCCAATAACTTGTACAGCAAATGAGTATTCGTTAGATGACAAAACTTGTGATAGTGCTGACACAATTTCAAAACCAGAGCAACACCAACTTCCTGAAAGACCCCAACACCATCTTCCTGAAAGACTCTTTTCCACCCGTAAGGTAACTATAGTTTTCTACATGATATTTTAGTTCTACATGTATTTGATTATTTGTTCGGGCCATCTGAGGTTTAGTTGGTCTTTGTCGACACTACAGGCCTTGTCTCCATCTTCTCAAGAGCAATTGTGTTTGGTGATGAATTCTGTTGAAAGCGGGAACGATGCCGATCAAATTAGTAAGTAAAGTAGTTTGAGTTTCTCTGACCATGTGTATGATGGGCTTTTCCCACTCCCCCTTCTCCGGTTGCTGTATGCTTGAAGAACCCTACTCTTGCCATTAACCTTTAAAGATGAAGCTAGTTTCTTATAAAATATCACTTGAAACAGATTCTTTCATGATACAGTTCCCTAGTAATTCTATGAGAAAACAGATTCCTGAGCGTGAAATTTCACAAGTGCTCCTCTTGTCATAGTGCGAGAAGATGTTTGACATGCTTTTGTGTTTTATGTTGAGAGTATATATGACTTTTGGAAGCTCTCATATATTGTTCCTGAACTGTTTCCACTGCTCACTCGTGCTGCTATGTTGTCTTCTATTTTTTTAATTTTTTTTCCGTATATTCCTTGCCCATCCTGTTCAATGTTTGCAGTTGATTATGAATGCAAGGAGAAACTCTTTGAAAACCAGACTATAAAGAAGCCTTCATCTCTGAGATCAGAGGTTCAGTATGACAAAAAAACTGTGAGTCACAGATTGCCTGGACAGGTTAGCCAGCAGAAATTCGTCATAAGTCCGAGATGCATCAGCAAGAGATCAAAGATAGCCAAAGGCAATCTTGAGGGCCCTCGTTTCTCACGTACTTTACCTAATCTCAGTACTGGGTGTACCTCTGTTCAAGGTTGTTCCGAAAGTGCTGTTGCATTCTCACAGAGACAGATGCATGATATGGAGTCTGTTGCACTAAAACTGATGAATGAGTTGAAGTCCATGAAGGACTTTGTAGAACAAAAATTGCTATTTGAAGCATACCGCAATGCTTCCTTAAAAAATGATGCAGATGAGGTATACATGATGTAGAGTTTCATATATAGTATTAGGTTTTATTTGATTAAATTTCTATCAAACATTTTCGTACACTCAACTGAAGCATGACTTTAGTTAGAGAAATTAGTGATGATACAGCAACTATTGCTGCACTTACCAGTACGTCTACCTTGGGTGATCTGGGAATGGTTTTGATGAGAGCCATGCCATCACTCTCAAAATTAGCAACTACTATTTGACTTTTTAATGTCTTTGATTATCATCTTTGGCAACTTCCATAACTACACAGCCTTCTAGAACTTATTTTGCCTCCAAGCTTCATCTTACTTCCTATTTTACTTCATATTCTTGAGGAAGCTACTTAAAGTTTACATATATTCCTGACTAGCTTAGAATTCTGACTACCTTGTGTTGCCTTTACAAAAGTACTCCCAATTTTCTGATTATAATTCCTGTGCTGTATCCTCTGTATTCTAGTTCAAATAAACTTCTATGTTAAGCAGGCTATGTAAGCTTTGTACCCATCTAGAAAGGGTATCTGTTTTTTCTTGTCTTGAGCTAAGATTAGATATGTAGTGCTCACATAACTTCTTTTTATGCATTTCATTATACTGGACATATGCAGTTGACCAGTAATATTTGCCAAGTGTGTTTTAGCTTTTGATTCTAGAATTATTGCTTTCTGCATCTTCAATTTAAATTAATTATTAAGTCCATTAATTCATCTTGATGATTCTGATCATTAAGCTGTATATCGGCATGCCGGTATATTAATGTGCACGGGCCAATACTGAAATAGTTATTACAAGTTCCTGTTAGCTTATTGATCTTCTGGTTGGCATTCATGCTTTGAATATGTGAAAATACATTATTTGCATTAGCATGCTAATCGATATAGAATGCCAAGTAGCTTACATATGTTTCTTTCTTCTTGACAGGTAAAATCGGCCATTAATAATGCTATAAAAGCTGAAGAAACGGCTAGAAAGTGGATGTCTATGATGGCGAGGGACTGCAACCGATTCTGTAAAATAATGGTCAGTCCACTCTGTAATACTCATGTTTATGACTTCCATCATATTTTCTGAAAGTCATGGCTTAATGGATAAAAGGACTTGAAAAGATGTTCCTGTAAAAGCGCCTGTTGTGAAATCTTGTTTGCCAAAGAAAGTACCAAAAAGATGAGTTGTTAGTGGGTTACGAGCTAATATTTATTGTCTTAATTGTTAGAAAATGACGCCGGACAGCACATCTTCTTCAAAAGATGGTTTAGCCAAGGGGGAGAGGAAGATCATGTTTGCCGATGAAGCTGGTGGGAAGCTATGTCATGTCAGATTTTTTTATGACAGCACTGCCTCTCCAGCTTCTAATGTTGTAGATCATTGAGGCCATCAAATGCATTCTGGTTTGCTTAAACGCTTCTTGTACTTGACCTGTTGAGTATCGAGTGCATGCGTGCTCGGATATAGAGAGAAAAAGAAAGAGAGTTGCTGCTTGTGTATTCCTTAGTATGGCTGCTAATCATACTGAAGATCACTCATATCCATGATACCCTATCTCTTATTCAAATTTCCTTTGTAGCTTAAATACATTCTTACTGTGGTAAATAAGGGAGAAATGGTCATGCATACCCCCACCCAAGTTGTATTGTAACCTTACGAATATATTGTAATTGAAGTATTCAATTGTTTTATGGTATCACCAGCTGTTGTGCTCATAATCAACTGGCCTCGGATGGTCGTGTATTTTTAGGAATATGTTACTCTTTAGAAATAGAGGATTTCATCACCCTATCTGGTATAGTTTATGAATTGAAGCAGCTGTGTAGAAGGTAACCGACCAGGCCGTCCATGAAAGGTGAAGATGGATCTTCATATCCTATTCTCAGCTCAGCGTGGGATAGGCTTGAAAAATGGTAAGGTGACGCATTTATGCTAGGCTGGAGAAGCTGAGGTTGTAAATGAGTCCCCATCTGGGCAGATTTATTTGTTAGTCAAAGGAATTGTTAATTTGCTTATTAAAGCGTAACTAACAAATTCACAGCTCATTCATTCTCGAGTGATTTCCGGGCTCAAATCCACTTGTCAACACCCATATTTTAAGCTCTCACTAGAATATTAAGCCTAAGATATCATAGTCGCCTTTTTTCTGTGGCTTATATATGAAAGGAGTCTATGTACAACCCATCCAAAATAGATTAGCACCTTCAGGTTTTACTAGCATGAAAAAAAGGATAAAAGGTCTTACATTCGAATCTCATTAATATTTTTGTAGATATAATGTGGTTTACCCGTCCCATATGATTTGCGGTCTATTGCCCAAGAGCGTAAATTTGTTGGTGCACAACGAAAAGTAACGTACATGAGTTCCCAGGAAACAACTAAAAAAGAAAGAAGAATAATATAATTAGAATAAAGGATAATCACAACAACAAAACTCCTACGTTGAATTAATCATTAATTACTAGGGATCAATTAAGATTTTAACTAAGGTTTATTTACCAAAAATAGGAATTCATTAAGATGGATGCACCGTGCGTCCGAGTGTGCTCTACCTAACTCAAAAGAATTCAGTAGTCTCCGAAACCTTACAGTTGCCGTAGACCACCCAAAGTATTTCTTGGGACAATTTCTGAAGTTCTGAAAACTATATAATCTTTTGTGAAAATATAGGCCAAAACAGGGAGTGTGTGTTTGTGTTGTACTTAACTGTATCCTTTTAGTATTGTTTTTTCCAAATTTATTTAATATGTTCCCTTTCTTTAGTTTGTGTAATAATTTATGTGGAGATAATTTTGGAACAAATTCTACTGTTGTTTTTCACCAGGAAACATTTTTTTCTCTCATTCAAACTGCTGCCATGGGCCATGACTGGTCAGTTGGGTAATTAGTAGCCATATAGATACAGTTGCTCTACACAAAGGAATTCGAAAGTGCAGTCTGTAGAGGATAGAGACATACAGAGCCAAGTGATTTGAGTCAATTCTCGAAAATACTGTTTCTGACTCTCCTTGTTTGCTTTTGGATTTTCATTTAATATTAATATATGTTGCATGTCTTTACAACTATAGTTTCGCGATTTCAACATCAGTAATAGTTGTTCGCTTTGTATGATGTTTTCGAAGACACTATTTTAATTAAGGAAAGTTGCTTTCTGTTTTATGTTCAAGTAAATTCAGTAAAATTCACTTTGTATTAGGTATATAAAGATAAAAATTTGGTTTTCACTATTTATTTTCCGCTCCGTGTTGAGTTTGATGTTTGATTAATAGTGGTCATTAACTACACAAACTTTCATTAATTTTAGTTTTAGTATATAAATTATAATTTTTGCCTATAAATACATGAATTTTAAATTATTTTATTTTTCACGAGTTGTCAATTGCTCCAAGTAATGCTAAGGTGAACGTCTGAAATCTCTATACATAGTTGCTTAACCTTAGTCACAATGACATTAATAATTGCCATTTCAGTTAGCTAGCCATAATGTTATTAATTTACCACTTCAGCTAGCCATCATAGTGCTAATTCACCGAAAATTGACAATTATGTGAAATATATAAACAATTGAAAGTTGGTATATCTGAAGATAGTTTTTTTGTTCATATATAAAATCAGAATTTGATAAAAGTTTATGTCCAATTACCTTAAGAGCAAGCTCGTCGTCAGTGTGCATGTACTTTTTCACCAATTTCATATCTTCAGGTCATTACTTTAATTGGTGTTGCAGTTGCAGCAGAAGAGCATATTATAATGAACTTGAATAACAAATAATTACGCAGCAAAGATGACAAAAAAATGATGGAAATAAGAAAAGATGAGATGACACCATACGTCATCCACAAAAGAGTTCCTTCAAAATCTGAGTGAAAGCCTGAATGATAATTTTGTGATGCAGTGTGGAGTTGAGCGAGAGGAAGCTCATCAAGAGCTGCTCCAGCTCCTTGGGCTCGAAGATGTGGTTAGCCACGATCATCTCCGACATCGACTTCTTGAAATCCTCGTACGGATCGACAGACTTCTTCACCACCACGAAGCTCTGCTCCATCGACACCATGCATGGCGCCAACCTCCCCAACATCGGCCTCCTCTCATCACTACACCCCTCTCCCTCCTTCCATTCTTTCGACCCATAGCGTTTGAATCTCCGCGCCCTATGCTTCTTCGCCTCTTTCTCCTCCTCGTTGCTGTCTCCTGACGATGAACAAGGGGTTCTGCTGATGCAAGATTTTGATGATTTGTGTGATTTTTTGCTGTCGTTTCTTGGAGATGGAACCCTCCAATCTGGGTCCTCGGGGTGGAGTGGGGCGACCCTCGAGGACGAGGGCGTGGAGGGTGGGGGGATGGGGATGGGGGTGCCCGGGAAGGAAATGTCGAATGTTTTGGAGTTGAGAGGAGAGAGAGGGACATGAGGCTGCAGAGGGCTTTTGATCATTGCACAAGGCTTTTTGGGACGACAGAGTTGGAGAGAGGTTAGGAGAGAGAAGTGGAGTTTTGGACTCTTGGCTTTCGCCATTTGATTCAGAGTAGGCAAGATTGAAGTGAGCAAGGTAGAATCAGATTTATATATATATAATTGAGATTATGTATATGCATAAAAAGAGAGATTAAGGAGGCCGGCTGGTGGAGTTGGGAGGGGTAGTTTTGTAAATTTGGATGATGACCAAATCTTAGTGATGCAATGAGGGTTATGCCTGAAAGCTACAGAGGAATTTGAGTGATGACCTCATTTTGTAAGAATATATTCTTCAGCCGCGTACAGGTGTGCCCTTTGAAACTTTCAACTTGCAAATCTTGGATTTAATTTATGTACTATTAATCATTTGGTTGAGCTATTGTGAGAATATCCAAGATGCTAACCATGCATAAATTGGATTCAAGAACGAGTTTATGGTAAGTATGTTGTTAACTTATTATTGTTTGGACATATTTATAGGATTAGTTTCCGAGTGACTGTATAAAATGACTATAAGCCCAATTTAGACTTTAGTGGTCTACATCAATTTTTTAACGTCGGAAACTTTCTCTCAAGGGATCAGAACCGATCACCTACCCACCGTGGGCAAGCATAACGTGCCCACCATTGTTGTGACAATTTTAATTATAATTAAAATTGCCACAACAATGGTGGGCACGTTATGCTTGCCCACGGTGGATAGGTGATCGGTTCTGCTCAAGGGATATATAGTTGGCAGCTTGAATCTAAGAGAATTGGTGAAATGAACTTTTTATCTTATCAAAGATAGTAGTATTAATTTAGTTATAAGTCACTTACTTACTAGTTACCTAGATAGCTAGAGAAGGACGATAAAAGTTGAAGACCAAGTCAATATTAATTCTTATGATTGTCCTAAATTGCGATTATATATGTTTGCAGAGGTCCATTTTGAGGTTAGTATTTGTCGTTGTCAATGAAAAGGGTCTCAACTGAAATCGACAAAAAGAAGAAGAATATAAGATTATGGTGCGTACTTCCTTTCTCGTTAGGAGGTTGTGAAGAACTCTTCAAAGTAGGATCTATTTTTGTCTACGTTACATTTTCTTTTTCTTTCGTGATTTGGAATTTTACCCAACGTCCTTTTAGTCGGGAGTTTGACCCATTATATTTGCTTAATACGGTCTAGTTTGATTTGGCAAATAAAGCCAAGATTAGGAATATATGTGGGTTCAAATTAATGTTTGGTTTCCATCACATATTGAAGGAAAAGTCCATGATAAGTTAAAGCACGTGTGAAAAACACCACGTTTCTACAGATTAGAAATCACTGACCCCTCCTTCGTTTTGTAATCTTGAGATGGAAGTCGATCCAGATTAAAAAAAAATTGACCAAAAAACCCACTCCATACCATTTCAAATCATAATTTTCAACAAACTAGGAGCAGTTTTCAAAATCAAGTGATTCTTCACCAAAACGAAGAGCAAAATCACAAACCCACAAAGCGTTAACCAGCACACATCCGGAAACGTCCACCTCACCGACCGCACTACAAGGAACTCGAATCCTTTGGCCTTAGACATTAATCCCTCACCGCTTGGCCGACACACGCATACAAAAGTTTAGAACTTTGAAATGAGATGAAGCACACCTTAATTAGGAAGACCTTTGTACTTTAACAAGTAAATTGGTTTAGAAACAATTATAATTCTCTTAGTTAAAGGTAAATTTGAACTTTAAAATAAAAAAAAATTTAAGTGTAGTAAATTTCACGATAAATACAACGATCTTGTACGCTCTATGTAGTGTTTTCACATTTTTATGAAAAATTAGCAAAAAAGAAATGCATGGTGTACGTGTAACAGTAGGTTCATATTGTTTATAACTTGATATAAAATTTTAACGCAAATTATTGTGTGCGGGTGACCGGTGACTGCATACCATGCGGTCACCCACCTATTAAACGTATATACATATTTTTTGAGAAAATAATCAAAATCATGTAGTGGTACAGTGGTAATTAGTGGTAACAATGCCACTTTCTATTCCAAGAGGTCAAGAGTTTGAAATTCTTAACTCCCACTTTTTTTTTTTTAAAGTTTTTTGGGTTTTGTTTTCTGGTTTTATTTCTTACTTTTTTTACGTTTTTTTTTCTTTTTCCTGTTTTCTTTAGTTTTTTATATATATTTTCTTCTTTTTTTCAATATTTTCTTTTTACTATTTTTCTTTTGCATTTTTTTTAATTTTACTGTTTTTCTTTTGCATTTTTTAATATATCTTGGTTTTTTTTATCCTTTCGGTAATTTAATTATATGTATAATTATCTTTTTACTTTTATTCATGAAAATTTATACTTTTAGTTATTTGATCAAATAATTATTGATATAAAAGTAATTATTTGAACAAAATGGGCCCAAATAAAGCAACCCCAGTAGAGTTGTGCAAAATGTTCAGAGAACAGAAGAAGGGATGATTCTATTAATAGCCCCTATTTTACTCTTCATAGCCTCTTGTTTAATAAAATACTAAATTTATTAATAAAAATATACTATTTTACCTTTATAGAACTCCAAATTATTTTTTTAATGGATAATCACTCTAGCCTAAAATCTACCGCAGAGTTAAAATACAAATACACAACCCCAAATATGAAGAAAAAGCCAATACAAACTTTTTCGGGAACAGTAGGTATGTGGTATGTATGATCCACAATTAATTTCTTTTAAAGATAAATTTTTGGGGGAACTAAGAAAATAGTACTCCAGTTCACGATCAATTGAAAAAGAACCCCAAAAATGCAGTGTTGATATGAGTAGCAAAGTTAAATGATAAAATATTTTAAATTGGGCTAATTTTAAAATATTCAATGTTTATATATAAAGTGACAAAAAAAATATTCTATACTATTATATAAGTATATTACAGAAAACTAACCCCAAAAATGATCTGTAACCATCTCCATAACATACGTTTGCGTAAAAGTAGAATGTTAAGTTTTCCAATATTATCAAGCTATAATTGCTATTGGAAAAATTAGAATAATTTTTAAATGAATAATCTTTTTATTAATTATTGATTAAAAATTCCAATTATCTAAATTACAAATCATAAAGACACAAAATACATAAATTACAATTCCAATTAGCTATCATGTTGATAGCTAATTTTGTTATGTTTTACTTCCGTTTGTTTGTGTCTCCTTTATCTTTGGGATGTAGTCACTTTTGGACCACATCTCTGTATAGTCTTGTTTTGTCTGGTTCTTGTTTCTTCCTTTGGTTTCTGTTGGGCGTTGTCATTTTTGGGCAGCGCGTATGAGATATTGGTTGATAGTTATCTACATGTTGGGGGTCTGCTTAACCCCTCATCCTTAGGGTGTTTTTTTTTTTTAAAAAAAGACACAAAATACAAAATTATAATTGCAGATAAAAGTATAACTCTAAATAATGAAATTATATAAAATAATTAGAAAGGTTGTGTTGAGTGTGGTTCACCAAAATTAATGAATTAGTTAAGACTTTCTTCAATCTAATCTTCTTCAACCTATAATCTTTTTGTCATTGCATCTGTTCCATTCTATTTTCCACTTTTTTGTGTGAATACAAGAAATTAGGGGATGATTGATGCCTTACTCGTCTCATGCATGAAAAAAGAAAAAAGTACAAAAAAAATTAGAGAAATCCGCTGATTCCAACCCTCAGCGAAGGCAGTTGCCGCTGATTCCAACCCTCAAATTCTACCGACGAGCACAATGGCGAGAAGGTACATCCATTGCCGCTCTCTCCCTAGGAGGCCACATATCCAAGAATCAACGGCGAAGAGCCGAATTTTCCATGATGTGGTGCGGCGGATAAATAGAGAGATGAGAGAGAAATGAAATGAAAATCGCGAAGAGCCGAATCTCCCATAAGTGTGGCTAGGATTAGGTAGAATAGAGGAGATAAGTTTAAATTAGGAGGTTAATTAAACTTAATCTAATGGGCTTAATTAAGCCCAAATCTTTACTATTTTTGAAAGTGACCATTTTTAAGGGACAAATAAAAATGAAAAGGTGACCACTTTTATTGGGACGGATGGAGTACATTTTTAGGATCTAAAGTTTCTATTGGCTAGTATTGTTATTTTCTCTACATTAAATTCCTCTTGGAATTCATAATCAAATCTGTCGTTTTGAAGAAGACGAATATTTTAAAGGGAGAAATCAAATCCGATTAACTGGTAAGCTTTTTCAACAAATTTGTTAATGCGAGTTTCTATTTTTAATAGTTTTTTGTTCAATGCATATGTGTTTCCATTTTCCACAGCAACTCTGCATTATTCACAACAACTAATCAATGATCATTTTCAAGGCAAATTAACGGTTAGTTTTGGATCGAAAATTCCTGATGAATCCGCATTTCAACATATGTGTAATGTGTTAATGCGAATTTTCATTTTTTAATAGTTTTTTTGTTCAATGCGCATGTGTTTTCATTTTTCACAGCAACTCGTCATTATTCACATCAATTAATCAAGCTATTTTAGGCCTCTATTTTAGGATTAGATTAGGACGACATCTGCGAGCCACGTTTGAACCCAATCAGGCAATTTTAGAGTTTAGACCACATTTTGGCCTAAAAAAAGTGATCTATAAACGCTAAATAGAGTCGCTAAATAGAGTCCTAGTTGCATTTATTGTTCATGGACTTGAAGATTTTAAAAGTGTTCTTCTGCATCTTTTGAAGTAGATATGGCGCAGCGCCCTCCACATACACCATATCCGTTTCCACTCATTTTACCATGCCAACCATTTCTTTTTTCGCCCCCTCGACTGCCCCTCCACGTCGTGGCCACTCTTGAGTGATGGGTAAATTCGACAAGCTTTATCTCTAAGAACAATAAATTATTCTTTTTTATGTTAATAACTACATTTTTTTGGATCAATAGTGTGCTTGTATAACATGATACTATGCCTTCAATGGGACAGCCATAGCGGACGTTTTACAATCCACGGGCTTTGGCCCCATCCTCCTAATATGCATACATAACCTGTTCTTTTAATGTGGTGATAATTATAACTTTGTATGTTCAAATTTATTTTCAGGTTATAAATTATATTTAATTTTATATATTTTTTAATTTATAAGGAGACAAGTATTTTACCTGGAGACCCACTTCGTCTGCTTTTGATTCAACATTGGCTGAATTTTTTAGGACCCGACAATGTTTCATTTTGTCAGTCCGAGTGGAATAGACATGGCGTGAATAATGGACTCCATAGGTACGATCACTTTTATATAGCGATCCAGCTTTACTTTAGTTTGCATCTGCGATATCCTCATTTTGGTATTTTACCTGGTACTCAGAGGAGTGTGGCTAGGATTAGGTAGAATAGATGAGATAGGTTTAAATTAGGAGGTTAATTAAACTTAACCTAACATGCTTAATTAAGCTAAAGTTTTTACTATTATGGAAAGTGGCCACTTTTAATCGGATAAACCAAAATGGAAAGGTGATCACTTTTATTGAGACAAAGAGAGTACATTATTAGGGTGTAAAGTTTCTATGGCTAGTATTGTTATTTTCTCTAGATTAAATTCCTCTTGGAATTCATAATCAAATTCGCCGTTTTGAATGCGACGAATATTTTAAAGGGGATAAATGCGCATTTCAACATATGTGTTAATGCGAGTTTCCATTTTTCAATAGTTTTTTGTACAATGCGCATATTTTTCTATTTTTCACAACAGTAAATCAATCTATTTTAGGCCACTATTTTAGGACTAAATTAGGACGGCATCCGTGAGCCACATTTGAACCCAATCAGACTACATTTTAGACCACATTTTGGCCCAAAAATGTGGTATATAAACGTTGAATAGAGCCCTAGTTGCATTTATTGTTCATTGATTTTGGAGATTTTTAAATGTGTACTTCTGTATCTTCTGTGTAAGTAAATGCTGTAAATTATTATTCATTTATTATATTAAAATATCTTAATCTAATTTTAATGTTGATGAAAATCTGTAGAGTGGCGATGAACCCAAAGGCCAAACCCTTTGTTCCATTGCAATACAGAGATTATCTCACAGCATTTAAGACGATGAATATTTTTGGGCCATTTTGGCCCAACAATGTGGTCTATAAACGTTGAATAGAGGCCTAGTTACATTTATTGTTCATGGATTTTGGAGATTTTTAAAAGTAATCTTCTGTATCTTTTGGGCAAGTAAATGCTGTAAATCATTACTAATTTATTTTATTAAAATATCTTAATCTAATTTTAATGTTGATGAAAATCTGAAGAGTGGCGATGAACCCACAGACCAAACCCTTTGTTCCGTTGCAATACAGAGATTATCTCACAACATTGATGAGCATACTATGTAATTTTTCTATTTTTCTAATTTTCAAATAATTTAAAATATAATTTCTAATTAATTGTGATCGATCAACTGATGCAATTCCTATTATGTCGCATGATTTGCTTCTTGTTCTTCAATGGAATTAAGAAGGAGAACATTTTACAATCCATGGTTTATGGCCGCGCGTGAAAACTATCCTCCCACCTGGCATTTAGAGTGGTAAGTGGATTATTGTTTATTTTAGAATATAGATCAAATTAACTATAATTAATAACTTTATATACTTTTTTGTTATGCCACAGATGTTCAAGATGAACTACGTTACTTCTTGAACATTTACTGGCCTAGTTTGGAGGTATTAAACAACGAGGCCTTCTGGCAAAAGGAGTGGAATACGCACGGTGTCATATTGGGGCCGAGCATGGTTGATTACTTCAACCTTGCAATCAAGTTGTACAGAGCACTGCAGGCTCCTTTCGAATTTGGATTCCAGACACTTGCTTTTCAAATTGGGGATTCTTGTGGGTCGCAGGTAATTCGTACTTATATGTTTTGCGGATATTTACTTGCGCATTGCTCACAATATTTACTGACATCGTATTAGTATCGTTAATAATGTATACACGGGGGTGACTATCGGACCAACTGAACTTGTATACTTCAGCTAAGAGTTGCTGATGGGCTCTTTTTTTGTTTAAGGCCTATGAATGAATGCTTAAAGCATCCGCGTAGTAGAGAGCCTAGGTGGGCTCTTAAAAACGGTACCCACCATTTAAGAGCCCACTCCCCATAGTGGGATAGCCTCCTACTTGACTCTCTAATTTTATATTTTAAATTTTTGATTTACTTTTAATATTCTTTTTCATTAAAATTGAAAGTTAATCCTACATTCGTTAAAATTTCAAATTGTATTACAATAAAAGAGAAATCACAGCTTAATTCAAACAAAAAGTTAATCCTACATTCCATTTTTTAATAGTTTTTTGTACAATGCGCATATTTTTCTATTTTTCACAACAGTAAATCAATCTATTTTAGGCCACTATTTTAGGACTAAATTAGGACGGCATCCGTGAGCCACATTTGAACCCAATCAGACTACATTTTAAACCACATTTTGGCCCAAAAATGTGGTCTATAAACGTTGAATAGAGCCCTAGTTGCATTTATTGTTCATTGATTTTGGAGATTTTTAAATGTGTTCTTCTGTATCTTCTGTGTAAGTAAATGCTGTAAATTATTATTCATTTATTCTATTAAAATATCTTAATCTAATTGTAATGTTGATGAAAATCTGTAGAGTGGCGATGAACCCAAAGGCCAAACCCTTTGTTCCATTGCAATACAGAGATTATCTCACAGCATTGAAGACGATGAATATTTTTGGGCCATTTTGGCCCAAAAATGTGGTCTATAAACGTTGAATAGAGGCCTAGTTACATTTATTGTTCATGGATTTTGGAGATTTTTAAAAGTAATCTTCTGTATCTTTTGGGCAAGTAAATGCTGTAAATCATTACTAATTTATTTTATTAAAATATCTTAATCTAATTTTAGAGGGGTGTATTCGTTGTGGAATTTGATAGATTTCTATGGATTTTAAAAGTCTGGGTGTATTCGTTCAAGACTTTAAAAAGTCTGCAGAAATCTGGGTGTATTCGTTCAAGACTTTTAAAAGTCCATATAAATCTGTGTGTATTCGTTGTAGACTTTTTAAAATCCATACAAATCTAGGTGTATTCGTTATTCCATTGACTTAAAATCCGGAATGACTTTCATGGATTTCATCCAAAAAATACACACGACGAAATCCGGCCAAGAACCACGAGAATTGAAATCCATGAAGTTTTAAGCGAGCGCTGAGTTCCAACGGCCGCGGCCAAGAAGCCAGCGAGCGCTGGAACTCAGCAATCATTGAAGGTTGAAGTGTCCAGCGGCCGCTGGTCCTGAAATTCCGGTGAACGGCGATCGATCCTCCTCCCCTACCTCCATCTCTACCTTCCTTCACTTTCAATTTCCTGAATTCAAGCTTGAGGAAAAAGGGGGAGCGAGCCCTAATTCTGTCGCATGTGCTTCGATCTGCTGCCGCCGCCGCAGGAACGGCGAGCGGCGCCGCTGTCCGCGCTTCCCTCCGACGCCAGCGCTTCTCCTCCCTTGAGAATGCTCCGACGAGAGCTTCTCCTTTTGCTGATGTAGGGTTTCCGGCGAGCAGGGGAAGGTCTGCCATCTCTGGGAAGCTCGCGAACGGTCGCTGCCCTCGTTGAAGAACCAGTGGGATGTCGCTACATATTAGACACAGAATCAGATCAAAGCATGTAAGATGTTTCAGACGAATGATGCATGAAATTAATAACCCTTCTCATATGTGAAGCCACATTCATGAAATATATTTCAAATTAACTAAAAAAATTTGGCATCAATCAGGTTTATGTTCACATATTTCCAACCACCTAACAATTAAGACCTCAAAAAACTGAAAGGCATCTGATGCAGAAGAGACGCAAGGTGTCACTTACCAGCTGTTTACCATGCTGTTGTCGGTCAAAAGCAGCATCAACAACATGTCTCGCAGTAGGAGGTGTATTTGATAGAATCATTGTTGCTCCCTGGAATGCTTAAGCATTATCCTATAGGATGAATTAAATCATAATCAATGAAATTCAATTCGAACGCTTGCTGGAATATCCTCTTGGAGACAAACGAAACTCAACCAAACAATTAAGGCAGAGCTTATTTTGGTCAGCCAGTACCACACTTCCAGCGCTCGCTGGAACTCATCGGTCGCTGAGTTTCCAGCAGGTGCTGGGACTCCGCGGACGCTGGTTCTCCGCGGGCGCTGGTTTCATGGAATTCAATTCCAAAATTATCCCGTAAAATCTTCGAAAATCAGTGAAAATCGGGGTGAAATCCAACCACGAATTCTTTGAAAGTCGTCTGGAATCTATGTGAATTCCATGAAATTTAAATTCCATGGACTTTTTAAAGTCTGTGGAAATCCACAACGAATACACCCCCCTTAATGTTGATGAAAATCTGAAGAGTGGCGATTAACCCACAGACCGAACCCTTTGTTCTGTTGCAATACAGAGATTATCTCACAACATTGATGAGCGTACTATGTAATTTTTCTATTTTTCTAATTTTCAAATAATTTAAAATGTAATTTCTAATTAATTGTGATCGATCAACTGATGCAATTCCTGTTAGGTCGCATGATTTGCTTCTTGTTCTTCAATGGAATTAAGAAGGAGAATATTTTACAATCCATGGTTTATGGCCGCGCGTGAAAAATATCCTGCCACCTGCTATTTAGAATGGTAAGTGGATTATTGTTTATTTTAGAATATAGATCAAATTAACTATAATTAATAACTTTATATACTTTTTTGTTAGGCCACAGATGTTCAAGATGAACTACGTTACTTCTTGAACATTTACTGGCCTAGTTTGGAGGTATTAAACAACGAGGCCTTCTGGCAAAAGGAGTGGAATACGCACGGTGTCATATTGGGGCTGAGCATGGTTGATTACTTCAACCTTGCAATCAAGTTGTATAAGCACTGCAGGCTCCTTTCGAATTTGGATTCCAGACACTTGCTTTTCAAATTGGAGATTCTTGTGGGTCGCATGTAATTCGTACTTATATGTTTTGCGGATATTTACTTGCGCATTGCTCACAATATTTATTGACATCGTATTAATATCGTTAATAATGTATACATGGGGGTGACCAACTGAACTTGTATACTTCAGCTAAGAGTTGCTGATGGGCTCTTTTTTTGTTTAAGGCCTATGAATGTATGCTTAAAGCATCCTGCATTCGTTAAAATTTCAAATTGTATTACAATAAAAGAGAAATCACAGCTTAATTCAAACTAAAAGTTAATCCTACATTGATTGAAATTCATAATCAAATTCACCGTTTTGAAGGCGACGAATAATTTAAAGGGGTGAAATCAAATCCGATTAACTGAATAGCTTTTTCAACATATGTTTTAATGCGAGTTTTTATTTTTTTAAAAGTTTTTTGTTCATTACACATGTGTTTACATTTTCAACTGCAATTGTGCATTATTCACAGCAACTAATTAATGACCATTTTCAATGCGAATCGACGGTTAGTTTTGGATCGAAAATTTCTGAGGAATGCGCATTTCAACATATGTGTTAATGCGAGTTTCCATTTTTTAATAGTTTTTTGTACAATGCGCATATTTTTCTATTTTTCACAACAGTAAATCAATCTATTTTAGGCCACTATTTTAGGACTAAATTAGGACGGCATCCGTGAGCCACATTTGAACCCAATTAGACTACATCTTAGACCACATTTTGGCCCAAAAATGTGGTCTATAAACGTTGAATAGAGCCCTAGTTGCATTTATTGTTCATTGATTTTGGAGATTTTTAAATGTGTTCTTCTGTATCTTCTGTGTAAGTAAATGCTGTAAATTATTATTCATTTATTCTATTAAAATATCTTAATCTAATTTTAATGTTGATGAAAATCTGTAGAGTGGCGATGAACCCAAAGGCCAAACCCTTTGTTCCATTGCAATACAGAGATTATCTCACAGCATTGAAGGCGACGAATATTCTTGGGTCACGTTTCTGGTGTCCGGAAAATAGATGCGGGATATAGTTGATAAACACCTTATAGGTTTAAGGGTTTAGAGAACATTTCAAAAGTTTCAGGGTATTTTTGATAAAAACGGGTAAAGTTCAGGAATTTTCATGATATTTACCCTTTAAAATATTACTTTTCTTTATGTTGATAATTATTTTTTATCATAATAACAATTAATTTGAAATCAATAAAATATATAATAATAAAATAAAAAAATATTGTAAAAAGAAACTGCAAAAAAACGAAAAGAAAGAAAAAATCGAAATAAAAAGAATGAAAAACAAACATAAAAAAACCAAAAAAAAAACAGTAAAAAATGCAAAGAAAGGTAAAACAATAGAAAAAATTGAAATAAAAAAAATGAAAAAGAAATGTCAAAAAACGCCAAAAAAAAGAACAAAAAAAGTAAATTATAATTCGGCAGTGTATGGTTTCGAACCCACAACCCCACATTGGTACAAGGACTTAAGGCGCTAGTGGCAGCCACTATACCATAACTTTCATTTTACTTTCAATTGTCAAAGCTTAAATATATAGATGCGTGTGAGGGGTGGACCGCATGGTATGCGGTCACTCGCATGCAAGACCAACCCAAATTTTAATTTCTGAAATTGTGAAAATACTCTATAAATTAAAAAATTATTAATTTATCAATATATTAATATCTTTCTAAATTAATAAAATCCTTAATATCTGCGTGATATGTACCTTATTTATTTATTTATATAATAGTGATTTATTGTTATTTTCATTTATCTAGTTAAGTAGTTAGATTCTATGGGATATTTATCTTTTTCATTATTTTAAAAAGAGTTCCAAATGTATATCAAATAGATTTTGGATAACATAATGAAATACACGAACTTTCTCATATTTCTGGTTTTGCACATGAACTTAAAATTTTACCTCCAAATACATGAACTTTTATTTCTTTCTGATTTTGCACACGTTGAACATTTTCAACGAATGAATGTTGAGGTAGAAGTTGGAATTGTTTATGTGACTTAAACGGAAGTCTTCCTTAATGATGTCGTTGGACATTACATAGATTCTACTACAAGAATACAAAAATGCATAAATGAATCATTCGCTCAAATTGTTCATCGTGTGCAAAATCAGAAAAAAATAAAATAAAATGAAAGTTCGTGTATTTTGACGCTATTACACCGTTAATTAATATATTTTTTTAGCATTTTAATATCCAATGAGTTAATATTACTCTTCTAAATATACAATATATAAAATACACAAATACTCTTAAAATTAAATACTACTATATAATATGGATGTAACAAACAATCTATATTTTATACTCAAGATATTTTTTAGATTAATATAGATATATATAATTTTTACGATAACTAACCCCTGTGGATAGATATCAAATGCTTATGAACAAATTTATATAGTCGACAAAAAAAATACGATATAGATAAAGAATGTAAGCAAGTTTCCAGGATTCTTCTTAACTTAATCTATATATAATTCATATTTCTTGAAAGTCATGTTAGCCTATTTTTGTTGAAGTCAAGTTTGCTCCACTCCAAACACAAACACCAATGAAAGAGTCTGAAATGGAGGATGAGATATTGTCCGATTGTTTCATTGTTTGCTGTTATCTTATGTGGTTAGGAACGATAATGGTACTCGTTTAATTTACTAACATAAATGAATTTAGGACACTAGATTTTTTTATTTTTTTTTTGTGCATTCTTATCTTAAACATTTTTAGTTATCTCGATCGTGTAGGAAATATTGTTCATTTCTAGTAATTTTAATTGCTTATTACAAGGGTAATTAATTGGCGCACGATATGTAGAGTTTATTGAGGCAGATGGATTAAACAGTATTGGTGGCGTCATTGTGATTTGTGGATTTAGTTTATAAGGATTTATCAACTTATAGTTTTCTCTATATATTTACTTGTAACTGGACGAGTATTCTTTTTTCGACTTTGAATTTATCTTAAGATCATTTTTTTATGATGCTCAACCTTGAGTTCTCTTCTTTTGTTTTCGAAGGGCTAGTAGGGTTGTTATTTTTTCTATTTTTCTTTATAATGTCACTATATTTGGATTACGCATGTAGGAAATATTGTTGTTCTAAAAATAAGTTTGAACAATTTTGGAATGTAAATAGTGTTAACGGGGTCAAATTGTGATGATGAAATTGAGTAATTTATTAAAGAGAAAAAACAAAAGTTGAAAGAACTTAAAAAACTCTTATAAGATCACGGGTCGATCCCTGAAAAAATCCCAAAAGAAAAAAATACAAAGAAAAAAAAAGAGTGTTCATCATCTATTAATTACACAATTCTGCAATGAAAAGGTAAGTGCATACATATATTGTCTAATCATATTATTAATTGGGCTAATAACACACGTAAATATAATACCGTAAATCCTATTTTTAAATATACCAATTTTTATTTTTATTTTATGATTTTACAAACAACAAACATCTTTAACGAATGAATGTTGAGGTAGAAGTCGGAACTGTCTATGTGGCTTAAACGAAAGTCTTCCTAAACGACGTAGTTAGACTGATATTCAAACACTTTCATTTCATCATAAAATAAGTCTCAAGTTTTTAGATTATCATTTAAGGTAGTATTTATTATTTTTAAAAATTCAGAGCCCAGAAAGTTGCGAATTTACGATTCAAGACTATGGATTTGCTATTCATGTCAATTTAGGAATTCAAAATTTAGGTTCGCATGATTTTGACTTCAAATCGGGGGTCCATGATTAAATTGTGAGCGTTGAAAATATTTTTCATGTGCAAAATAAAAAGATAGCACTCATAATTTATTCAGACTTATAAAATTTACCAAACACACACGTAAAATTTGTTTACAAACAAAGAAACTCCCAACCTAGGAAAGATAGCACTCATGATTGAATGGCGAACATAGCATTAGTGAGCTCAGATTCAAACAAACTTGACACGAATATCGATTACATCAACAAGCCAACAAATTAGTTATATATATGTTGCATTTGGGCTTCAAAATATGTGATCCAACTTTTTTTATTATTACAAATATCATCCACATGCGTCTAACAGAGTAAAATGGTCAATGTAAAGGTTCAAATTGCAAAAGATTCCTGGCCCAAAGAAATTAAATTTGATGATGAATCAGACTGCGAGCTTCTATCCTAGTCGGATTCTAATTTTTATAGATTGTCGTCATCGGCTCCAAAAAACAAATAAGGGGTCTAAAAATATATAGGTGCATATATATTTATATGTATATAGGAATAGAGTACATTGAGAATGCTTTCGTGAGAAATGAGAATGATTGCATAACTCAGTAGTATTGCATAAGCTATAGTATAATACTGCATAAATTTTTTATCTGGGTTCGAATCCTGGAGGTAACGAAAATTTTATCTAATTAATTAAATTTCGTTATGCAGTCATTACAAGCAGCTTATGCAAATCGCAAGCATCTTATGAAACATATGTATTGGCTTATGCAATCATTCTCCATTCTCATCACAATTGTCCATTCTTATTTGATCTTCTCCTTATGTATATAATTGTTAAAGTGTTTAATATAGTTTAGAGGTAAAAGTTTTTTCGTAATTTCTCTTGATCCAAAATCAACTCCGTCTAGTAACAGTTTGTCTGCAAATTTTTGTTCAGAACAAAGTATTTTCTTTAAAATTTTGAATTATAGTTTATACTTTTTAGTTTTTTGGTTTTATTATTGATTTATTGTTAATCGTTTTAATTGATGAAGTTCTAATTACAAATTTTTGTATCTTTCAAGTCCAGGTAATTTCTTTAAAATCTTCAATTATGTTTTTATACTTTCATTTCTTTTTGTTTTCATTAATTATTGGATCATTGTTAATAATTTTAATTGATGAAATCTAATGGTATTTTGGTTGTATGTGTTAATATGTGGATATACTAAGGCACTCATTCATGTGAAATTTCAAATGTGATCATTCTTCTCTAAATTCTTATATTTGTTAATTATTCTTTTATATCTTTACTTTATTTAATTGTACACTTGGCACTTTTGGTCAAGCCTAATATGATTAGAAATATCACTCTGGATATTAGAAATGCACTAAAAGAACAACTGATCCAATTTTGAAAGAATTTGACGATGAAAGTGTTGTTAATGATTTTGTTTCAAAATTTCAAGTGAAGGAACACTTTAAAAGTGAATGACTTAATTTCTGATATGATTATTTTTTATTTGACCAAAAAAAAATACTTCATCCATCCACGAAATAAATACATTTATTTCCTTTTAGATCCGTCCATCAAATGAGTATCATTTTCTTTTTTGGTAAGTGTACCCCACATAACTCATTCACAACAAGAGTGGATCCTTTATTTCACTCACACACCTTAATCAATTTCTCAAAACTCATGCCGCCCACAAATGAGTACTTATTTTGTAGACGAATGAAGTATTATTTAATTAAATATTTTTAATTTATATTTCTTTTTCTTAATTATAAATAGAAAGTCCAAATTTCAGTATTCGTGCATGACCTGCAGTCTGTCCTTGAAATAAATCACATCATTTAGAAGCATTTGAAATATCCATGTAACAAATAAAATATATATAAGATGGACATAATAAAACACAAAATTATGAAACAAAAAGCATAAAGCTTGGCTTAAATGATTCCCTACGTACAAGGAACACCTTTGGCAAACATATCCATCAAAAAATAGAAAAGAAAATCAATTGAAGAAGAAAAAGGGGAAGAGGAAAAAATCATCGATCAGCCTCTTCCCGGAACGGATCGATCGTATGAATGGTGATGAGGAATCTATGTCCGAATTCGGACAAGGAAGGCGGGCTGGATACGGTGCTGGAGGTGCCGATCCCGGAGGAGATGTTCGAGAAGATGGGGAGCAGCGCCGACGTGCGGTGGCAGAACATGCGGGATCTCATGCGGGCCCACTACCAGTCCGCCGCCGCCGCCATCCCCAACCCCCTCCTCTCCGACACCGACCACTTCATGCTCCTCCTCAAGCTCGTCTCCTCCGCTTTCATCCCTTTCCGCGCACAATTGGATCACGCTCTCACCAACCCCATTAAAGATGGCTCCATTGTAATATACTAACATTATCTTTTATATATAAATTCAAGATGTTGGAATAGAAAGAGGACATTAATGAAAATGGTAAACATGCAGGAATCTTGCACAGCCAAGTACATAGTGCAGCAATACATAGCGGCAGCGGGAGGGGTGACGGCGCTCAACGGCGTGAGCAGCATGTACGCGGTGGGGCAGGTGAAGATGGTCGTGGAGGCTGCTGGTAAAAGGAGTAGCGAGGCAGGCGGGTTCGTGATATGGCAGATGAACCCGGATTTATGGTACCTGGAGCTGGTGGTTTCCCGGCACAAGATCAGCGCCGGCAGCGACGGCAAGATCAACTGGACTCAGTCCAACTCGGGAAATTCCAACATCTCGCGGGGCCCACCGCGGCCCCTGAGAAGATTCTTCCAGGGGCTGGACCCTCGATCCACCGCAAACCTCTTCTCAAACACGGTGTGCATCGGGGAGAAGGTGATCAACGACGAAGACTGCTTCATACTGAAGCTGGAGATGAGCTCCGAGATGCTCAAGGCGCAGAGCACGCCCCACACCCAGCTGGTGCACCACACCATATGGGGATACTTCAGCCAGCGCTCGGGCCTCCTCATCCACTTCGAAGACACCAAGCTCATACGCATGAAAGCCAATGCCAGTGCCGCCGCCGACGACTGCGTCTTCTACGAGACCTCCCTGCAGTCCTTGCTCCTCGACTACCGGCCCGTCAACGGCATCAACATCGCCCACGCCGGCAAGACCACCGCCTCCATCTACAGATACGGCAAGACCCTCAAGAGGAGGTGGAACTTGGAGGAGACTTGGACTATCGAAGAGGTTGATTTCAATATCTCTGGCCTCTCCACAGATTATTTCTTGCCACCTGCTGATGATCACCATTCCGACACTGCCATATCATGCTAGGACTAGGATGGATGGATTTTAATTTCTTTCTAAATTAATTCGATCGCTGTTTTGTCAGATAAATGGTTTTGGTTTTGGAGACTATCAAATACACTTATTGCTGTGAATCAATGGATATATATTTGGTGAGAAATGTGAATATATTAATAACTTCATTTTTACTACATCCACCCACTCTCTATTAATCTATTGTTATTAGATTTTAGTAGAATTTTGTTTCCTTTATATTTTAAGACTTTAATTCCCTTTTCAATTAAAACCCACTTTTAGAATTATAAATAGCTGTGCTTTGATGTTGTATGAGTCATACTTTGATACTTATATTTGAGTTTTCGATTAATTTTGTTTTTTGTTGAAGAATATAGTATTTGTCTTCTGTGTTTTCACTCCCGTATCAAGCCTTAGAACCATACCACCGACTGAATCTATTTAATCCTTTATTTAATTATGAAGAAATTCCCATCAAATAAATTTTGTGAGTATAAATACTGTGCGACTATACACTTTGTGGCAGAAACCAACCAACATGAATGGTCATGAATAAGTATGTAACTATATACATACACTACTAAGGCATTCTGAAACCTTTGGCAAACTCATGAATGTAGAACAAAGATGAGATATTGAATGCAACTATACGAGTTCTTGAACGATGCTCCTAGCTTCTGCAAGCGTGTCTGTTCGACAAACACGCGTTGCCCATATATTTAGCAATGGAGGAACAGCGACATCCAGCTCTGATAGACGCTCCTCCAACCAGGATGCTTTTTCCGGATCCATGAGGCTGCCATCGACTCTCTGAAAATAAACAAATATCAAATTCAAGAAAGCGAACTGGTTACAAGAATAGAGAAGTTCTATTGCCTGAACAATATTTATTCTACCCAAAATTAATGAATCATGTATCTCAGGTGATGTTCTTCGGATTTTTCTCAATAAAAGAAACAAATGGTTTTCATCTTCACTGAAGAGCAGTAATGATACAAGCTTACCCAAGATGCGGTGAGAATAGCTTTGGTAACTAAGCTTCGAAGGTTATCCTCATCCGAACTGCTTAGTGATCTCTTTGAGTCAACAGCGAATTCAAGATCCTGGCATGAAGAATCGAACATGGAGCTACAATTTTTCACCATAATTCTACCATGTCGCTCTAATGCTTGGTTTAGGCGGCCAACAGTGGAGATTACTAGCTGCCCTTTACCAGCCTTATATCCCGTTAAAGTATCTTTTAGTGAATACTCCTCCGAATCTAAACCAAGGAAGGTTGCAGCAGTCTCAGAGTCCGCCCAACAACAACAGGAGGATGAACCGTCATCTACATCACATTCAGAGAATGATTTGAAAAGGAAACGGACATAATGGTTCAGAGCAATGAGACAAATTGCCTATTCTTATTAAAGCTTCACACGAGAACATACACTCAAACTAGTGATGGAAATAATAGCCTGGAAAAGGTCCTATACAAACTTTCTTGGCAAAGACTATCACAAAAAGGACAGTTCAATAAATATATGGTTTAGAAGGCGTCTTAGGTTGCTTGAACTAAGCAGAAATCCAATTCTTGATTGAATCAAAGACTCATTAGCCGAACACTGGAGATTACAATAAATCTTAATTTTCTTACAATTAATTAATGAGACCTAACTCAAGAGCAAAACTTGCACTCCACCAAATCAGGTGGCATAGCTTCTATGTGGAGCAACATTGAGCTCTAGTGAATATGCACATTTCCAACGACTAACACCATGTGAAAGGAACGGAAGTAGTACCTATGATAAAACCAGCAAATGGAATCCGAAAAATAGAGTGTATGGACTGAACACGTGACTGAAAAATCGCAGTACTTCCAGCCTTTTCTAGCACAAGAATATACAAAGCAACAACCTGTGTCACCACAAAAAGTAGATAAAAAGAATGAGAAAAGGTTGATAATCAAAAACTGTAAAGCATTTTGCACATGTATAGAAGAAAGGAAAGAAATAAGAATATATAGATTAGAACAATCAAAATGTAGCAAATTAGATCAAGAGAGCTCTCACGAATTACCTTGCAACGAAATTGCATTGGCCTAAGCTCTGATAATTGCAGTGCATCAGATATCAGTGCTATAGAAACAGTATCATGAGATGCACCAATATGTGAGCCTACAGTTCTGGATGCATTACTGAGATCATGACCATGGTGCTCCCTCATCAAGCTTGCATGGTCGACTGTGATGAAAGATACAGCTGTCATCATATACTTGTCCAGCTCACTGGGAAAAGAAACATATGTTAGTGATAAACATCTTTCGACTTCTCGATCATGTTGTACAACAAGAAGGAAACACTTTTCAACGAATTCTAAGCATGGAAATTGCAAACATTATCTGACCTACTGGATCAAGATAAAAGAAACGGTTCATTAACAAGGGAAACAAGAAAAGATAAGCAATTACACCCCTGCTACAGTATACATGAAAAAAAAGGATTAAATTGTATTTTTCTTTTCCTGGATCTTAATAACCAGAAATAAAGAAAATCAGAAAAGGAAAATTGCCACCAAAGGACTCTCTGAAGCAAAGAGATGATATATGCATGAATTATGAATACGTACCTAAGTACAAGTACTCGGTGAAAGGTTGCATAGGCGTCTCTTCCTAACCCAATAGGACAATGTTCTTTGCTTCTATCGCAGAAGATTCTAACCTGTAGAATATATTAATTATTACTACCAAGTAAGATTGTGTGTCAATATTAAGCGAAATACATGTATAGGACATACAGTGTGATTGTCCACAAAAACATGGATGCAGACGCCAGCTTTTTCTTGAAGTAACATCAACTTTGAACCTTGACCATGACAGCGCCCAGGTTGTGCAAGAAAATCGACACCGTGACAATCATGAAAAGCCAGTACAAGGCCACGTAGAGTTATTAGGTTCCCCTGAGGTAAAGGGTAGTCAGAACATGAAGTTCCCAAAGATTGCATGGATGAATGCATCATCGACCCATTATGATCATGGATGCTAGATCCCTCCTCCAAAGAATCCCTGGGCTTATTAGAAACACATTCCATTATCTTCATAAAATTCTCCAACAAATTTACGGCACTGGAGGGAACAAATATGTTAATGTCTGAATAATTCTCATTGCCCGTGCTATTGCCAATCAGGCATGGAATTTCATTACAGAAACCCTTGGCTAGCTCATCATCACTAACATGCAAATTGCCAGACAGATCAGTACTTTGAAGACCCTGGATAGATGACAATGTAAGACTACGAAAAAGGGTTCCAGAACTAATGAGCGCTTTAGCATGACTGACTTGATAATTTTCTTCTTTACAGCATAACAAATCTCCCTCCTCGTCTTTAACAAGATAACAGCAACTAATTTTGAGTAGCTGCAAATTTTCGAAGATGCTTAACTAAATATCGAATAAACAAAATGGAAATTATTATATAGCATGTTAATGAACAATCAACATACTTCATACTTGGAAAAGCAATCAGGACCGAATTCCAGCAACACCTTCCTCCTTGGTGGTTTGCAGCTAGAAACAACCTCAGCACTACCACTGGCACAATGCAGCATTCCCATCCAATGAATGTTTACTCCTTCACCAGTATTTTCACATGACAGCTCTATCCCATTATTTGAACATCTGTTTTCTCTATAAGAGTTGCAATGGGAGCTACAGAAACCATCGCAGTGGCTTCTTAAACCACTTCCGGCATCATCTGTACAGTGACTGGAAACCTGAAATGAAGTATGCTCACTGTTACATCTCTTAAGAGTAAGGTGCTCCTTAGTTGGAGTAAAGTTTTTGAAAAAATCCTGCCAATGGCCTGAAAAACTTCTAGTCATTATTGCATCTCTGTATTTCCCAACAACAAGCAAATCCCAAGGTAAGAATACGGCCTCCGCAAACATGTTGTGTCTTTTTGCTAGATCTCCTAGAAACTGAACAAAGTACAAGGTTGAGATCATGCGGATTTAGTGACCAGTCTAAAATTTCAAAGCGTCAATTATCTTTGAATGACAGCATACCTTCCGTTGAATGGGAAACTTATGTATTATCCAAAGCAGATGATATCTCCCACTATTAAGATCCTGAGAATTCCCTTTCCAATCAAAGAATAGAGAACGACTTCTAGAATCCTCATCACTTGGACAATGGTAAAGATAAATTGATATATTCAACTTTCTTGATGGGAAAGAATTACTGAAGATACTTCTGCAAGATAGAGGCTGATATATGGTTGGATTTAAGTCTACCAGTTCAGGGCATGTGCCTTCCATAATGAGCCTGTAGTCCTTTGCCTGAGAATATTCAAGAGACATTACATAATTCTGAAAGGGAACCGTTGTGTCATTATGAACCTAACACACATACAACAAAGTTTTAGCAGTACCACCTCAAAAATCCTCTTAAAGTCCCAAGTTTCTGGAAGGTTAAACATGAAATCAACACTGCCAGTTGCATCAACAAGCTGAAGTCTTCCAGAAGAAGATGAAATCTGAAAAGGAAAGAACAATAGCCAGGCCAAACTTTTAAAATTGTAGCTTCAAGTGAGGTAAATCTAACATAATACACTAAGCTGATTGTCGATGGCAATACTGAAAGAGGCTACTGCAGGTCCTTCTATTGATCTTATCGTTGACCCAACTAGCACTAAGCTAGACATAATGCGAAAATTATACTTTATACATATAAATTAAGATTATACAGTATTTTGAAATCAGAGAAACTAATAAAACATGACAATCACAAGCCAAAGGTGAAAATGACTATTGTGATTTTAAGGAAAGTGCTGAAATGCTGACCCTTAAAGTTCCCAGGACAACGACACCAATTTCTTCCGAGCACAATATTCTTCTGATTGATTGCACATAAGATCTCCCACCGCAACATAGAGGGCTTTTCTGATTGATCCCACCCATAAAATCAGGATGATTCTCTTGGGATTTGAACACTTTTTTCCACGAAGCCTCACAATAACTAACTAAATTAGCAATAGGAAGCACCTGAAAGAAAGCAAGTAAAATACAGTTGGATTCTCACATAAAGTTCTAAATGAACCAAGACATCCGGACATGATTGACATAAATGAAGCCAGATATAAAGCTCAGCAGATTAGAATTAGAAAATAACTCCCACTCTGACTCACCAGTCTCAAGTGACAACAATCTACTTCCTTGCCACCAGAACATAAGTCATGTCTACAGAACTCCAGCAGGATTCCATGCTGCCATATAGAGATTCAAAAGTATAACATAGAAAAAATAAAAGAGATAACTTTTTCAATGTTCTTCCAACCAATACTAGGTTTACCCGAGTTTGTAAAGCTGATGATGGCAAATGTGAACTAGCATACTTTTGAGCCAGGCCTTCCTTCTGTGAACACCTTGACGTTAACTTAGATTTACTCTAAGCATGATAATAAAATGCATTTATGCGATAATTCAACCAAAGTTGAAAAAAAAGTAACCATATTTATTACATGTTTTGATCCTAAGATCTCCTCCACAGACAAAATCCCAGCAAACATTTTCCGGAAACACGAGACAATAAGCAATGCCCTGAAGCAATAAGTACAGCATTAGATGAGCCAGTCAGAAAAAAAATGACGGATTAAAGAAATATGTATGTACTCAGGTACCACAATCTGGCAGCATACGGCAAAGAATTAATGAATTTCTGAAGAAGACTTGGATATTGTTGTTTCAAATGACACCTGCAACAAATTGTACTCAAATATAAATGCACTAAATAAAGGGAGTGTCTCCAATAGCATAGATGTGTAGAAACCACAACCATGATTCCAGTGGAGAGAATGACTCCAAATGCATGCTAGTCCTAGTGCAAGCACCAAGTATCAACATTTTTCCCCACGGAAAACATGGATCCAAAAAATGAACATTCTTCAGAGTAACCTGAAAGAAACATACATTTGATTAAGTTATGTTACCATTCCATAGATTTAAGCTGCTGTCGGCAGGAATATTATCTGCCTTCCACAGGCTAATGTAAAAATTATCTTAATGTGAACTACTGCAAAAAGGGTAGAACTAACATACAAGCACACCAATTCTGACATAGTGAGGCAAAGCAAGGTACTGGTCAGTTAACAATAGTATCACATCTTGATCCAACTCAAGAATCAGCCCATCCATGTAAACGCCAGTAATGGCCCCAGTGTAGTTACCACATTCCCCTTTCCCTCTTATATCAGCATTTTGAGGTAGACGCAGTTCCTTCGATAACTTAGCAACGTGTAATGATGCACCATCTGTTGTCACATACATCAGCTGAGACTCTTCCTTCCTCAAATAAACCAACTTTTTCTTTAACCCCATAACTAAAACTACATCACCAATTAATCGTGAGATCACAGGATGCCACGACGATGTCACTCCACAGAAGTATACTATCGTGCTCTGAATGAAACGATGATCTTTGACATTTCTCTCACATAAACCTCTGAGTTCTGATACCAGGTGTTTTGAAGCACAACCTTTGCATTGACAAACAAGAATATGTACAAGAAACCCGCGAACGCCCCTAGAATCACCTCCCTCGCTCGCCCAAGGGACAGTGGATACAGGGCTTATCGACATTATAACACCGAAAATCAACTTGTGGGCCATGGAACTTTCTCCAACATCACAATTACCTAAACTCAAGCAAAAGCAGCTACAATCTAACAAAGAGCACCTACTCCCACAGCAAGCTTGGAAGAAATCCCACGTAATGATCTCGAGAAAACCACCTTTCACGCCCCGATTCTGACGCTCGAAAGGAATGAAGTTCCAAGCGAGAATTCGGATCTTTTGACCGATCATTTTCGTGTCAAAATCCAAAATTTCACAGCAAATGGTGGTGGAATCGTCGTCAGAAAACTGAAAGCAATTACATTGAAGCGGGGAATAGCGATCTTCGGAAGATGGTAGGTTGAGAGTTCCAATAAGGAGTGCTGAGTGTTTGAAAGGTTTAAGGGTTTGTACGTTAGGGTTTTGGCAGATGGAATTCCGGCAGCAGGGGTTTTGGTTGGAAGTCTTGAGAAGGTCGATGGGGCGGCTAGGAACAAGAGATGAGGCGGCCGTGAGGGGGCGGCCGGACTTGATGAGATTGGAGATAGTTAATGTAGTGGTTGGGTTGTCTTCCATTGCACATCTAGCTTCTTAGCTTTAAGTAGTAAGGATGGAATTCTTTGTTTCTGAGAGAGAGAGAGAGAAGAGAGGGGATAGCGGGAGAGGGCGGGAGTGAAAGTAACATATACTCCAAATCCTTCACTCTTCTTGAAGAAGCTAACTACTAGTACTATAATTTTAAATTTTGCCCTTTGCACATTGTCGTTCAATGAGTCGTCGTAGGGCTCTATTGGGAGTAAGTCGTAAGAATAGAAGCAGACATCCTCTATCATGGAGTCAATTGCTTGATTTCATAATGTAAAACCTTCATGTCATCATTCATCATCAAAATTGTCAAATCGAAAAAATCAAACTAGAACTTGAACCATCATCAAAGTTATCGTTTGACGACATTTTGGATGAAGGAAAATTCACTCTAAGTACAACAATAAAAAGTTGTAGTGATGTACTAATTGAGATGTATAAATAGATTAAAAATCAAGCCAAGTGCATCCCTAACCCTATTTATGTCTGTTATCAATTCAAAAAACAAATTACTACATGATATCACTATCTCTATCATGCGAGTCATATGCATTTAATATTATCTATGCAATCATTGTCTCTATCATGTAGGTCACATGCATTTAACATTATTTCTACAACCACCGTCTCTATCATATATGTCACATACATTCAACATTATCTCTGCAACCACCAATTAAAAATACAGGTCACACGCATATAGACCTTTCATAGCTAATAGAGTGAAGTTACATAAAATAAGATCACACCAATTGAGGAATTACATAATACTGAAATTGCATAAAATGAAATCACACCTAAATTACAACCAACATAACTAAGATAATCATAGAAAAAAATTATCCCATAATACAATATTTCAAACATTTTTATTAGGGAGTCAAGTGTTTTTACCCATCAAAGTATTGAATATATTCATTTTTAGACCACCAAATTGGATTGTATTCCTATATTCCTTATCTCATTAATTGTTTGCTTCCACTTATTTCTCACGAGTGATTGTCATCGCTTGAAGTTCAGCAGTGTATGTATAAGGAATAGTTTAATATTGTAACATAGATTCGTGTTTTCTCTACTAGCAAGCCCACAACTGTTAAAGCTTCACTAACATCAGTTTATAAGGTGGAGTCGTTTGGATCATTAGCTTCATCGGTGGATCTAGATTTTTTTTAGTTGTCACGATTATCTTCAACACCAACATCATCATTATACTCGACTGCACGAGTACGATTACGCACAATGCTCAATTTCAATTCCCACTTGGGATAATGTCACATGATTTATATGAATTCTTCACTCAATGGAGATTATTATAAGATGATACATGATTACAGATTTCAAATATGTTTTAACATCATATTCTCTACTCTTCTTTATCTAAATTCTTCATTTATGCATTACCAACTTCATAATTTATTGTTTTAAAAAAACTTCATAATTTATTTATAGTTGTTTCTATATAATTATTATTATTATTGATTGTAGTGAACGAAACTGGATCAAATAAAGTTTTTAGACATGAAAAACATATTTTTCTTCATGTTACAGATAAAATGTATGGATATATTTTATAAAAAATAAAAGTAAAATTGTAATTATTTTGTTACAAGTAAAATAAGATTTTGAATGAAGTGCAACATGCTCAGGCTAGAGGTGTAGTTCTGCAAAATTTTGTGATTCATTCTTCTTCCGACGTTGCTCGATCTATGTCGGCGGTGGTTTATAAATGATGGGGAGATATGTTGGACGACGAAGACTCTTTTGACGAGGATGAACCTCTAAATATTTTCTCATAGTCTTGGTTTGTTTGTTTTTCGGTTATCCGTGGTTTCTTGCGGGTGTTTTCGCCTGTTTTTGTTTTGACTCTAGACGTTCTTATTCCTTTTAATAAATTTTCTATTTCAGCAGCAACCACTTTATAAAATTTGTTGCTTATTATGCAAACATATAACAAATCATTTACTAATATATATGCTTTTGAGAAATAGTATAAAATTAATAACAAATATACATCTAATTACGAACATTCAATTAAAATTATTTATCGTATATAAATTATATTCCCTCCGTCCCTGAAATAAGTTCATCTTTTTCCTTTCTGGGACGTCCCCAAAATAAGTTCCTCTTTCTTTCTTTCTATTTTTGGACAACTACCTCACCACTAATAATACTTTATTTATTCTTACTTTTTACTTTTTCACCACTCCCAATACTAATTATAACAATTTTTTCTCTACAATATACTTTACCACTTTTTCTTAAAATATGTGCCGTCCCCAAAGAGGAACTTATTTTGGGGACGAAGGGAGTAATTTCTTCTTGTTAGACATGTAAATCTAATTTTTTATCGAAATAAAATAAATTATAAAATTTATTAATTAGATTATGTGTAAAGGTAATATATACTATTAATTATATTTATTAAGATTAATGATTCTTTATATGGAATGTAATAGTTAGTTAATTAATTAATAAATAATGTAGACTATATATATGATAAATCATTGCAAATGCATGAGATTTGAGGAATTTTGAAATAAAACGTACAATTCTAGGTATGTCACATAGGATAACTCATTTTCCTATTATAAAGAAGATGCGTGAGATTTGAAGAATTTTGATATAAAGCAATTCTAGGTATGCCACATAGGATAACTCATTTTCCTATTACAAAGAATATTAATATAAATACTAATAATGATTTTCATAGAATAATAAATAATACAACCTTCGTTCATGAAAGAACTTCCTACTTTTTCTTTTTGGGACGTCCACAAAATAATTTTCTACCTATTTTTGAACTATACTACACCACTTATAAATATCTTATTTACCCGTACTTTTCACATTTTCGCCACTCTCACTACTAATTAAAACACATTTTCATCGTTCTTAATACATCAACAATATTTTCTTCACTCTTAATACATTCAACAATCTTTTTTTTTAAAATTTGTGTCATTTCCTCCTAGAATGTTCTTTTGTAGACGAATGAAGTATTATAATACAGACACTACGAATTTTGCGTGTGGGGCTATCGACACACTCCACTTATATATGTGTCAAAAGTTAAAAATTATCTTTTCTGTTTATAAGAATTAAGAAAATTATGTTTGATGGATGAATGGGAATACTAAGATGCTTGAATTATTTTGTAGAAAATGAAAAAAGAAGAAGAAGACGGCAACGCAAAAAGAAGAAAAAAATGTGTAACAATTATTTTGCAGAATATGTAAAAGGCAAAAGATGTCTAACGGCATTGCGCTGAACTAGGATGAATTAAATGAATTAGAGCTTAAACTATTTTCCTTTTTTATGTTAATCGTATTCACTTTTGATTTTTTAGAAAAAAATTAATTTTGGGCTACTTGGAGCATATCCAGCTTAAGCTTGAACTGTCAGCTCGAGTCGACACCAATGGAGGGGTGGCGGGCTAGAGTGCCTCCTTGGCTCGAGAGTGGCATCATGCTCCGTGCCTCGACATGAAGAAGAGAGAAGAAGGCGCGTATTTCACACGCGTTAATTTAAAAAAAAAATCTGAATTAGAGCCGCTATTTGCATATTGTACAAGCGGTAAATTTTTGCTTTTTGTTTTTTCTTCTTTTGACCGTTGCAAATTTCTTTTTTTTTCCCTAATTTTTCTTCTATAAATACTATATTTTTTTTCTTTTTTTCACATATTCTACAATCTCTTTACCATTTCTGTACACTCTCTCTAAATTTCAACTCAATTTCAAGCAATGGAGAAAAGTTTTAATGAATTTTTCAAGAAATATTCTCAAAATGCAGTCGTTTCGACTACCAACTCGGTGATGGGGTTCACTCATTTTCTCCCAAGCGTCCAACGCGTTAGAGGTGGGCAACGTTCCACCCCGGCGAACCCACCCCCCGTTGCCGACGAAGTGAAGCAAAAGGCTACAAAGGATCTCGTAGTGGCTACACCTCCGCCGAGTGACCGAGTCGGAGCTCATATGCATGTTGTGGGCGGAGGCTACCCACAACTCCATAGTGGGAGATGCTCAATGGGCTATCGAATATTGGGGTAGCATCACGGAAAAATACAACGCGAGAAAAGCCACCGAAAACCATTTATCGTGAGCTCCGGCTTATCAAATCACACTTTCATTGTGTTTAAAAGAGTGTTAAAGTTTGGGAGGCGATATACAACAAGTGCAAGGCAATTGGGGAAGCGGGATGAACGACGATCAAATCAGTGAAGCTGCGCAAGAAATCTACGAGTCCAACCATGAAGCTCGATTCAAGTACATCAAATGTTGGTACATTTTGCGCAAATGTCAAAAGTTCGCATCTCAAGGCGAGGATGTTCATTCCTCCAACAAATCGAAGGGATCCGATGGAGCGGCCATTACAACATCCTCGGAGCCGAGCATCACGACACGGCCCCAAGGCTAGAAGGCGGATAAGCGCGATAAAGAAAAATGGAAGAATGATGAATCATCGTCGGACAAGTCGACGTACTATATGGCACTTGAACACGTCGCCGAAAGCATGAATGAACATATCATTCATACTGGTTCTATCGCCGAGGCAAAATCCAAAAAAGCCGACGTGCGAGCCAAAGAAGTCGAGGCGAGGATACGAGAAGCCGAAGTACGAAGGGAGGAGCTCGATTACAAAATTCTCAACACAAACATTTCGGGTATGTCGGAGGCTCAATTGCCATTGCACAATAGCATGCTCCAGGACGTAATGAGACGTAGAGAATTTATTTAAATTTATATAATTTTTATTTTATTTTAATATTTAAATTTATGTAATCTTTATTTTATTTTAATTAATGAAATGTTGAATGTTTAATTTAAATGAAATGTTGAAATTTAAATTAAAAGAGTAAAAATGAGAATTAATTGGAAATAGAGATTTTAGCACTTTAAGCGCATTGTGCCAATGCACGGGATAGGGGTGACACTAAGGTGGGGACCACCAATTAGCGCCACCCTTAAGCGCCAAAGGCTGGAGATGTTGTTATATATAAACTTTAACAATAATATAACTTAGACTCATCTTAAAATAAATAAATAAATATAAATATATATATATATATATATATATATATATATATAGAGAGAGAGAGAGAGAGAGAAGGGTTCAACAGAGAAGCTAATTATTGTGGAGAATAGAGAATTCGCAAAATAAAAACGAACAGATCTATAGTTTTAATGAACAGATCAATATACCGCATGAACAACAATTTGCCCCGGATTCGAATCCTGCTGGTGGCGAGTTTTTCTATATTTTTATTAAATACGTCTGTTCATTACTTATGTTGATCTGTTCGTAAAATATATAGATTTGTTCGTTCTCTCGAAAAGGATAATTCTCTGTTGAACTCAACCCTATATATATATATAGCTTAGATTTTGATGAGGGGTAAAATACTCATCAGCACAGGACATTATTCATTTAGCTAGGATATTGTTATTTATTATTGTTGCTATTGAGTTAACACTTATAATTCAGATCAAAGAGTTTTACCTGTGCCGCCAAGGTGATGAGGGACCAAAGAACTTTAACTGCGCTGCCAAGGTGATGAAGGATCGAAGAAGATTTACCTGCGCAGATCGAATAGGCTACTCAACATAGACAAGAAAGCAAATTCCATCACAATTATCCTGCATCAGCTGGGAAAGCCAAACTTCCTACGCAGGTCTTATTATACTCGCCTGTGCAGTCGAAATATGTACCCTCCAACTCAAAAGCTGCAAGTTAGTTAACTAAGAACGAATCTCAAATAATGATAGTTATTTGCATTTGTACGTGTAGAGTACGTGAGGATTCAAAAGGCCTAAATTACCCATGTTCATGTAATCTCTATAAATACCCCTTCCTTCTCGTTGTAAAGACCAGAATGAAAAATGATAACAAAAAGATGAAGTGTTCTACAAGTTCTTCAGTTTAGTTTTCTACCTTTTCAGTGATTTTGAGGACTTCAAGTTTAAATTTCATCTATATTTCTTGTTTATAGGTTACGATGTTTTTCTGTTTCACTAGACTTATTATATTACGTATGAGCTATTACTTTTATTTGATTTAATTAAGCACCTATAATTGTTGAATTTAGTGTGGCTATGGATTAAAATAATTATTGAGATTAAAATAATTATTACAATAAAAAATTAAATTATAACTCAAATGAGACAATAGAACAAAATTATAATAATTATTATGATTAAAATATTTAACTAATATTCTCTCCATCCATTAATTCAAGGCCTAGGAGAGGAAACACGAGTTTTAAGAAAAAATATATTTTTATTAGTTAAGTGGAGAAAGAGACCCACATTTTATTAAAGTCAAAGCAAAAAAGGCATGAATTGAGTGGAGAAAATGTACTATTGTGATTAAAATACGAATAAATACTTACTAAAATTAGATCAAAAAGACAAGTAAGCCTTGAATTAGTGAACGGATGGAGTACATTCTTTGTCCCACTTCAAGTGTCCTATTCCGTTTTAGGAAACACTTAAAGTATCCTCACTTAAGAGCCTCCACTCCACAGTAAGAGGCTAAAAAATTAGCCCTAAAAAATTTGTTTATATTTCTTTCAAATTAATATCTTCAATTTTAAAATCCAACATTTCATTAAATTAAAATTTCAACATTACATTAATTAAAATAAAATATAATTAAAATAAAATTACAATAATTTAATTATGACTGGATTGGACCAATATATATATATATATATATATATATATATATAGGGATGAGCTACCGTAAGAGCACATCTTAAAATAAGAAATAAGAGCAATTTTTAATTTATGAATTTTATGTAGAACACGTATGAATTCGCTGTATAAAGGTATGAATTATGAAAAATAAAATTTTGCTACATTTGGGATTCGAACTCAGGACCATAAATCCATCAAACAGGATTACGAATCAACCGTAGATCTTGATGATCTAAGGGCTGAAAATGATTCTTATTTTATATCTTAAGAAATGCTCTTATTTATATATATACTACTTGGTAAATTTTAGTCCATAATTATTTGGTTTCTTTTTGTGTTGTTTAAATGGGAGATAATAATCATAAATCACTGAAATTTCAAGTTTTGAAAAATAAAATAAAATGGCAAGAGCGTATGGTGGTGGTCGGCGGCTGAGCGATGTCGAAACAACGGCGGATTGAGATGAGAGAGAGAGAGTGGCGAGTCAGAAAAAGAGAAAGAGAGACTGAGATGAAAGAGAGAAAGAGATGACCTGGTGGTCGGCGGGGACAAAGCGGCGGTGGGGCGGAGCGGCGCCGACGCGGCGGTGGCGCGCACTAAAATGTGAGAGAGAGAGAGGCGAAAGAAAAGGATAGAAATTTACTGTGGTGGTCACGAGGCGGAGCGGGACGGCTGTAGGTGGCGGAGGCGGAAATGGAGGCTGTAGGCGGAAATGGAGATTGGGGAAGAAAAGCCCCAATTTCATCTGCAGAATTACCAACAAAACCTGCCGTCGGTAATAAACGACCCGCTTAAAATTATCGACGGTGGTCACTATCCTCGGTAATTATCGACGGCGTGTTTCCTCGATAATCACCGATGAACCACATGCCGTCGGTAATATTATGCAAAAAATAAATTAACATTTAAATAAACGTGCCGTCGGTAATCACCGAGGGACACTATGCCGTTGGTAATCAGTCGGTAACTGTATCAAAATCGATCCGCCTTTTTTCAGTCTGTAATCAGTCGGTAATTACCGAGGGTGGCCTTGCCGTCAGTAATTTTCTCGGTATTTGGACTATTTTTTTGTAGTGAATGATGGTCTCAAAATATTTCTTTCAGGGAGATAATTTATTTTTTTGTCATCGAATTTTGAATAACGAGAGATTTTATGGAAAAAATTGAAAGTTCGAGAATTTTTAAGAGGACCGCGTTATAAGAGTTTCAATGCTTACCCACTTTGTGACAGCGGCTGGGCTTTTATATCGTAGCGGGTCGGAGAAAAAAACCCTAGCTTCTAAAATCCTCTATTTAAGTGAACTCTGGAGCCGCCTTCATCATCAACAAACGCGGCAGCTCTTCTCCCTGTACAATGTCAAAGAATGAAAATTTCCTCTTTTTCACACATCAATCGTTTCATCTCTCTCCATCTCTTGTTTGAATCGCAGAGATTGCATCTGGTTTGCCCTCTCCTTGTGTAAATCAATTGATATATGCTTGGGGATATAACGGATGCAGAAAGCGAATTGTATGCCTTACCAGCCCATTGCATTCACTTTGTTTGTTTTGCCTTGGTGTCAAAAGATCTTCCTACAATTCGTCCTTCCTGAACCAATTTTCAGAAAATAGTAGTAGTACATTTGGTTGTTTTCATTCCAATGAATGTGTTTGTTTTCATAGTCCCTGATTTTTCAATGGCAGATGAAGATTTCTGAAATCTTATCCTACACACTGAATCTATGTGTTGATTACTTACTCCGCTTATTATCTGATGCCATCGCTTTTCGCAAGCCCTAATTTGTTTGGTCGTCGTTTTTTTTTTTGGTTTTTATTTACTTTCTTTCTTTCTATAATGTGAATTTTTTTAAGAAGGCAATTGATGTGAAATTATAGTATTCTACACTGAATATTATGTAGATTAATACTCCGCTTATTATCTGATGCCTTAAATCTTCCAAACCTTGTTCTAGATGTGAATCGTTATTTAAATATTGAGCAAAATTTTGGTTTAATTTGATATTATTACCTTAAACTTGTTGGTTCAATGATGAGAAAAAGCGGACGGGCGGACAGAACCTGATGCCGTGTTGAGTGTCTGCATTATTCCTCTTTTTGGAAATGCCTCTGAGAATTAATGTATGCACTCGCTGATTTAGTATTTTTTTGCTTTTGTAAAAATTGATCTTTGCTGCCGTGATGAATAATTCCTAATTATGTCTGGACATATGAAACAATGTTCGTGATTGTTTATCCGAGTTCTGAGCAGATCTTTGTTTTTACATTGACTATATTTCATTTTACAAAATTTGGCCTTTGAAAATAAATTCTGTTTGGAGAGTGTGTATTGGCTATGATGCTTAAAAACTACCTATTTTATGAGAGAAGTTTTTTCCCTCTGATTAAAGAAACCAATGGATCCTTCTGAGCTTATGCCACTCTCTCCATTTCCTTTTTCCTTTTTATATTTTTTTAGGTGATTTCATTTGTTTGTGTGACCATCGAGGTGAGGAATGCCGATCGGACTTTTGAATGACGATCCAAAAATGCCAGACTACAATTATCTGATCGATGGATTTTAAAATTGAAATTTGTTGGTAACGCTTTAGTTTTTGACACAAGTTTTCTTAATCATGAAAAATTATTTTACTTTTGCTTTTTTATTGTTGATGTTTTTTAGAGCTCTCGCTGATGTCATGATAATATTAATAATGTTTCAGCCTTGTCTGAAATTCTATTGTTGACAAGTATATCTTTCTGAGGGAGCTGTTTGTCAATTGTAATGTTTGGACTATTTTTGTTTCGATTTTTGTATCACGTGTTTCTACATCAAAATTAATTTGCTTGAAGCAGATTGTAGCAAGATACTTTGTTTTTTAGAATTTGTAAAATGGTTTGGGTTTTTATTTTAGAACAAAATGTTAATGGTTTCAGAAAAAAATGAATCGAAGTGTTGATTAATCGCAACAATTATGTGTAACAATTTCTATGAGCAATCCAATCTAAATAAAATAAATTATCCAATATTTTTTATTTATACACAAATAGCAATTGGTAACTCAATTTAATTTCTTGGAAGTTGGTGTAGTGTAGCACAAGCCAAATCTGCCGAGAAATCTCACAATGCCTGAAAATGTGATTAATGGTCTTATCATCTTTGCGATTGATATAAAATGGGTCAAAAATCAAAATACCCTGTTTGCGAATTGCGATCCAAATAAAGTGGGCCAAATTAAACCAACCCCAAGAGAGAAAGGTTGAGAGACGTGATTAAGAGAGAGTGGAGAAGTGATCGTGCCCGCTAATCTTGAGTCTTGACCGTCCCTAACAGGCATAGAGATCCCTAACAGGCATAGAGATGATATCATTAGCAAAGTCAGTTGCTCTCTTAGAAAATGACGTGTGCATAAGGAATAAATAAATTAGATTTTAAATCAATATTTATTTTCGTTAATTACATATAATTTTTTGAAACTTATGAAAATTTTGGTCTATAGTCAAAATTTTTGGTCTACAGTCAACATTTTATTTTATATGAATGTCAAAATTTTATTATGTGTTGATGTCAATACATTATCCCATTTTATTTTTCATTAGCATTAATAAATGTTTTTGATATTTTAAGTTGGGCTGAATTTTAAAAGATTCAATGCTTATATGTTAATTTGACAAAAAAATAGTATATTTACATTACAAAACCCATAAAATAATTTGGAACCTTCTCCATAAAATATGTCTTATCGATTAACGTGTGTGTTTTGGCTGTTAGGAAATTGTGTGTTTTGGCGGTTAGGAAATTAATGCACAAGATCTAAAATTCTTTTATCTCGTATTTTTTGAATTTTTTATTTATTTATGTAATTTATCAAAAAAATATATATATTATCAATTAATAATTAGAATAATTTTTAAAAGAACAATATTTTTATTAATTTATCGATTAACAATATCAATTATCTAAATTTTATCATTCTATTTCTATTTATAAAGACACAAAATATATTGTGATTGAATATGAAAGTATAACTATAAATTATTAGAAAGATTGTATTCCTGAACCCAATAAGCAACTTGAACATTGTCATGTCACAACTCAACCAAAAATCAAAGGAGTGAAAATTTAAAATGCCCATTCTCTTATGAATAATTTGAAAAATGCCCTCTCTTATCATACAAAGCATTTCATGCCCTATTCTTTAAGTACCCCTTGATTTGATGGGTTTGCTTGGCTTTCTGTGAAAGTCTTACACATTTGACCGATTTGACAGCCATCGGTCATAAAAATCAACGATTTGATCGAAAATAGCCATAGAATCCGGGCTATTTAGGGCATAGAATGCTTTCTATGATAAGAGAGGACACTTTTCAAACACACACATAAGGGATAGGGCATTTTTGCCCATTAACACAAAATCAAACTTCATGAATCCTGATACATTCACATCATTATATGATACATATTCATATCTACCTATTGAATTTAATTCTGCAATTTATGATTAAATAAAATTATATAATCAATTAAACGTTTGGTAGAAAAGAGATAATTTCATTTTAAAGAGAGAACTTTTAATAATAAAGTTCTAAAGGGATCATTTTAAATGATCATAATTTGTTCATTTAAAATTTATTTCTTATATATCATTTATCAAGTCAAAGGTATTTTATGACGGTGAAATCAATTTCAACTCCGAATTGTGAAGAAAATATGAATTCGAACTAAAAATTGAAGTATGGTTGAATATGTATTGAGTGTTGAGAGAGATGAGAGAATTGTGATTGATTTTATCACTTGAAACCCTGATCCCTTTTTAGCATAAGATCCTCTCTTTTATAATCTATTAACTAAGCCTAAAACTAAAATCTAAATACAAAGGACTCATTAACGATGATTCCTTGGCCTCTTTTCGGCAATGAAAAAAATATCAGTAAAAAAAAGAGTATATAATTTAAATAATATAATTTAGATTACATGTATTTTCTATCTTTCAGAGTTGACAATTCTTTTTCAAAGCTATCGAATCCGACTCAAAGATGTTAGATTTGACATGTGTCTTTCGGATTGCCAACTTTCTTTCTTATGTTTGACTTTTATTTTCTTTAGAGTTGAGTTCTTTGCCTTCTTTAAAGTTGACTCCATTCATAATTGACTTCGTTATTTGCTCGGCCTTGCTACTATTGAACTTCTATTTTAACCTGTACTACATTTGAGATAGCTTACAAATATTTTAATCGTTAATTTTAATTATAGACAAGATATTGATTTTTTAAACTCCCATTTTATAATTGATTTTTTGTGGAGCTTAGCCCAACAAAGGAAGGAGATGCACAAAAAACTCACATAATGATCTATCACTAAGAATGCATACTATATCCACTCCACGCAACCTTTTCCATAAAGCATGGCCTATTTAGATTTGTCTCGATTTCTCAATTGTGTTTCTTTGATCAGAATGTAAATCCATTATTTTTCTCTAACATCTTTCGTATCTATAGACATTTTAGTTTAGTTTTTTTTTTTTGTTTTTTTTTTTCTCGGATGAAACACTTAGCCGAGTTTGCGAGCATTCACAAGAAGATCTTCAGGTTGATAAAGAAAATCGAAGAATTTGAAAAACCTAAATGGAATGTAATAGATGACATCAAGGAGCTGGAATCATTATATATCAGAATTGACGAACAACTTAGGATCATCCATGGAATCAATAAGTTTCAGGGAATCTTCTTCATCGACTACACAGTCAATGCAGATTTGATCAACGCCTACATAAAAAATCACAGAGAGGCCCACAATTTTATGGAGGTTAGAAGGTACATCAAATTGATTCATGAAAGAATTGAGTAGTTATTGTGAGAACGTTAAGTAGTAATTCTCAATTTTCTGCTTTTGTAATTTGATAGTGTAATTCTATTTCACTAAGAATGCATACTATATTTTAAAGTATACATATTCTATTACAAAAAATAAGGAAAAGATTGTTTTGGATTAAAAAATGAAAACAAAAGAAGGAATTGAAAAACGTGATGCAAAATTAACAACATATTATTATTATTATTATTATTATTATTATTATTATTATTATTATTATTATTATTATTATTATTATTATTTTGGCATTAGGTAGTGGATAGTGATAGTGGGGCGAAATTTAGGGCTCAACTAAATGTTTTTTTTTTTTAATAGGGATACTCAATTAAATCTATCCATACTATATTAAAAAGGGAGTTTTCAATTTTAAATTGATTTCAAATCAATTTCAAAATTGAATGGCAATTTTGTAGTTAGAATAAAATTGAAGGTTTATTTATAAGCCATACATCTTTTTTTTCTTTTTCTTTTCCTTTAACCTCTTATTTTTCTATTTTATTTCTTTTTTAAAATTGTGAAATTTGACTAATTATAAAATATTTGATATGCATATCAAATTAAAGATCATGACAAGAGCTTTAATTTGGCATATGTTATGTAAATATTGGATTTAAAATATAAAAATTATATTTATTTAAAGATTAAAACTTAAGAAAATTCTCTCTCCTCTCTCCTATTTTTTTTTTTGAATAAATCTATTTTTTTTCAATTATCTTTTAATTTATATTGTTTTCTTTTTTTACAATATCAATTTTTATTAATATGAATTATTCTTTATTATTTTTATATTAAACTAAAATATATTTATCTTAAATTATAGTATTTTTAATTATATTTAGAATTTTTATATAATAATCAAATTAATATCAATTTTATATATAATAAAATATAAAAATATTTTTCGTGCTTTGCACGAGTGCAAATGCTAGTGTTATATATATATGATAGATATTTATATTTCATCCAGCCCCAAATTTTATGTTCATTTTGTCATTTTAGTTTGTCCCTAATTTCATGTATTTTTTTATACTTTTAGTAAATTTAGTACGTCTTCGCGTGCGATGCAAGGTTATAAATTGAGGATATTTTTCAATAATATAATTGAAAATATTTTTTTGTTATATTATCATAATTAAAAAATAAAATTAATGAGTTATTTATGTTATATAAAATATCTCTAATCAATGAATATGAATTCATTATATAGATAGCGGTATATGACATGTATGATCAAGATCTTGACAAAATATTTTTTAATCTAATGATCATTATTATCTATTTAAAATTTGCATCAAAATACTTAAATATTTTTTCTTTCAATTTTTCTAGGGTTAAGGTGCAGATCCACCCTTGAAGTAGAGGCCCCTAAAGCGTTTACCCCCATTTTCGACCTTGGCGCAAACACCCACATAATCCAAAGAAAATGGTGCAATGACCTCTAATGCCGTTAAGTGTCCGTTAAACTTCTGAATTTAGTTACACCTAGGGCCAAAAGCTGCCAATAGAAACCGACGAGCTAAAAAACCATCGAAGCACCATACCAGGAACCGCTAGTGACAACAAATCAACGAAAAAAATAACCAGCCAAGTACCAAAACAAGGCCAAGGACGATAAGCGCAGGTACCACCCGCGCATGCACGAAGTAAACAACGGGAGACCCAAAAAAATTAATATTTGACATCAATTTACCAAAAAATAAACTATTGAAAAATTATGTTTTATGTTATATATATATATATATATATATATATTTGTTATTTAAATATATTACTAATTATTCATCTATATATTTATATTAAAATTAATATAAATTCACTTTTTCAAAAGAAAAAAGGATGGAAGAAAAGAAAGAAAAAAAAAGGAGAGAAAAAACTCCTCTTTTATATAAGTATAGATTACTTCACATTAACCCCATAAAAGATAAGATCCTTACTTTACTTTAATCATTTTAAGGTTTTTATATAAGTGAGATTCTTGTTTCATTCACAACACATCCAATCATTTTATTAAAACTCTCATTCTCAAAATGGACATGAAATTGGGGGACAGAGTGAATTTAATTTAGGGGTAATTGCCTGTAAATCCATAACGTTTACACGGAATTGATTTTTGCTCATATTTTGAAAAATGTGGCACCTAAATACATAACCTTTTATTTTGTCTCATTTTTCTCCTGTCACCGATTTTTTCTTAATCCGGCGCCGGAAATTATACGGTGGCAGCCAGAATTGATGTGTTGGCAGCCAAAAATTGACACCTAGACACATTTAGGACATGTGGAAAAAAAAAATTAAAAAAAGTAAAAAAAAAAACATCCACATCATCATCTTCGCCAATTCCCTAACTTCCAAACCTTAATTTCCCCTCCCCTCCCCCACCCGCCGGCGCCGCCCCCTACCCCTCCCCACTTCGGCGCTGCCATTTCCCCCTCCCCGGACCCCGTTGCCCCTCCCCCTTCCTAGACCCCGTCGGACCTCCCCCTCCCCCACCCCAGACCCCGTCGTCCCCCCTCTAACCTCCCCCTCCCCCTCTCAGACCCTGTCGTCCCCCCTCTACCTCCCCAGACCCCGTCAACCCTCCGCCCCAAATTGATTTCCCTTCGATTTATGCCTCTGCTTCGATTAGGGATGGCAACGGGCCGGATCTGGACCGGGTCTGGCCAATATCAGATCCAGATCCGTTTTCATATACTAGATCCAGATCCAGATCCAGATCCGTGGATCTAAAATTTTTGGATCCAGATCCAGATCCGTCAGATCCGCGGGTCCACGGGTCCAGATCCATGGATCTACTATTTTTAAATTAAATTAAAAAAATTTCACAAAATCAACAACATCTAATTTCCATCATGAAAAATATAACACAAAATACTTTTATCTAATTACTTTTAGTTTTTATTCTTTTGAATATAATTTATTTATTATTTTTAATTTAATGAATATTATTAGTAAACTAAATATAAAATATAAAATATATATATAAAATAAAACGGATCCACGGGTTGGATCTGGGCCGGATCCGGATCTAAAATTTCAAGATCCAGATCCAGATCCGTTTTCAAAATTGAGATCCAGATTCAGATCCAGATCCATCGGGTCCAAAAAATTGAGATCCAGATCCGTTTTACGGATCTGGATCCACGGATCTAGACCGGGTCCAAGATCCATTGCCATCCCTAGCTTCGATTTCCCAGGCGGTGGTTGCTTCGATTTCTCATTCCCAATTTGCTGCTGATTTTACGGTCGTGCTCGGAGGATTTGAAAATGTAGCACCTTATGTACTATCGACTCTGCAAGCTGCTTCACGCAACAAATGCTTCGTGCTGCCATCTTTCACCTCTGTCAGTGTGTGCGTATGTGATTGTGTGAGGGCGGCGACAGCCGGTGGCGATGGTGGCGGCAGGGGCGGCGGGCGGGGGAGGTGGCGGTGGCGGTGGGGGAGGGGAGGGGAAGTTAGGGAATTGGGGAAGATGATGATGTGAATGTTTTTTTTTTCACGTGTCCTAAATGTGCTTAGGTGTCAATTTTCGGCTGCCAACACATCAATTCCGGCTACCACCATGTAATTTTTGGCGCTGAATTAAGAAAAAATCGGTGACAGGAGAAAAATGAGACAAAATACAAAGTTGTGTATTTAGGGGCCACAATTTTCAAAATAGGAGCAAAAACCAATTTCGTGTAAACGTTATGGATTTACAGGCAATTACCCCTATAAAATATTGTGTATAATTTATTATTGTAACCTTATCTAAATATTGTGGGTGATTTTAACTTTTTAATTGAATTTATTTACAAACTAATTTACAAACTAATTTATATATATATATATATATAAATATTAATATTAATATATTTTTTTTGATGAAATTACATTATAAATAAAACAAACTACACACACCCCACCTTTTTAATTGAATTTATTTACAAACTAATTTACAAACTAATTTATTTATATATATATATTAATATATTTTTTTTATGAAATTACATTATAAATAAAACAAACCACACACCCCACCTAGTGATTATTGTGGTCGAGAGTATTCGAACCTGTGACCTCTCTTGGACAAGAGGCAACCACCCTAACCACTAGGCCATCCCAATGGGACATATTAATATTAATATTAAGACGTGTGGCCAAAATAATAGGAACGGAAGTAGGTATAGACTATAGAGTGCTGCGCTCAAATTTTTAGGTAATAAGAAAAGAAAATAGAATTCTTCACTCAATATTCATGAGTCAAAGTCAACAGTCTTAAATTTTTAAAAGAGAAGATTTAATGAAATTTTGTCGGGTAGATCACATTTTGAGGCGCATATCAATCAAGAATACTAAAAGTGAGATAATACCAATTATTATCATTTTATTGCAGTTTTACTACCCAATTTGACCAAACAAGTGTGAAATGTCCTAGTTCACACTTATAAAATAAATAAATGAAATCGTGCCAATTTTAGAATATTAGGTTTGTGTAAATTGTAATACCAATCGAAACACGCGTATGGTATCCTAGTAGTAGCAATTTAACAAACCATAAGTTGATATTCTAATAACAGCAGGATTTCTCAATTCTACGTAATTTGCTCTTCTTAATTTTCACATGTACATAAGGCTGAAAATATCTTATATTTGGTCAAAGTTCACAAGTAAATCTTCTTGTATTATTGTTACATAATTACATATTTAGATCTTTATCTCTTAAGTTTTGCTGATCTCCAACTATATTTTAAGCAAAATACGAAATAAAAGTTAGCTGCATTGAACACTTGAACTCTCCTTAAATTTTCAAGCTTCAAAATACTAGTAAATAGCCCATTAACAATTGAAGGAGCCAATAGAGCTTTGTTAATTTGTTTTATGATAATAATATAACATTGATTCTCAATTTTTTCTTTTTAATATAATACTAATAGATTTTTTATGGCCCTATTTCATTCTTATTTAGGGGTGGTAAAACGGTTCCGGTTAATCGGTTTTAACCGTAACCGAATCGAAAAAAACCGGTTTTCAGTTAACCGATAACCGGTTTTTACCGGTTCGGTTATCGGTTAGTGTGTTCATCACTAATCGGTTAATCGGTTTAACCGGTTAAACCGATTAACCGGTTAAACCGGTTAACCGGTTTATTTTATATTTAATTAATTAATTTATATTTTAATATTTTAATTTAAATAATACATTAATATTTCAGGTATCTATAACAAAAATTTTGTTCTAAATTATTATAAGTTATGAGTTGGTGCAGTGGATTAATCGGTTTGACCGATTATTGGACCGGTTCATCGGTTAACCGGTCCAATAATCGGTTCGGTTATCGGTTAGGGAAATGACCCTTAATCGGTTCCGGTTAACCGGTAAATCGGTTCGGTTAAAACCGAACCGACCGGTTTACCAGCCCTTATATCCTAGACTATCCCACTATCGCCTATATTCAAATTCGTTTCGGAGCATTTCATATCTCGATATTTTAATTTATTTTACATTATTCTAATTTATAAAGTCAAAGTATAAACCTAAATTACTTCTATTTAATTTTCGTAATCAAATAGATTTTTTTTTGGAAATAAAAATATTACACTAGAGTTGCAGAAAATAGTTGCACGATCGCTATAGAATTTGTTAGGTGATAGTTCGAAGATGACAATACATATTTTTTCTTTCAGGAAAGAAAAGAATCCAACTATCTTAAGAAAAAAAAATAAAGAAAAAGGGATCAGTTTATTCAAAACTACTTGTAAATAGTAGCACTTTAAGACAATATACCTGTCTGCACTGATCACATTTATATGTATGGTCCAATTAAATTAATGACCGACAAAAACCTGTTTAGAAATGAAACAGCAAAACAAAATAAATTGAGAAAAGAAGACGAAAAACTTTATCTTAGATGAACAGAGTCAATGCCACCTTCTTTAATTTGAGTCCGTTAATAATTTAAAACTAAAACCATTGCTGCCGGAGGCCCCACCACCGTCGGTGGGGAGGTACAATCACCCACCAGGCTCTCTGATTATTGTACCCCTCTCTCACTCATAAATGCTACCTACAATCTCTTCTCACTATACAATTTGGGACTTGGGAGCACCCATATTACTAATTTTTCTTTTTTCTTTGTGGGTTTTGAGAACTAAAATTCAAGAACACAAACCAGCAGCATTGAGAGAGAGAGAGAGAGAGAGAGAGAGAGAGAGAGAGTGAAGAAGGTGCTGATTCTGAGAAGCAGAAATGAGAGACGAAGAAGGGCAAACAGTTCCTTGCAGCAGCAGCAGCATAAACGGAGCAGCAAATTTGAGTGTGAAGAAAGATGGGTGTGGATTTGAGGGCGTGTTTGGGAGAGGGAAGTACAAGCTGTGGGCTTTGGGCGCCATTACTCTGCTCGCAGTTTGGTCTATGTTCACTGGCACCGTCACTCTAAAATGGTCTGATGTTAATCTCAAACACGCCTCTAATGATTTGGACCCCTCTCTCCATTCTGATCTTGATGTTCTGGTATTACTTTCTCACCACTATTCTTGTTTTTCTTTTTTTATGTCTTTGGGTTTATCTAACTTACTGTCCTTTTCCTGTGTTGGATATTTGATTTTACTAAGCTAGTTTGAGATGTACTCTTGTGAGATCTGATAATGTATTGTTTATTGAGAGCTGAGATTAGGTTGTGATGGAATTAAAAATCTTTTTTGAAAGAAGCTAGAAAGGCAGGATCTTGAACTGAAACATCAATGTTACATACCAAGATTGAATACTGTAATCCATAAACAAATGATCCGATAAAAAAACTAGGATAAAAATTGGATCTTTGGAATCAAGATTGGCTGCTCCCTGTTCTGGAAAGAGGATAGCATCTAGACCAATCATCACACTTTAATTACTTTCTTAATTTAGGTGTGATTTTTTATGAGCAAAAATGGTGATCTTTATTGGCATGTGTAGGATGTAGATGAGAGGGAAAAGATGGTGAAGCAAATGTGGAATGTATACAAGCACAGCAGCGTTGCTAAACTGCCAGGCTTCTGGAGGGATGCATTTGGGGCAGCATACCAAGACTTGACCAGTGAGGTTGCTAATGTGAGAAACACGGCGTTTTGGGAGATTGCCAAGATGTCGTTCCGTGCAGCCAACATCTACGATTCATCTCCTGCTGAATTGGCTGCTAGGTATATATGTCTCTCAATGTCTGAGATTTGAGGCTAAATGCTATGATAGTTTTTGAGCATTGTGTTTGTTTGCTTCAAAGTTGGAAGAGTGGGATGGTTGGGAAAGCTCCACATTACTTTCCAGTATTTACAATCATATGATTGAGCATTAGGAGGATTAAGTATGTGCTAAGATGTAATAGTATGACTAAGACAAAATTGATTCACCCTAGTGCCTATAGGTTTGTGAGATTAGATATTGCCTTTTAGCATTGCTGCATAACATTGCTGTATTATAGTCTTGATATGAAGGGGTTTCTCTTTATTCATCAGGATTTCTAGACTTTGAAAAACTGGATTATCTTTGCATGATTCCCTCTGACAATTCGATCTTTTGTTTTCGTTTTAACGCAGAGAATCGAAGGAGGAGGTTCGACTAAGAATTAAGCTGGGGAAGACGAGAAAGCAGAAATGAGATGAACTGCATATGTTGCATGCCTCAATGATGTAATTGTTTGATTTCCTCATCACATTATCATATGCCATCATGGACCATATATATAAATTATTTCACTAGATATACTGGCTTGGCATCGTCATTGCAAAGTGATGAGATGTCTCAATGCTTAGTAGTAATATATTACGCTAGAGCGTGCTCCAATTGGGAGGATAACTGTAATAAATCTTGATCCTATCAAATAATTAATAGTTTACTTTCGAATCCAATTTATTGTGGTTTGCTTGCCATTTTGCATCTCATGTAACTCCTGATGAAAAAAAGATAAGAACAAGAGAATTAGAGCTAATTATGTTATAGGAGTAGTTCACGATCACTGAGATCTGCAGTAAATGAGTTTCTAGCACATACTCCCTCCGTCCATGGAAACTATGACAATTTGATTCAGCATAGGTCATAATACAATATTTGGTGAATTCTATGTAGTGGAGAAAATGTTTCACCATTATATGAAATGAGTTTTTTTTCCCTCGTAAATAATGGATATTCGTGCTTTTATAGAACAAGTATAAAATATGGGACCATGTCTTAAAAGAAATAAATTTTTTTGTATATATATAATCACTTATTATGTAAACATACAAATTTACATGAAAATGTTTAAATGAATTAAAAGAAACCCGTGAACGTTGTTGCCGTTGCAACGATTACAAGAATTCACAAACTTGTTCATGTAAAGATGTAATAGTTCGTTTTAAACTGTTACACGATTACACAAACACATCTCTTTTGTGTGTGTGTGTGTGTATTTTTGTCATTGGCATACCTAATGGTGATTTATTAATAATAACATGTTTTTATATGTTATTGTAAGTATGACTATTTTGTTCCCAAGGGCCAAGGGGACATCAAAGCATTGCAAAATTCCTATTTATAAATAACGAGATCTAGGTTCAAACCCCATTGCCCTCTCCCCAAGTCAAAATAAAAATGAAATAAGTATGGCTATTTTTCATCTGTAGATGACTATTTTAATAATTTCCTCATTTTTTTTAATTAAATATTGTTTACAGTGTAAAGTTGATTACTTGGCGAGAATAAAGATGATGAACAATATGCCTAGTTTTGTGGATATCCAGTTGTTGTTGGCATAATATGAAAAGACTATGATCACTAAAGGAAGGATTCTAAGTAGCGCTTTACAGCAAAAGCTGAATTGGAATGGGTTTTTTAAAAGTAAAGTGGCAAAAAAAGGATGTGGGAAACAATCTAGGGATGTAGTTGCATTATACCTCTCCTCTCACTCTCACTTGTATAAATTTCAAAGTTTCCCAATATGGGATGAAACACAAAGTAGTATTACTACAATTGTTGAATGAAAGATCTTGACTCCTAAGTAAATTATTTTTTTGCCTAGGATGTTTTTATTGAGCAACCAAAATTTCACACCAAGGCAAAACACATGAGCTGTCTTAAGTTTGTACACTAATTTCGACTTCCTCTCCTACTAGCATATTGGTAGACGAAAGTTGAATAAAAGTAGTAATAGAATTATTAGGTAGATTGCCTAATTGCACGTGCTATCTCTTTGGAAAAAAATTCATGTGAAATGGATAACATGAACATCAATGCAAGCTGCCGGTACGAGGCGATGTGGTAGTCGAAAATCTTGATGTATGGGAACTTCAACTATCAACGTTCCAATAATAAAAATATTAACCTCGCAATTTCGTGGTGGAATAGCAGCACTATGGCTAAAGAATATTTCGTTTTTATTTACTTTTCGAAAATTTCGACTTCATTTTGTGTTTTGATGAAAAAAATCTACATAATGCGAGGTGAGTTGAAAAGTAGATCATCATAGGCTATGATTATTTTTTTTTTAAATAAACGTAAATTGGGGTTAAGTTAAAATTAAAAACTGCACTTACCCAGTTACTCCGTAAATATAAACCAGAATTTAGATCCCATTTAGATGAAGAATGAAGAGAAGTGAGTTACGAGAGGCCAGATAAAAAATTCAAAATCAAGAAACTTGATCACATCACGTCTTCTATTTCAAATAATTTATCATCTTTTATGCATATACACAAGATGGTTGTAATGAAAATGGTGTCGGGAATCGGGATAAAGAATATGAAGGTGTTGAAACTGAAGCATGTTGAGTGAGATCGTTCCAATTCCTCCTTGTCTCCTAACTAAGCTGCTAGAACAAGAATGTAGGTAGGAAAAATTGAGGATTACATTCATATTCTATAGCCTTGAAAGAATCACATCTCATGAATGTAGTGTAACTAATCCAATGCAGATTTGAATGGAAAGATGTGGAGTTCAAGCACGGCTGGATCTAAAGGGAGCTCGACAAGTCGGGCAGGTGAGCCTGATGGAGAGCCAAGGATCGATGCAGTGAGCATGGAAGTGGTGATGGCAAGCCGGCAGAACTCTGCAGACTTGTGCGTGGCGGAGATTCTCCAAGCAGATGGCGCAGATGGAAGCTCCCTTGGCATTGTGGTTGTGGTAGAGGCAAGTGATCTCTTGCAGCTCCTCCACTGATATGTGAAAATAGGAGCTGTAGTCAGCTGAGTGGTGTTCCTCGTTGGGGCTGTCGTCTTGGTATTCGCTTATGAAATCGATGATGAGGTAGCAGCACATGGCGTACACGATGAGGATGCCGATGATGCAGAGGAAGGAGAGAGGGGGAGGCAGCTCAGGCAATGAGGACACCATTGTTTGTTATTCTTAGAATTTGTGGGAGTCTTGTGTTGCCCTCATCTAAACCTATTTATCAATTATGATTCGGTTTCTGGATTCTTTCATTGGTTTTGGCGGAATCGGCGTTGTGAGATATTCATAAAGTCTTGTCATTTTATATGTAGGCGATGGTAGGCTTTAATAAAATAAGATATCAGTTAGTATTGGAGGTCAATACTTTGAGATAACAAACGTTATAGGGGAACTGTTATCATACTCAAAACCTATGGAATAATCAGAATATCCACTCCCTACCCAATATAAGTCAATGGAAGAGGTAGGGCCCTACAAAATCATTAAATGATCATTAAGCGATGTGTTCATCTCATAACCTTTTACAAATTCCTACTTCACTTATTTTCAACGCCAAACAGGTCCTTATCAAGTTGCTTAGACCAAGTAAGTTGACATTTCGTTTTCTTGTGGCGACATCATCAAAAGTCAAACGAACATCACAGGTTGACCTCTTGGACATAACGAGAACCGCAATCCACCATCACATGTTCATTTCTTGCAAGAAGAATAAACCCTTCTTTTCAAATTGCTCCTTTCCAAAGATTAGTGTACAAACAATCTTCCGATTTGACCCAAAAGGTTTACTTATATAAGCCAAGTATAAATTATTCTTCTTATGCTAATGCGCCAATATCAAGTCCAAGAACCTAAGTTTTTAAGGTCCCCTCTTATTTCAATAACTTAGTAAGATCATACAAAGGGAAATGCACAGTTACAGTTGCAGATGTATTCGAGTAAGCTATGGAAAATTTGGCCATCAAGTTACGTAGTCAAAGCAACAAAAGCTAACTCTTTATGCTGTTTCCATTACAGGGGAGCTCAAGTTGTGGTGAGCCGGACCATTTTTCAGTTGGGTCGATGCTTACATCTTTGGCAAAACCGTGCAGTCCTCCTTTTGAACGTCCTTGCTTGCCTGTCACAAACGGCAAGCCCAGTCAGAAATGCTCTAAAAATGCGGGTTAGACTGAATTCGCTAAGCTTGCAATGATCTGTGGAACAGGTCATGCCCATTACAAGCTTGTCCGGGTAAGATGTGAGATTCTGTAAGTGGAATGTATGTTGAAATCTTATATTGACTGCTCATTGTATAACAGATATTCATCTTAATATATGCTCGTACTAGTAAATGCGCAGCGCATGGTAAGTTGCCTAAGCATGAGAAGCCAGTTTAACAAACAAAGAGCACAAGTAGCAAGTATAAGTTGTGTAAATATGGACTGACAGTAATTCCTAATGTTAATTAAGTAAAGCATGGTGCATATGCAATTTCAAGAATAAGTCATGTGTTTTTGACAATCATAAAGTTCAACAGAGAGAAAAAAGGATTCTTGATTGACAAACGATCGTGTCATACCTCTAGGTATCGGGTCAAGAGTGTTGCAGTACTGAAATTGAATCCCTCAATTGGTTCACCCTTCTTACGAGATGCATGAAGCTGCTTTCTCACTTGAGTAGCCAGAGACTGATTTGTAATTTAACCAGATCAAAAATAAAAAAAGTTACTACAGATGAATCGTAAAGGTAAGGCGAAGTCTTAAGAAATAATTTGTACCTTTCCCAATTCTACTCCCCATTGGTCAAAAGAATTGATACCCCACACAAATCCTTCTACAGCAACTCTATGCTCATAAATTGCCAACAACTGCAATATAACAGGCATTTACAAGATCAGGCAAGTTCATAGACAAGATCTGGTTTTGCAACAAGAACTCTTCTGTAGGACCAAGATATAGTAGAATAAGATCCAATATTACGAGGAATAAGTTTCGAGCACATGAGTAAAATAATGGTTTGTATGAGTAGCATCAACAACAAAATTGTTCACCTGTCCAATGTTGTAAGCATTCAATGAAGGAAGAAGAAGGCTGAGAGAGGGTCGATTGCCAGAGAAAGTCTGCAAAAGCGTATAACTTCAGATCCAATATCAAACTTTGGCAGAAGCAGATAATCATATAAACTGGAAGTGAAAGTAAATTACCTTGTGTGTAATAAGATTACTAGGAACATTCTCTTTCAACAGCTGTTCGGGAGTCTGGAGGAAAATTAACCATAATTAAATGCTGATATCCAGAAGCTTTAGTGATAGATTATGAAAGTATTTACAGGTAGAACTAACAAAAGAATATATTTATAGAAGAAGCAAAGGATGAGCTCAGACTGTCAATGCTATGAGGATCCATATAATCCCAGTTACCAAAAGAAAATATAGTAAATCACAATCAAAACCAAATATGTAAAATAGGAGTAATTATCACCTTTCCATAAGCAAGCGCATCTGGCTGGGCAAAGAAGTTTGACATGAGCTCATCGTGGTTACTGACCAATTCACCTGTAAAACAAGCTGCCTGAGTTTTATGTTGCTCGGGCTGTTCCCAGCTTATCCCTAAAAGCAGATTAATGGGAGAAAAGTAACACCTTTCAGGTAAACAGGTTGCTGACTCTTCACCACTCCAATAAAATCACACGGAATAACACGACCCTGGAAATTCACCAGTCAAATGGTTAAATCAATGATGCGAGAATATGACATCATATTTGCAAAACCAGTCAACGATTTATTTCGACAATGGCACACTGGAGTTACTGATTAGGTAGGTTCCGTGACAACAAAAAAACAGGTTTATTATAACAGAGACCGATAAAATTCAATCAAAATATACACAATATGGGATTTCAATATAAATGCTTGAGCAAAATATAGAAAATGTAAGGAGAATTTTCATAGAGGAGACTGAGACTACTTAAAAACATAACCAGCAATATATCCAAGTAAACATTTTATAAACTCTCATATTGCTGACTTGATGGTTATGTTTAACTATGAGAGTTTATAAAATGTTTACTTGGATATGGAGCCCACAGCTGGAAGCCTGGAATAAAGAGCTTATCTTCTTTTTTAATTATCAGCATAAATATAACATGGCTATCATGTTACAGAAATGCATCAGAAGAGTTTTAATCCATTTTAGATAATCCATGATGCTCCGTGAAACTCTCAGTTTCCATAATCTATAAGGGTCCACAGCGGAAAGCACCCTATGTTCAGATACAAATTAACACATCCAGAGTATCATGGTCCCTATTTTTCTACCCTTTCTTGCAGGTACAAGAACAACTAGGTGGGAAAATATAAAGGTACAAGGTATCAAGCAAGACTAACAAAGAACTGCTAATAAGTTGGCATGTTCACTTTACTGTGAGAAAACTGAGTGCGCTGATATGTTTACCTGGTGAATCAGTTGGTAAAAGCTGTGTTGTCCATTTGTTCCTGGTTCACCAAAATCAATCTCACCTGTCTCATAGGGAAGGGGAACACCATCAATTGACACACCTTTCCCATTACTCTCCATGCTTACCTGAATAGATAATTAGTAAAAGGAAATCAAGCTAATACCTCAAGTGCAAGAAACAAATCAAACAATTATGAAGACAGAGTTATCAGGATATGCCTGCTGAATATGTGGTGCAAGTTTTTCCAGTGCTTGAGAATAAGGTAAGATGGCCTGAAAAAAAAAAGGAATAGTTCACTCTTATGCTTAAGTCAAGCATCAATAAATGGGGAATATTCAAACAAACTTGGACAGCTCATGAACATACTCTAGCAGGATAGCCAAGGAACGACACATTCCAAACACTCAGCAAGCCCAATAGCACCTGTAGGAACAATTTTTACAAAAACACATAAGTGATTTGCCAGGGGGGTCTTCGTTTAAAAGTTGAAACATAATTCAATCGTGAAACAAGGAATGAAAGGCTATCAAAATATCAAAAAGCATATGAAGAGAGAGAAAACATGTAAATATGTCATTTTATGATACTTAAAGACCAGCATATATATAGATTGGTGCTTCTTAGTTGGATATGTAAGGACTCAGCTTCAAAATCAATCTACTCATTAGTTGGAGAGAAATTATCATATCAAGAATTAGCACACTACAGCATCAAGACTAAGCATTTTGATAAAATAAACATACAGGTAAGTTTTTCTCAAAAGGTGCTGAATGGAAATGTTGATCAATACTTGAAGCTCCTTTGAGGAACCTTCATCCAAAGAGAAAAACAATAGAAGTATCAGTCAACATGAAATAAAGTAATATCAGAGATTCAGAATAAAAATACTACTATAAAATATCTAAAACCACAAATTATGGAAATTTTATTTTGTCTAGAAAGCAATGGCTAAACGGTTCCCAAATTGAAGGTCAGTTAATGATTTTGTAGTCAGTCCTCTGGGTCTAAAAGACAAGTTCATGCCAGGCCCACCAACATGACCCAATCTTTAAGAAGAGGACTTATCATAAAGAACGACGAGGCTGCAGTGAAAGAAAAGGTAGTGTTTTGTCATGTTAAGTGTAATCTTGATGTCGAACAAGTTGAGGATAACTGCAAGGGATTGAGCTAAAACACCTAAAGTCAGTAGCTTTGTTGCTGGTGTAGGAGTCTTAGTTTATTACTTTATTACATTCGATTTCTTTCAATTTCAGATTTGTTTAGGGTGTTTTGCATTCTTTAGATACTCGCTAGGCCTTAACTTTTGAGTTGTTGAATTAATTACATTTTGGCAACAAAAAACCTTTGAATTTGTGTTCTTGTAATGATTATGTCTTCCAATTTATTGTTCCATGTCAAATCTGTCTCATTTAAAGAAAATAACTTCCTATATTTTAATACTTAACCTTTCATATCAAAGTCATCAATCAGCAAATTATTTAGCTTATAAGCAGCGCATTAATATAATTTCATATCATCTGTGAATAGTTGTTATATCTTATCGACACTACCCATACAAGTGCTTCAAATTAAATAAAGCAGTGTATTACTGTACTTTTCAACAACTGGAAAACCATATTGCAGAGAAAGAGGCAACACTCCGACAGCGCTGCAAACTGCAAGCAGTGGCCCAGAAACCCGTTAGACATCCTCTAAATCAAGTATTTGACATAAAAGTGAACATACCGCTGTAGCGTCCTCCCACCCAGTCCCAGAAAGCAAAGGCATTATTTGGATCGATGCCAAACTTTTCTACAAGCTGCATTTAAAAGTAGCGGCATGAATCAGTACAACCAAATAAATGGTTAACATGATCAGGAAAACTGCTTCCAGTTTTTACAGGCATATTCCCTGTAAGAAGAATCTGACTTGAAGATAATTACAAACACACAATTCCCTAGGCACACTATAGAAGCAAGTTTCATGGTTTAATGGCATTAACGCAAATAAGTAGTCATGATGGTGGCTGATCCAAAGAAAAGTTAGGGTCTATATCAAAAGAAATTTCGAGTAAAATGTCTTTTAGGACAACTAAAACATTAAAAAAAAAAAAAGTAAACAAATACAATGACTCTTGAAAAGAAAATAATTGAACTTATGTCAGTTTTCATGCTATGAGGGAATTATAAAAACAGGGGAAGAGAAAATGGAAAGGGTGCTCACAGTTAGGTTAGTGCTGACAGCAACCATGTGTTTTGCGACTGCTTGAGGTCTGAAAAGTGGCACGTAAAGAGAGATAATAAATGATCATAAGCTAAAGTGATACAGAATTTACACGTATGCAAAAAATAATAGCCAGACCATCATGTTAAGGAAGAATAACTCCAAAACATGGAAAACAACTGCAGGCTCAGATACTAATAGTGTCGGAGCCATTGAGGACCCATCAATAAAAAAATTTAAAGTTTTTATTCTCATAAAATCTTGAATTGTCAGCATTTTGTGTGAACCGTTGTGCAAAATCCCCTATCACAAAATTGAATGGTACAAAAGATGGCTTATCAAAATCTTGAACTTGAAATTTAGAAAATCCAGCCCCCACCAATGTTATTTCAGTCTACGCCACTGGATAATAATGAGATTACACAGTTCAACAGTGTGCAACAAACAATTACCGTAGGGGTCCCATTCCACATTACACCAACTGCCTTTCAATTCCTTTTTCAACAATTTTAGCATGAGACACTTCCCTCCCATATCCCTTTCTGTTACTCAAGACTATATCAAAACCAAAGATATTCCCAGATCTTTTAAATAACATTCGCAATCATAGTAACCAGCAACTATATGGCCAATGCTAGTTTCACATTGTGGGAATCTAGTTAGTCAAAGGGCTGCTGAGGTGTACTCTGAGATCATTGACCAGAAGTTTAATTTTGGAATTTTCTCACCCCAAGGCAGCCGATATCCACTCCCTTATAGTCCGAGCATTCAACATGGTCTCTGCCGTGGTGAAAGTTTTTGATACCACAACAACTGTAAAACATAAAAGTACGAAGACAAAACAATCAAGTAGCTTGAAATATTGTCTTGGGAACTCAATAACTAAAAAAGTGGGAAATATACCTAATGTAGTTTCAGGATTCAACCCTGTAATGTTTCTTGCAACATCAATTGGATCGACATTTGCAAGACTTCAACAGGAAAAGAAAAAACAATGAGACAAGAGCAGCATTTGGCTCAAATGAAATTGTTAACTGATGCATACTTCAGTACATGAGAAATGTGAGAACTCATGCATCCCGTACAAAATGTCATAGGCCCTTGAACAACAAAATAGAAATTTGAAAAAACTCATTATTATCTACTACAAACGTTCCACCCCCAAAACCCCCACCATACAAAAAAAAAGGAGAAAAATAAAGAAGGCAGCAGCAGTGACAGCAAAAGTCTTGCCATAACAAGGCAACCTCAAAAGAGAAACAAGAAAGAACTGAGAGAAAGAGAAATACGTATTAGACAACCTATTGCTTTACCCTGATACCAAAAACATGGTGTGCTAGGTTTTGATTTAAAGCTATTGACAAAAAACTAAATGCAGTCCGAAAGGCTCTCTTGATACTGGACTATTTTGAGGTTTCTATATAAGTGCTATAAATTCTACAATTAGGACCAAGATCTTCTAAGCTACATAAAAGCTCAAAGTAATCAACTCATAAGAAAGAATACACAAACACATAAAATGATGCAATACCAATAACCAAGGAATATAATTTCTTACAAATGCAGCTTTCGACCACTGGCCAATTCAGCAGCTTCTGGGTCTGCATGATCACGTGAAGCATTAGTTATGTTTTATAGCACGCAAATATATATCGTTGGAGATAAATAATTTTTCATCAGAGGAGCAGAAGTCAATACACAAGTGAAAATGTCTTTAGCATCAAGATAACCTGTTTGAAGTGCTGTATGAACAAAAAGAGGGCCTAAAAAGCTTCCTCCAATTCCAATTGCAATAACATTTGTTAATGCCTTCCCAGTGGCTCCAACCTTTAGAAATTTTCCAAATAGGTAAACAAATCTATGATCCAACCAACAAAAGTTACTACATATTTGGTGATAAGGATTACCCAGGCACCACTGCGAACCCTCTCAGAGAAATCCTTGATCTTGTCAAGAACTTGCCAAACATCTGGTACCACATTCTTCCCATCACTGTTTATAACTGAACCCCTTGGAGCACGAAGAGCTACATGAAGGACAGATCTATTTTCGGTGCTGTTTATCTGATCACAACATGAAATTAATAAACAAACACTGGGTGATGAATGTCAAAGAAGCATGTCTCTTGTTCATTGTAATATTAAAGTTATTATTCTGTGTCACTAGGTTCTGAACCAATGCAAAGTTTCAAATGACAGGTGATGATTCTTGGAATATTTTAAATCTTAGTCCTCAATGCAGTAATGGAAAATCTAGAAGAACTACAGGATCTTTATTGATTAGTAATAAGGGTAACAATAGTCAGAGACATGCCACCAAAAGATACCAAATGGTTTCTGTGCATGTATGCTTTTCGCATTGATATAAAACTAGGGAATTTCTTTTTCATTGAGAATGCCTTCTAAAATTTTCAAAAAGTAACATTGTTGTGGGTTTCACGCTTTGAATATTTCAAAGTCATTTGCTTGAGAAAGCAAAGTAGGAACAACAAGCTGTATTCTTTGTCTCTATATGCAACATTTAACAGATACATAACATTTTTGACATCTCTATTGAAAAATATGCAAGTGATAGTAAGATAAGACAATGTTCCAGAGGAAGATACTCACTAACAGTGATCCTACAATCATCCTAATGACCATCTTACTGAGATTATATGTTAATTAGTTATTAGTCAGCAAGCAACAACTTACACGCTCTCCATTGAACATCAGATTAATCTTTTCTTTCAGATGTGCTGCCTGCATCACCAGACAAGCTACCATAAGTCAGAGTTCACAATGCATGTATGAACCAAAATGCATGCTTTGAGTCTCCCCCTTTCTAATAACTAAAGGTGTTTCACGATTAACGAACCTCTGCTAATTTGTTGAGCTTATTGAATGTATCGACAGTGGCACATTGCCTTGAGTAATCCAACAATAACCCATCAAACTCACTGGCATCACAAAGAAATAAAATCCAAATTCAACACCATTTTACATCAAAATCAACTCTTTCTTGTAAATTTTAAACATGAAGAGAAAACAAGCATCATACACCATCATGGACTGGCATCTCTTCGTGTCGCTCATCAATTCACGCAGATGAGTCTTCTTAATGCTTTCAACATGGGCCTGAAATGCATGCATTAACTACAACACAAAGGTGCATCGCCATAACACTTCCAAAACACGGTTCGAACATAAAAGATGACATTACCCTCAAATCCTTCCACGCATCAGTTTCACAGATTAGAGCAGACGACGCCATCTACACAAATTCCACAATCAAAATCCAAAAGGTTCAGAAAACCAAAACATCGCATTATATCTCACTCCATCAATTCCAAAAGAATCTAATGCAAATAACTGGAATACAATATCACAGAAAATTGGACACCACTCCGAATATCTCAGCTATTCAGGCAGTTATGTTAAAACATTAAGTTTCACACTCAACACCCCCGAAGAGATAAAATCAGGTGCCTGAAACCATAAATTCACTACGTCCGCCAATAATACCAAAAGCAATCAATTTCACTTTTCAAAATTATCATTTACAGAAGAACCAGCGTCCGAAAATGAAATGATCGTAGCTACACCAATCTACAAATTAGAGAAATAACAGGATTTGTGAGAAAGAATACCTCGTCTTAAGTGAGATCAGCAATGAACGGAAATGAAAACAGCAAATTGTGAAAATGCAGAGGAAAAGCGAAAATTATAAAATACTAGGATGCAGACGAACAAGTCACGTGCCAAGCTCAAGAAAAGAAAAGAAAAAAATTGAGAGGTCACGTGATGATCGAAATGGATCCGGTGAGGCGCGGCCCCCCTGTCCTCGGCTCCCGCGCCGGGACCGGCGGTTCCGGCCGAACCGGCGGGCCGGCCCGGCGGGTCGCGGGCCTCCACCTCGTTGAACCGTAACCGGACCGTGCTTCTTGGCGGGCCGGTTCTAGAACCGGCCCGTGGTCAACGGTCCGGGCCCGGACCGTTGACTTTCGGGCGGGTTCAGGTTCGGCCCGCCGGTTCCGGTTTAACCGTGGCACCACTAGGCGCGGATCTGATACTTCTCTAGGCTTTTTGGCCGGCGAATTCCCTTGAATCCAACGGCTGAGAATTGATCAATAGAGGGATAGATAGATTGATATTATGGGGCAAAAAGAAAAAAGCTAAAAAGAAATTCCGTTGCCGGGAATCGAACCCGGGTCTCCTGGGTGAAAGCCAGATATCCTAACCGCTGGACGACAACGGATACATGAGATTATAGTCTATATTTAAATCCATATTAATGACAAAGTTTATAGGAGAAATTCAAATTTTTGTTTGACACTTCATGATGTTTAATTGTAGCAAATTATTGTAATCTGCAGGCAAGGTAATAGATTAAAATAATGACCGTAAACGTAATAAAGATTCACTATAATTTGTAGTCTGCAGGCAAGGTAATAGATTAAAATAATGACCATAAACGTAATAAAGATTCACTTTCTTATATGGCACTCCTCTGTCCTACTATAAATATCTTAAAATTATAGAATTATTTTATAATTTTGAAATATTTAAAATAGAACGGAAGGAGTATTATTTGTTCGTCTTCATATGTTGACAAATATTGAATGTAATTTTACAAGTAAACAACCAATGAAGCCTAATTCAAATGCAAAGTTGAGATATTCAAAAATTCTCATTTGTGAAAGGTCTTGAGTTCAATTCCGCTTGCGTGCGGTATAATTTTCTCACTTTTATGTGGATAATATTCTCACCTTAATTTGTGTTGGTAGTGGTCCCGCCTGTGTGCGATTATCTTTTCATCTTTGTGTGGCGTAGAGATCTCGCCTGCGTGTGGTGTAGTTTTTTCACTTTTATGTGGATAGTGTTCCCATTTTTGTGTTGGTTATGATCACCGCCTGTGTGCGATTATTTTTCCACCTTTGTGGGGTGTAGAGGTCTCGCTTGATTGCGGTGTAGTTTACTAGTTTTTCCACTTTTGTGTGGATAGTATTCCCATCTTTGTGTTGATAGTGGTCGTCTCTGCCTGTGTGCGATTATTTTTTTCATCTTTGTGTGGTGTAGAGGTATCGCCTGCGTGCGGTGTAGTTCACTAATTTTTTCCACTTTTATGTGGGCAGTGTTCCCATTTTTGTGTGGGTAGTGGTCTCGCCTGCGTGCGATTATATTCTCATCTTTGTATGGTGGAGCCGTGTAGAGACGCCTGCGTGCGTTGCTTATTTGATTATAATTAGATATTTCTTGTAATTTTAATTTTAAAAAAAATCTTTGTTTATTTGATTATATTTAAATATCTCTTGTAATTTTAATTTAAAAAGGAAATTATACAAGTAAAGGAAAAAAACTATATACGACAAAAATGCAAGTTCCTACACTTGTGAAATACGAATGACTATGTTTATATTGTTATACCTACAGTTATATCTACGATTAATAAACATCTGTAAATTATTCATATTCTAAAAACATCAAAGCCACCACTTTATAAGTGTGATTAAACCATACTATTCTGAATTAGGTTACTATAGGCCATGCAACATGCAACTATGCGATTGCAGACGACTTGGTCTCAGGTCGACATAGATAATAAGTTAGGCGTGAAATGGGTGCAGTGTGCGTGTATATATACGTAGACATGATCAAAGTCAAATTTAAAAGTAAATATCATACAATATATAGGCTATGCCATTGTACCCATATTTAGTGTAACTGATGTGTAATTCATCAAATTTTAATATTATATATGGTCATAGTAAATAAAATATTTTTCATATTAAGATGATGCATTTGAATTTGATATTTATATTTTATTATGCTAAGTTTGAGACAAGGAATCAATTTACGTTGTAATTTATAGAGTTAAAAATGACTTCATATTTGACTAGCTAGGGTTCAATCATTCTGAGCTTTTAATCGTACTAGAGCATGGTAATAAAACGTAACGATGAGACAATCATTGATCATGGCAGAGTATGACGACAATGAATTGAAATGATGAGGCCATGAGTCAACCACCAGAAATTGTCTAAAATGTATATACTTGTACAAGTCCTAAATTTTTAAAAATTATTTTAATACTCATTCTTATCTCAAACCCATATAATAATACCCATTAATTCCTCAACTTTGTTTGTATTAATGAGTATAAGTTGTTATAATAATTAATTATTTGTCTCAATAACAATCCAGGCATCATATTTAAACATTATAATAAATAGAATAAATAAAAAAGTGGAGAAAATATTCACACAAATTCTAGAATTACAGCTTGTTTTCAATTAATCTTTATATGTTTTTATGAATTTATCTCACTTGCAAAGGAGTATGGGTTATGGGTTGACTATGCAGCCTCATTGTCAAAAAGGAATCATGTCATCAAGATGAGTCATTCCAAGTGTTGACATCTATCTGTATTTTTTTGGACTTTTTATGTATAAAATTATAATGGGTTAAGGTACAGATACCCCCCTGAACATGACCCCCTAAAACGTATACCCCCCCATTCTCCAACTTGGTACAAATTGCCCCCCAAAATCGACGAAAAGTATACAATTAACCCCACGTCACAAACGGCTGTTAGACGCCGTCCAGAATTTTTTTTTTTTTTTATTACAAGCGGGGCCCACCAAGAATGTTTACGCGGGTTTCTCTAATAACTGATCCATACGAAGAGTCTCCCACATTCAAAACTCAAGAGGGGTAGAAGATATTCAAGACGACGAAGTTGGAAGCAGCGCGCGATTTCTCAGGCAATAAGTCTCCACCGGCGACCACAGTTTGCTACTTCCTAAAAACAGGTAAGTTATGCTTAAACTCAAATCGTGGGGATGGTTTTTGATTGCATGCAGTTAATCCCTAATCAATGAATGTTAATAGATTGAACTAGGATTGAACTGTGGTGTTAATACAAGAATATGTTGTTTCGTTGTGCAGAATGGCAAATCCTATGGTCACCTTTGTGTTCAATCTTTTTGGTGTTTGGTCTAAAGATGAAAATAGTGGTGAAATCAAATATGATGGTTACGATTCCTCTGAAATACAAGACAACTTAGGCAATATGACTTTTGAGCGAATAATGTCTGAGTTTGAGTCATCTGAGTCTTGCTTCATGTCTAAACCTAGGGCAGTTTATGTGTATGATGATGATTACAGATTACATAAAGGCCTAATTCTCATTAGGGATCAAAGGCATTGTGCGAAGGTGTTAGATTATCTAGAGATGGTTGGCCAAGGTGAAATTCAATTCTTTGCTGACTTTGAAAAGATTCCTATGCCTAGTTTCACACCATTGAGCTTGTTTACAGAAGAAGAGCTCGATACTCTATATGGGGCTGGGCCAGAGGGTTTAGAACACACAAAGGATGGGGTAGATGTTGGGGCATCTGGTACTGATACTATTGTAGGGGATAGGGTTCTTGATAGCTTAGTAATTGACAATGAGGGCGGGGATAATGATAGAGATGAGTGCAGGGATGATGAGAAAGATGAGGGCAGGGATAATGATAGAGATGAGTGCAGAGATGATGACAGAGATGAGGGGGTGAAAAATAATGACAGATATGAGGGGGTGATTAGTGATGAAGTAAGAGATGAGGCAGTTGACATGGAAGCAGAGGTGGATGAGAGTGACAGTGAAAGAGAAGAGGGCAGGGATAATGACATAGATGAGGGTGTGATTAGTGATGATGACTCTAGTGTTTACAGTGCTCATTTAAGTGAGAGTGAGGTTGATGAGCAAGAAGTAGAGCAAGTGATTGCTACTGTAGAGGATGGGGAGGAGGGTAGATTTCAGTTGGGGCAGACCTTTGCTGGGGCAAAGGAAGCTAGAGAGGCCATCAATTCATATGGTGTGAAGTTTGGTTACAAAATAAAATTTGTAAAAAATGAGAAAACTAGGATAAGGGTCATATGTATGAATGAGAAAGAGTGTCCCTTTGTCATGCATGTGTCCAAGGATGGTGATGCTGATGGTTTGGTGATTAAGACTCTTATTCTAGAGCATACATGTTGCAAACAGAGGGAGGTACCTAGTGCTACTCAGGGATACTTGGCTAAGTATTTCAAGCAAGCAGTTTATAGGAACCCAAAATACACCGCCAAGGACATGCAAGGTCATGTGAAAGACCATCTGAAATTGCATGTTAGTTTGGCCAAATGCAAGAGGGCAAAGAAGGAAATCATATGCAATCTGGAGGGGAGCTACAAGGAAGAGTTCAGTAGGCTTTGTGGCTACATTGAGAAGGTGAATGAATGTATGCCAGGAAGTAGGTTAGAGCTCCAGTTATCTACAGAGCATTTGCAAGCTGGAAAGAGAGTTTTTAAAAGGCTCTTTGTCATGCTTGAGCCGTGTAGATTGAACTGGTTGGGAGGTTGTAGAAAATTGATATCATTGGATGGTTGCCATTTGAAAGGAGTCACCTTTGGTTGTCTTTTAACAGCAGTTGGAAAGGATGGCAACGAGGGAATTGTTCCCATTGCATGGGCAGTGGTGAACAAGGAAAACAAAAATAATTGGAGATGGTTCATGAATTGGTTGAAGCAAGGGCTGGAATTAGGTGAGGGAGATGAGGTGACAATCATGTCTGACATGCAGAAGGTATGATGCATTCTTTACAGTATCATTTTGGTGATTCATTGATTGTGTGTAATTTAACTTCATAATTTTCTCACAGGGGCTGATGGAAGCTGTCAAAGAAACTACTCCACAAGCTGAGCACCGATGGTGTGCTCGCCATATTTACGCAAACTGGAGCAAGAAGTGGAGGGGGGAAGAGCTCAAGAAGAGATTCTGGATAGCTGCGTGGAGCTCTTACCATGAAGAGTTCAAACTGAACCTTGCTAAAATCAGTGCTATCAACAAAAAAGCAGCAACTGATCTCATGCACTATCCAGCTGAAAACTGGTGCAGAGCCTTCCAATCCCCCAGGTGCTCGACTTTTATGGTTGATAACAATATTTCAGAATCCTTTAATGCAAGCATATCTGAAGCTAGGCACAAACCCATAATCTATATGCTTGAAGATATTCGAGTGATGGCTATGTCTAGGATTAGAGATAGAAAGTCAGCTGTTAATGGTTGGAAAAAGATGTGGTGTCCAAATGCAATGAAGCAATATGAAGAAAACAAACAACTTTCAATTGAATGCAATGTGCTTTGGAATGGGGACAGTGGGTATGAGGTTAGTGATGGAGAGGACAAGCACATTGTGTTTGTTGATAGGAGGATGTGTACATGCAGGGCATGGGAATTAACAGGTATTCCATGCCCTCATGCAATTGCAGCCTTCTATTCAAGCTCCATGGAGCCACTGTCTGTGCTGAGCCACTGGTATAGTAGGGACACCTACTTGAAATGTTATGAACATACCATACAACCTATACCTGGAGTTAAATTCTGGAATGTGAATGAGGATGATGCAATTGAGCCTCCACCTGTGGAGAAGAAGGTTGGAAGGCCCAAGAAAAACAGGGTTAGAGCTACAAATGAGCCTAAACTGAAGCACAAGCTCTCAAGAAAGGGTAAAGTGCAGCACTGCAGTCTTTGTAGGAGTAACCTACACAAGAAAGATAGCTGCCCTGAAAAGCCTTCACAGGTATCAATCTTAACTGCTTAACATTATTTATTTGTGCATTAACTAACATTCTGTGATTCTTTTGCAGCTGATCAATGAATCACAAGCTTCAACATCATCCAAGCCAACAAAGAAGAGTGGAAGAAAAAGGTCAAACTCAGGAGTAGGTTTGTATGTGAATGAGAAGACTGGAAAACAAGTTCTATTGGTAAGTTAGCTTTATTTATTGTCTATCTCCATAATAGTTCGATTGACTAAACTGTAAAGCCATTGCATCTTAACACAGAGTGGAAAATCCTCATCTATTATCATAGATGAAGGGACCCCAAGAGGAACTGATCCACAGACCAGATTCCCTATACCAAATGAATCTGAGATAAGGAAAGAAAAGAGGCAGAGACAATGCACTGAAGAACCTGGCCCAGCACAAGTGAAGAAGGAAAAAATCAAGCCATTCAAGCCACCCAGAGGGAAGAAGGCAGATGATACGCAAGCACAGATACTAAGGAGATCACCTAGGGGGAAGAATGTCATCTCAACTCTTGGATCCACCACTACGAGTTGACATGATATACTTCTTTTGTTTTTGTGATGGATATAAGGTGTTATGATTTCTGTTGTGAATTTGAAAACAATTTCTGTTGTATTTTGGTATCATTGAATTTGAAAACAATATGTGAATATGAACTTCAGTTGTGATTTACATCTCAACTCTTGAAGGCAGTTATGAATTTTTATGAATTTCAGTTGTGATTTACATTCTAAGTTATCTTTTACATTTGAAGTTATCTTTTACTTGTAATTTGTATGAATGATCAGCAGCCCAACTCTGCTTTGCCCCCATTCGCAGAGCTCAGCACTGCCACTATGCACAAATGGAGATAGCACTAAAATTTGCAAATTCATTCCATCAAATCATTGTAACAAACAAACCTACACAAGAACTTGAAGGTTGCTAATTTCCTTCATTGCTTCATGGATGATACAACATCAATGATCAAAATCAACAGCAACACAAAAAGCTTTAAGCTTCATGCTACAACTACATACACTAGCAACAACCAAGAGAAAATCAAAATCAAAATCACAAGTGTATTTTTCCTTCTAACCCTTCTGCATTCTTCCTTCAACACTTCCAATACACTCCAAAGATCATCAATTTCAGTTTCCACGTCCATGGATGGGGCCGAACTTTGATGGATCTTCAAGAGCTTCATATTTTCATTCTTCAACATGTTTATAACATCTCTTGCCCTCTCGCACATTGGCTCGTCGTACCAATCGAAGAAACCACAGTTCTTTGTCTACGAGGGGGTAAAAAATGTACATAAATCTAAAAAATAGTGCCGCCAATACAAAGTTCAAAATTTAGTGAAATACCTTCCAATTTATACACCCATAGAACCTTCTCCCTGGGTTGTCGTCTGTCCACGATGTCATTCTTGGAGCTTTAAGTCGCTTGCCTTCAAATTGGCAAAGACAACAAACGTAATCACTCTCATTCTCAGTTCGCATCTGCCGTCGAGCTCGCGACGAGCTACACCCGAATCCAGAGTTAACACTCATGTGTACTTGCTCGATTTCAATAAACCAAGCTAAACCCTAAGCTAATTCGAGAAATTTCCTTCAATTTCTCTCCAAGAATCTGAAATGAGATAGTAAATGAGGGTTCTTAGTTTTTGAACCCTAATTTGTAATTTGAAAGCCGTTGATAGTCGTTGCTTGGTGGGCCCCGCTTGTAATAAAAAAAAAAAATTCTGGACGGCGTCTAACAGCCGTTTGTGACGTGGGGTTAATTGTATACTTTTCGTCGATTTTGGGGGGCAATTTGTACCAAGTTGGAGAATGGGGGGGTATACGTTCTAGGGGGGTCATGTTCAGGGGGGTATCTGTACCTTAACCCAATTATAATTTCGTCCGTTTAAATTATTTATCTCTAGATACATATATATAATTTTGCAATCCCATTTTCAAAATCATATAGCTTCATCCCTGCTAGACCGCCAAATATAATTTAATTTGGTGCATTTGTCTCTATGATTTTGATGGATTCTTAGGGGGTGTATTCGTTGTGGATTTCCACAGACTTTAAAAAGTCCATGGAATTTAAATTCCATGGAATTCACATAGATTCCAGACGACTTTCAAAGAATTCGTGGTTGGATTTCACCCCGATTTTCACTGATTTTTGAAGACTTTACGGGATAATTTTGGAATTGAATTCCATGAAACCAGCGCCCGTGGAGAACCAGCGCCCGCTAGAAAAGACCCAGCGAGCGCTCAAACTTTCGCTATGCATTTCTTTCTAATTTTATCCAATTCTTGGCTTTCTTTGTTGGATTTCTCGCGAGCCCCCAGCCCAAAATCGCGGGCGAGCACATCCAGATCGTACATTATTATGTTGGATCCGGAAAAAAATCGAGCGAAATCGGATGTGCGAAATGCTTCAATCAGATGGACTCCTCCTTGATTATGAGTGGATGCTCGTCCAAATTGAGAGGCAGTTTCTTGGACTTCTTGGCGGCGGCGGGCGGCTTCAGCCGAAAGGGGAGAGCGGCGAGGGCGACGAAAACTAGGAGGGATTTGGGGGGATTGGAGGCGAGAGGGCCCAAATCGAAGGCGAAGAGGAGTAGCTTGAAAGTGGCGAGCCAGGTTATGAAGAAAGCGGTGAGGGCCGTGATGAAGGCGGATGAGCGTATACAGAGCGGCGCAACCGCCAAGAGGCAGAGCACGGGGGCGATGGAGATGAGCCTCCATTTAGGGATGGACAGTCTTGAAGAAACCAAACTGCAATAACAGAAGGCCCCAATCACCGCTAACCAAACACAACTTACATTCTTGATTTCCTCTTCCATCGGTATCGTCTTCTTCAAATCAAACACTATGACTCTATCAAGAACAATCACATCGTAAATTAATTGTGGTCTTTCGAGGAATCTTACAGATTGTTCAACGTTAGCCCACTGTAAACTTATACGCACAGAAAATGGTGTATGTATATGCAGAAATGTGGTGATTAGTGGCAATTCACTGTTGTTACTTGGGAAATGGAAATAGAGGAGACCAAATTTGATTTGGGTTTTCAATTTCTCTCTCAAGCCTAGAATGTCTCTCTCTCTATATCCTTGTTCTTCGTCGTCTCTCTACTCTCTCTCCATTGCCAAAACTTGGTGAAATGGAATTCAATTGCGAGTGCAGTAGTGATTATGTGCTTCTGTATCTGAAGCACTGTGATTATTTACGTGATAGAAGGGTATTCTGCTTAGAAGAACTTTTCTTGGTTTGAACGATTGCTGAGTTCCAGCGCTCGCTGGCTTCTTGGCCGCGGGCGCTGGAACTCAGCGCTCGCTTAAAACTTCATGGATTTCAATTCTCGTGGTTCTTGGCCGGATTTCGTCGTGTGTATTTTTTGGATGAAATCCATGAAAGTCGTTCAGGATTTTAAGTCAATGGAATAACGAATACACCTAGATTTGTATGGATTTTAAAAAGTCTTGAACGAATACACCCAGATTTATATGGACTTTTAAAAGTCTTGAACGAATACACCCAAATTTCTGCAGACTTTTAAAAGTCTTGAACGAATACACCCAGACTTTTAAAATCCATAGAAATCCATCAAATTCCACAACGAATACACCCCCCTTAGTTTTCATCCAAAAATCTGATTCTCAGCTGATCTAATAGTCCCTAAAGTCATTAGTTTTGACAGAAGTGTCGTCAAACATTTGCACTCTAATAGCGCATGAAAGATTGTAACTTGCTATATATATATAATGTATATGTAATAGTCTCTAATTAAAGTGATTAGTTTTGACAGAAGTGTTGTCAAATGGAGTATTTGCACTTTAAGAGCATCAACAACCGTGGGTGCAATAGCGGGATCGAACCCGGCCTATTGCACCCGCCACCGTTGCCGCACCCGGGGGCAATGGAGATGTTGCAATTGGGCGCACCGGGTGCAATGGAAGGGAGGTGGCAACACGCGCCCCTTTTCAAGCAAAAATAAAATTATATCACCACTATAATTAAATCTATTGCACCCAAGTGGGTGCAATACCATTGTTGAACTAGGTGCAATAGAAGTGGTCCCCACTTCTATTGCACCCACGGTTGTTGATGCTCTAATGACACATGAAAGAATATAACTTGTCATGTGGAACGTTCAAAAAGGTAGTTGAGTTGACAGCTTTTACAACTTAATTAATGCCAGACAATAGATGCCACCATCTTTAAACAATTAATACGCCAATCTTAGAGGTACAATTCCATCGATTTATTTGGTACAATTTCAACTTTATTTTTCTGGAACCCACGCAGCTACTACTTGAACTTGAGGGAGTGCTAGAGGCAAATCTCGTTTTATGAGAATCAAATAAAAAAAATGTGCACCATAGACTTTACTTATAAAACATTAACATATCTTGACTCCCACCCAAAAGGATCATTTCTATATATACTGCATCAATATGATCAATGTTGGTGCAGATTATATACACTATTAATATTGTTTGACAATCATAAAATGACATTTTAAATTGGCGTAATAATTGTATTGAAAAAAATAGTAGTAAGATATATTATAGGTATACAACACAACTTGCAAAAGTGCAATTTTATTTGGTGTTTTATGCTTGTATTGTTTATTAGCATCACAACAAACATGTAAGACGATGTATATATACTTGTTTTGGTCAAATCTGCGAGGAGAATCGGTATCTAGGGAAAGTGCATGCGATTATCTCGGAATTCAAAATATCTAACACTTTCACATAATAGCAAGATCTAATCCACTCTTAGCTGCTCGGAAAGATGCAGTGATCATAACCTGCGCAAAAAGAAGCAAGACAAGTTATGACTTATGAGAGGTGATGAAGAAGAAAAGTTGATATAGTTATAGAACTCACTAGGATCTGTGGAAGATAGTGTGGCTGTCTGTGAGAAATCACAGCTAATATTGGGGTCCTTGTTGGAGTCATGAAAGAAGAGATTCATGGCATAGGTGGCGTGAGAAACGACTGATGCGGGCTCGAAACAAGCTCCTCCTGGTTGTATAGGGCTGCAATCTATGCCTTGTCCACACGCGTAGTCCAAATTCGCTTGCATTTGATCCTCTCTCACGCCCGCCTTTCCTACACACCATCGTTCCTGCTTCTTCGATTCCGGACTTGCTGGTGTTGATGATGAAGGACTCTTCTAATAATACAATAAAATTAGAAACATTAATTAATTGGAGAGAGGGTTGAAATGAGAATTAAGATTAGTAGTCTAACCTGGCTAAGTCCAACATCATAAGCCATGGTTAAGTCGGGCTTAAAGAGGCCGAATGATCTCTCAGAAGTGGGGCCGGGCTTCTGATTCTCATCGTACATAGCGAAAAGGTAGGTATCGGGAGATTTAGCCGGCATCAATGGAGTCCCAACTGCGGACCTCAGATGCGCAATCAAATTCCCATTGTAAGCCTTGGCATTCTCCACGCTCGCCCCGACCTCATGGCTATCTCCCTTGTACGGCCACCCTGTCTCTGCAATCACTATCTCCACTCCCTTGAACCCCATTCTGTCCAATGCCGACCTCACACCATCCACCTACAACAATATAACCATAACATCTCTATAAATATATTTCCAAAATATAGTGAAAAAGCAACAAACTACAAACCAACCTGAGCATCAAACATGTTAGTGTACTTGATCTTGGACCCGGAATCGACCCGGCCCGGATTCGGCTGGAACAGGCAGAACGCCAGAGTCTCCGGCCTCGGGTCACTGCGGTACGCGAAATACGGGTACGGGTTGATCGCGAAGGGCGACGCGGTGGCGTTGTTGAAGCTCAGCAATCCCTTCAGCAGATCGGCGATGCTGGGATCGAAGCTGCCGGAGGAGGGCGGGTCGGACTGCCCGAGAACCGCCATGGAGTGGACGGTGGAGACCTTGATTTTTCCGGCCAGGCCGGCGGAGTCGAGGGCGGCGTGGAGATTCTGCATCGCCGGCAGCAGTTGCGCCATCAGATTCCGATCGTTGTAGGACATGACCTCATTGCCGACGTTGATGGCGATGATGTTGGAGGCGGGGAGGAAAGGGGCGACGTTGGTGGCGATCCAGCTCTTGGCGAAGTTCGGGTCGGACGCCATGCCCGGAATGTCGGAGTTGGATGCTCCGATCATGAGGCGGATGCCGGTATTGGCGAAGGCCCGGATCGCCGCCGGGTCTGACCCGTATAGCCGGACCTTCGCCAGCGGAGGACTGGAGGAGCTTTGCCGTCGCTTCCGGCGGCGGGAGGTTGTCGGCGACTTGGCCGTAGTTCACTCCAAGGAAAGACTGCGATTCTGGAGTGGCAAAATATTTTAATTATTTAAGCACAAAAATGTTGTATGATATTTGAATTTAGTTAACAAAGAAATTAAAATGCGTTAATGGTGTGATTCTTGACATCTTACGTGAGAGTGGAGCAAAGGTGAAGATGGAGAGGAAGAAAAGCACTGAGTAGTACAGCAAGACTGCCATTACGGATTTCTTTTTTTTTTGTTTTTGTTTTGAGAGAGAGAAAGCTTGCAGAAGTGGAACGTGAGAGTGTTGAAATCTGTGAATTTATGTGTGAATGATGTAGATTCTTTGTTAATCATTCATCTCTTGGAACCTATTCTAGGATACTGTTGTGCATTGCTGAAATTGGGAGGGTAGAAGAGGAATTAAGCTCCAAAATTTTGGTGTCTTCACCGTGAGATGTCGGTCGATTTTTGGGATCCATAGTATTAGTAGCAGGGCCGGCCTTGGGCGAGAAGGAAAAAATGGGTCTGTTTTTACTCGTTGTATATGATAATCTTTTATAATTGTGATTATGCTGCATAATTTTAATATTAACTATAATTTATTTAATATTTCTATAAGAGTCTTTTTTTCACCCGTTTTTAAATTCCTCATTTTTAATTTATAAAATGATAACTTATTTAACATTTTTTGAGATATAGTAGAATGTAAATATAATTTTATCAATTTTAATTTTAAAAAAGTTATTTCAACTGAAATTGCAATAATCGGCATAATCAATAATATCATACATGGCACCCTCAAAAAAAATAATATCATATATGGAATATAAACATTGGAAAAGCAATATGAAATTTTAACAAACTCAATAATTTGGAGCCCAAAATTTAATTACTTTTGTTACTGCATAATTCTTTTAAAATAGGTAGGAATATTTTTTTTTCTTAACCAAGGCATAATACCATTGAGTCAAAAAAAAATGGGGCCCCTTAAATTTTGGGGCCATAGGCCATTGCCCCACAAGTTATACATAGGGGCCGGCTCTGATTAGTAGTTGTTGCACTTGATGGTTGGTTCGTGATAGACGGTATGACACCATAAGATTGTCTGTCTCGAAATAGTATTTCACCGTATTTTCAAGAGGATGTTTGATTGAGTTTATAAGTTCTTTAGAATAATTTATAAATTATTTTTAATAGAATAAATTATACTAAATTATTTAGAAGTTTATAAGTTCTTTAAAGTGTTTCACAAAATAAATTCTTAAATAACTTATGAGAAATAAGTTTCAAGAGCTTATAAACTTTTCAAAAAATAAGTTCATCTACTTCAACTTATTTTTTCATAATCTTATATGTAACAATTCTTTTATAAATATTATTCAATTATAATTTGTTATTTTCATTATATACCCTCTCGAGTTCATCTTTCTTCAATTTTCTATCTCTAACAAAGATTTTATTTCTTTAACTAAAAATCTCCTCTCTAACTTATAAGTACAATTATATAAATTTATGGGTTAAGTATCAATTTCACCCCTAATGTGGACGCCCTTATTATGTTTAGCACCCTATGGGCAGGGGTGTGTCAACTAAGCCCCTGAAGACATAATTTCCGCCAATTAACCCATCCGACTTAACGGGGAGTTAACTCCGTTAACTATTTCTTTTTTTTTATTATTTTTTTTATTGGCGGTGGGACTCATACCTTCTTCTTCACCAAGCTTGCCGGAAACACGCCGGAATCTAGGAACGACAACAATGGCGGTGTACCCTCCTCCGCCCGAACCCAGCAATCACCCCTCTCTTCTCTAAATCTCATCGCCGCTGCTTCTCCGTGACGCCTAAGTCCGACACCCTTCTCTATCTCTACCATACGTAAAGCCCCAAATCTCTCTCTAATAGCACATGCTCAAGGCAAAAAGGCGAGCCCCAATTCATCCCCTAAATCGAAATCGCCGCCGCTTGAGCCAAAAGTCGGTAACGTAGCGCCCTTCTCTCCGGCGTAGTCGATGCCTTCGCGCCGAAGGTCTTCTCCATTCCCCTTCCCCTTTCGATGTTGAGCCCCCCTTTAAATTCGTAGCCGTGGGTTCTGTAATTCTGGCGATTTATAGTCGCCGATCATTCTTCTCGATTACCGGAGTCTTTCTCACCTTTCGAATTCAAGGGAGGGTGCCTTCCAGCAGGTCCGAGTCGTAGCCTGATTTATGCTTAATTGTTCTAATTTTAGGGGTTTGAATGTGCTCATTGTAAGTTAAATCTTCTGGAAATTGGTGCGTTTTATGGTGTATTTGATGCTTTTCAGGAGATTTAGGTTTTAATGGTGGAAGAGTATAATTTTGGGGATTTTTGGCTAAAAATGGCGTTTTTACGCCAGACTAGGCCAGAGAAATCAACCACCAGAGAAATCAAGTCTCCAGAGCAGCGGAACCAAGCGCTCCGGATCCAGAGAAGTCATTCGCCAGAGAACTCGCTAAGTCAGAGAACTCGCTAAGCCAGAGAAGTCCGCCAGAGAACTCGCTAAGTCAGAGAACTCGCTTAGCCAGAGGAGAAAGGCGCCAGAGGAGAGAAAAGCGCCAGAGGAGAGAAAAGCGCCAGAGGAGTCGACCGTCAGAGGAATCGAGGCGAGCGTGGACATGCCAGAGAAATCACCCGCCAGAGCGGAGGAAGCGCTAGAGGAATCAATACCAGAGCGGAACCCATTCCGCTGACAAGATCAGAGAAGTCATCCGTTCCTCTGGCGATAACCATTCCTCTGGCGAGAGCTGCGATTTCCGCCGAGTGGAGAATACTTGTTGCGCGCGTCATAGCTGGAGTTACCTTATCATCTACGATTCTATTCCTTTTAGAGTCCGGCTTTGCATGGTAATTTCCATGGTGATCCAGAAGGAGTTGAAGTCTATAAATAGGGCTATAGTTTTCATTGTAAAAATCATCCAAATTCTTGCCCTAGTTTTAGACGCCATCTTTGCAATCTGTTGGCATCCGAAGCTTAGGATTTACTTGCTTTCATAGTTGTTCATAGTTTTAAGTTTTTATTGTTCTAAGTTAGATTTCAATTTCGTTTTAGTTTAGTTTCTTGGATTGTGATTGAGTGACACAATTACACGTTCAAGACAATTACGGTATTTCATATTTCAATTCAAGTTATTTTCGTTTAATCATGTTTATGCTTTTCGTTATTGTTTATGTTTTCTTTTCAATTATGCAATTTCAATTATGCACTTTAGTTTCATGCCTAGATTAGAAGTCTTTAAATTTACAAGTATTTAATTTCTTAAGTTAGGTTTAATTCGAGTTGTTTAAATTATTGCCTAGGCTAAGTTTAAGTTCAATTTACATTTAAGTTTAAGTTACGTTTTTAAATCAAAACCTTTACTGCTTTCTTTTACTGTTTTTCCTGCGATACAATTAAAAGCCCTTTAAGACTTTCCTTGAGAGATGACACTGGGTCAACTTACCATCACTAGGATGTCCTTGTTCTATTGCAAGTCAAACTAGAGGTGTTCTAGGTTGAGTCATAGCCCTTCCTTATCACGAATCGTCGTTGTTGTCCTCTTCGAAGTCAACCACGTCGTTGCTGGGTTCGGACGGAGGAGGGTACGCCGCCACTGCTATCATTTCCAGATTCCGACTTGTTTCTGGCGAGCTTGGTGAAGAAGAATGTGTGGGTCCCACTACCAACAAAAAAAAAATACTAGTTAATGGAGTTAACTCTCCGTTAAATCGGAGGGGTTAATTGACGAAAATTAAGTATTTCAGGGGTTTAGTTGACACATCCCTACCCATAAGGGCCTCCACGTTAGGGGCCACATTGATACTTAACCCTAAATTTATTGACAACTTACAAGCACTTAAGGAACTACATCTTTTTTTTTATATAGAATCACAAGAGGGATCTAATATATAATCAAATTAGCAACTCGCATGCAGGCGGGACCTCTACATTGTACAAAGGTGGGAAAATAATCGCACGTAGACGGAATACTACCCACACAAAAATGGGAATACTACCCAAACAAAAGTGGGAAAACTACCCGCACGCAAGCGAAAATGAACCTAAGAACTACATTTTATAATCTCTTAAAACATTTTATAAGCTCTTAAAAATAAGCTTAGCCAAACACCCTCTAAATGTACTGAATATAACCTAAAATTTATGATTTACTACCGATGGCTTCTCACTATTTTTCTTATAAAATATAAATAATTATTTAAATCTCACCAAATTATTAAAAACTCGATAATATAACTTTTATGATACTTAATTTAAGAATATAAAAGGTTTAATCAATTAATTATTTTTAACAAGAACCCCTCCGTTTTTTTAATAGATAATAATATATTAACTTTTTTGTAATTGTAATAGATGATAGATTGCGAAATAATAATAATAATAAGATCTTATGTTATTGTTTAAATTATGTCTTCGTTAAGTTTCTTAGTGTGTCATCTAATTGTATGTGTTAATGCCATTGTTAATTTGTCATGGTTTCTGGCCATTTTTTATCTTTTTAATATACACTTATCACTTTATTTATATATAGATATTTTGATTTTTATAAATTATTATAATACTAATATATTAAAAATAAACTTCATGAAACAAAAATGTGCAGCCCATGCATCATGCATGCACACACAACAACCACTTTAATCAATTCACAACCACCTTTTTTTCGTTTCGTAAAATGTTATTAAGATTAAAAACAGAAACGCCGTCTGTGGGAATCGAACCCACGACCACATGGTTAAAAGCCATGCGCTCTACCAGCTGAGCTAAGACGGCATGTTAGTGAAGTAGATTAATTAAACATTAATTCCATTTTAAAAAAAGAAGAGGGTTTAGGGTTTGTAAATGAGAGATGCATCGCAAATGATTACAAGTTAACAACACTCATTCGAACTTTTCAACCTTTAATAAAGTTAGAAATTTGTGTAAAAAAAAAAGGAAAAAGAACCAACACCCCCCTCAAAAAAGTTTCAACATATCGTAGACTTGCTCAAATATAGTACTCCCTCCGCCCCGCCGAGCATGAGATGAGACATTTCTTTTGGGCACGAGAATTAAGATATTGTAAATTAGTGTTTTAAGTGTATAGTATAAAAGTGATAAAATAGTCAATAAAGTGATAAAGTAGAACATAGAAGGTAATAAGGGAGTGATTAAGAAAAAATAAGGGGTGCAATTAGTTTTGTAAATTAGTGCTTTAAATTGCCTATTTTTTGCCAAAAAATGAAATGACTCAAGCTCGGTGGGGCGGAGGGAGTAGTAAGTTTTTTTACTTCATCTTAAATTTTTTTATTACCTTATAAAGAACAATTAATTTTAAAAATAAATTTACTATATTTTTTAATATTCAATATTTACCCTTTTTATTTTATCTTTCTCGAATTTCTTTCTTTTTTAATTATAATTTTTTTTATGTAACTCATAATTATTTCTCTATGTTATAAATTTAGTTATTTAAATATTTTAATAAATTATAAACTTTTAAAATATTACATTTTATAAAATTTTGAAACATCTTGTAAATCATAAATTCACAATTATCTTTCCACCTTATAAAATATATTTGAAATAAGCTTAATCATAACACCTTCTCACCTGATGCGGTTCAACCTTCCCTTTTCATTTGTCATCTTTGAAACTTTGTTGGGACCAATTTCCCGTACGACATCAACATCGAATTTTGAATTTTGAAATTCTGGCAACATGAAGGCTTAGGTGTTTGCCTTTGGCAACGGCTTTAGGGGAATTAAAATATTTCAACAAAATTAGCATTTACACCAGTACAATGAGAAATATTTTTATGTTTTTTATAAAATTGATACTAACTTAATTATTATATTTAGGGATAATTGCGTGAAAATACACAAACTTTGCCAAAAATCCATATTTGACGCGAAGTTAAGATTTTACATTTTAATACACCAACTTTCGTTGTTGTCCAAATTTGACACGACTTAATTCTTAAAAATTCAAAAAACAACCCCTTTTTGTAAATAATTATACAAAGACTCACTTATGTTATTATTTGGGACATTTAAACCAAAACAAGATAAAGAAAACATCATAAGGAAATACACTACAAAAAAACGTACGATTACCGACGGCATTTTGCCGTCGGTAATAAGGCACGGCCGCCGGTGATAAAGGTTACCGGCGGCAAATTGCCGTCGCTAACCGGCTCGTCGGTAACGCCATTACCGACGGCGATCGGCCGCCGCCGGCAATTAATGGCGGCGAAGCCGCCGGCATTTCCGCCGTTAAATACCGCCGTTGAACGGCGGATAGTTGCCGAAAAATTACCGACGGCAAATGCCGTCGGTAATTAGCGGCGGCGAGATCACCGTCGGTAATTTCCACCGGACGGTGGTGGCGCACACGCCGGAGCTGTTCAAGGTATTACCGAGGGCAAAATGCCGTCGGTAATTACCGACGGCATTTGCCCTAGGTAATATTTTTTAATTTATTTTATTTATTTTATTTATTTATTTTATTGTATATCCACAATTTATTTCGGTATTTATACAGTATTGCATAATTTAGACGAACTTCCCAGTCGGTCACCCATCTTAGTTGTGCTCTAAGTCAAGCACGCTTAACCTTGAAGTTCTTTTCGAATGGTCACCAGTACAGAACACTCGTATTATTGATATATATAGTATCTATTAATTCATTTAAAGTCTACTTCAATATACAACATCATATATATTCATAACCTTAGAATATGTCGAGATGATATACAAAAAATGTTGTTAATTACGGATTGGGCTCGTTTCCGTTCTTATTTTTATGTCGGAAAAATATTTATTAATTAATTTATTATTAATTTTTTATTTATTTTTATTTTTTATTTTTTATTTTATCAATCTAGTTTATACACCATTCATAACCTTAGTGTTGATTGATGAGTGAATCACTAATCAAATTAACATTCTTAAGTTATAATTATAAGTTACTTACTAAGAATCTTGAATTCTTAGTAATAATATAAGATTATTGATGATTGATGAGTGAATCACTAATCAAATTAACATTGTTAAGTTATAATTACAAAATTTTTACTAAGAATCTTCAATTCTTAATAATAATATTAGATTAGTGATGATTGATGAGTGAATCACTAATCAAATTAACATTATTAAGTTATAATTATAAGTTTCTTAGATTCTTAGTAATAATCTTAGATTAGTGATGAGTGATGAGTAAATCACTAATCAAATTAACATTATTAAGTTATAATTATAAGTTTCTTACTAATAATCTTGAATTCTTAGCAATAATATTAGAGTAGTGATGATTGATGAGTGAATTACTAATCAAATTAACATTATTAAGTTATAATTATAAGATTCTTCCTAACAATCTTGAATTCTTAGTAATAATATTAGATTAGTGTTGATTGATGAGTGAATCACTAATCAAATTAACATTCTTAAGTTATAATTATAAGTTTCTTACTAATAATCTTGAATTCTTAGCAATAATATTAGAGTAGTGATGATTGATGAGTGAATTACTAATCAAATTAACATTATTAAGTTATAATTATAAGATTCTTCCTAACAATCTTGAATTCTTAGTAATAATATTAGATTAGTGTTGATTGATGAGTGAATCACTAATCAAATTAACATTCTTAAGTTATAATTATAAGTTTCTTACTAAGAATCTTGAATTCTTAGTAATAATCTTATATTAGTGATGACTGATGAGTGAATCACTAATCAAATTAACATTCTTAAGTTATAATTACAAGATTTTTACTAAGAATCTTCAATTCTTAGTAATAATATTAGATTAGTGATGATTGATGAGTGAATCACTAATCAAATTAACATTCTTAAGTTATAATTATAAGTTACTTACTAAGAATCTTGAATTCTTAGTAATAATATTAGATTAGTGATGATTGATGAGTGAATCACTAATCAAATTAACATTCTTAAGTTATAATTACAAGATTTTTACTAAGAATCTTCAATTCTTAATAATAATATTAGATTAGTGATGATTGATGAGTGAATCACTAATCAAATTAACATTATTAAGTTATAATTATAAGTTTCTTACTAATAATCTTGAATTCTTAGCAATAATATTAGAGTAGTGATGATTGATGAGTGAATCACTAATCAAATTAACATTCTTAAGTTATAATTATAAGATTCTTACTAAGAATCTTGAATTCTTAAGTAATATCTTACATTAGTGATGAGTGATGTGTGAATCACTAATCAAATTAACATTATTAAGTTATAATTATAAGTTTCTTACTAATAATCTTGAATGCTTAGTAATAATATTAGATTAGTGATGATTGATGAGTGGATAACTAATCAAATTAACATTCTTAAGTTATAATTATAAGTTTCTTACTAAGAATCTTGAATTCTTAGTAATAATCTTAGATTAGTGATGAGTGATGAGTGATGAGTAAATCACTAATCAAATTAACATTATTAAGTTATAATTATAAGTTTCTTAGATTCTTAGTAATAATTTTAGATTAGTGATGAGTGATGAGTAAATCACTAATCAAATTAACATTATTAAGTTATAATTATAAGTTTCTTACTAATAATCTTGAATTCTTAGCAATAATATTAGAGTAGTGATGATTGATGAGTGAATCACTAATCAAATTAACATTCTTAAGTTATAATTATAAGTTTCTTACTAATAATCTTGAATTCTTAGAAAGTGGATCTGGGATACAACTGTTCCTATACGCCGCTCCATTGTCTGCTGGAGACTCATTCATGGGAGGCTTCCTACGATTGATTGCATGATTAGGCAGGGGCTCATTGTTCCCAATGCTTGTCCGATTTGCCTTACTGCTGCGGAATCTATTAATCACACTTTCTGGGGATGTTCTAGGGTGATTCCGATTTGGCAAGCCTTTCTTGGCTGGTTTAGGCAGTTGCATCTGCTTGACTGCCTTGACATCCAGAGTTTCTTGGTCATGGCGTGGAATATGAATTTTAGCTCTCTTCTGGGAAGAGTGTGGAAGATTGGAATTCTAAGCGCTATTTGGATGATTTGGACTAGCAGGAATGCATGCATATTTGACGATCAGGCTTTTACTGCCATAAAGGTTCTGAGCTTTATAAAGACGGCTTTCAAGGAAGCCGAGGCGTTGCCATTGAAGCTCGGCTACATGGCCAATGAATGGAATGATTACCTCACTTTACGATCCATTGGGGTTTCTTCTCGGCCTGCACCTCCGCCGGAATTCTTATCTGTGCATTGGTGGCCGCCGGATATTGGTTGGATCAAAGTAAATACGGACGGCTCTGCGTCCGGCTCACCGGGTTTAATTGCTGGTGGTGGAGTGTTCAGAGACCACGCTGCAATTGTTCAGGGGTGTTTCCACACAAAGGGAGGATCGGGCTTCGCTTTTGAAGCTGAGCTACTTGCGGCGATCACTGCCATTGCGATAGCTTATAACCGAGGATGGCGCAAGCTCTGGCTCGAGGCGGACTCCTCTTATGTTGTTCGTCTCTTGGCGTTTCATCAGTTATTGGAAGGAGACGTTAGCTCGCTTACATGAGATCACTTTTCGGGTTTCGCATATTTATCGGGAAGGAAACGTTGTGGCGGACATTATGGCAAACCCTGCGAGACAAGAGGGTTTTTGGAGCAATGGGATTGAGGTCATTGAGGACGCTGTCATCCGAGACATCGCGAGCCATAGTCATCTTCGTCGCATCTAAGTCCCGTTAGGGGTGCTTCTGATTGTTGTTGTTCCGTGCCCGTCTTGGCCTGCTTCATGGCTGCTTGAGTTCTTTGGTCTTTGTCTTTTGTTTGTTTGAGCCGGATTTACTTGGGAACGATGGTGAGGCCGGAGTTCCTGAAGTGTTTCCTTCCGCTCGTTTGCTTTATTGTTCTGCTTTTGTGAAGTACACTTTCTGCTCTTGTTAAGTACACTCGTCCCATAGTTGGCGTCTCTGTGCCTTCATGGGTTTGTTCTTCCTTTGTTTTATCTTTTATAAAATACCGCTTTTAATAATCTTGAATTCTTAGCAATAATATTAGAGTAGTGATGATTGATGAGTGAATTACTAATCAAATTAACATTATTAAGTTATAATTATAAGATTCTTCCTAACAATCTTGAATTCTTAGTAATAATATTAGATTAGTGTTGATTGATGAGTGAATCACTAATCAAATTAACATTCTTAAGTTATAATTATAAGTTTCTTACTAAGAATCTTGAATTCTTAGTAATAATCTTATATTAGTGATGACTGATGAGTGAATCACTAATCAAATTAACATTCTTAAGTTATAATTACAAGATTTTTACTAAGAATCTTCAATTCTTAGTAATAATATTAGATTAGTGATGATTGATGAGTGAATCACTAATCAAATTAACATTCTTAAGTTATAATTATAAGTTACTTACTAAGAATCTTGAATTCTTAGTAATAATATTAGATTAGTGATGATTGATGAGTGAATCACTAATCAAATTAACATTCTTAAGTTATAATTACAAGATTTTTACTAAGAATCTTCAATTCTTAATAATAATATTAGATTAGTGATGATTGATGAGTGAATCACTAATCAAATTAACATTATTAAGTTATAATTATAAGTTTCTTACTAATAATCTTGAATTCTTAGCAATAATATTAGAGTAGTGATGATTGATGAGTGAATCACTAATCAAATTAACATTCTTAAGTTATAATTATAAGATTCTTACTAAGAATCTTGAATTCTTAAGTAATATCTTACATTAGTGATGAGTGATGTGTGAATCACTAATCAAATTAACATTATTAAGTTATAATTATAAGTTTCTTACTAATAATCTTGAATGCTTAGTAATAATATTAGATTAGTGATGATTGATGAGTGGATAACTAATCAAATTAACATTCTTCAGTTATAATTATAAGTTTCTTACTAAGAATCTTGAATTCTTAGTAATAATCTTAGATTAGTGATGAGTGATGAGTGATGAGTAAATCACTAATCAAATTAACATTATTAAGTTATAATTATAAGTTTCTTAGATTCTTAGTAATAATTTTAGATTAGTGATGAGTGATGAGTAAATCACTAATCAAATTAACATTATTAAGTTATAATTATAAGTTTCTTACTAATAATCTTGAATTCTTAGCAATAATATTAGAGTAGTGATGATTGATGAGTGAATCACTAATCAAATTAACATTCTTAAGTTATAATTATAAGTTTTTACTAATAATCTTGAATTCTTAGAAAGTGGATCTGGGATACAACTGTTCCTATACGCCGCTCCATTGTCTGCTGGAGACTCATTCATGGGAGGCTTCCTACGATTGATTGCATGATTAGGCAGGGGCTCATTGTTCCCAATGCTTGTCCGATTTGCCTTACTGCTGCGGAATCTATTAATCACACTTTCTGGGGATGTTCTAGGGTGATTCCGATTTGGCAAGCCTTTCTTGGCTGGTTTAGGCAGTTGCATCTGCTTGACTGCCTTGACATCCAGAGTTTCTTGGTCATGGCGTGGAATATGAATTTTAGCTCTCTTCTGGGAAGAGTGTGGAAGATTGGAATTCTAAGCGCTATTTGGATGATTTGGACTAGCAGGAATGCATGCATATTTGACGATCAGGCTTTTACTGCCATAAAGGTTCTGAGCTTTATAAAGACGGCTTTCAAGGAAGCCGAGGCGTTGCCATTGAAGCTCGGCTACATGGCCAATGAATGGAATGATTACCTCACTTTACGATCCATTGGGGTTTCTTCTCGGCCTGCACCTCCGCCGGAATTCTTATCTGTGCATTGGTGGCCGCCGGATATTGGTTGGATCAAAGTAAATACGGACGGCTCTGCGTCCGGCTCACCGGGTTTAATTGCTGGTGGTGGAGTGTTCAGAGACCACGCTGCAATTGTTCAGGGGTGTTTCCACACAAAGGGAGGATCGGGCTTCGCTTTTGAAGCTGAGCTACTTGCGGCGATCACTGCCATTGCGATAGCTTATAACCGAGGATGGCGCAAGCTCTGGCTCGAGGCGGACTCCTCTTATGTTGTTCGTCTCCTACAGCAGCGATCGATGGAGGTTCCTTGGCGTTTCATCAGTTATTGGAAGGAGACGTTAGCTCGCTTACATGAGATCACTTTTCGGGTTTCGCATATTTATCGGGAAGGAAATGTTGTGGCGGACATTATGGCAAACCCTGCGAGACAAGAGGGTTTTTGGAGCAATGGGATTGAGGTCATTGAGGACGCTGTCATCCGAGACATCGCGAGCCATAGTCATCTTCGTCGCATCTAAGTCCCGTTAGGGGTGCTTCTGATTGTTGTTGTTCCGTGCCCGTCTTGGCCTGCTTCATGGCTGCTTGAGTTCTTTGGTCTTTGTCTTTTGTTTGTTTGAGCCGGATTTACTTGGGAACGATGGTGAGGCCGGAGTTCCTGAAGTGTTTCCTTCCGCTCGTTTGCTTTATTGTTCTGCTCTTGTGAAGTACACTTTCTGCTCTTGTTAAGTACACTCGTCCCATAGTTGGCGTCTCTGTGCCTTCATGGGTTTGTTCTTCCTTTGTTTTATCTTTTATAAAATACCGCTTTTAATAATCTTGAATTCTTAGCAATAATATTAGAGTAGTGATGATTGATGAGTGAATTACTAATCAAATTAACATTATTAAGTTATAATTATAAGATTCTTCCTAACAATCTTGAATTCTTAGTAATAATATTAGATTAGTGTTGATTGATGAGTGAATCACTAATCAAATTAACATTCTTAAGTTATAATTATAAGTTTCTTACTAAGAATCTTGAATTCTTAGTAATAATCTTATATTAGTGATGACTGATGAGTGAATCACTAATCAAATTAACATTCTTAAGTTATAATTACAAGATTTTTACTAAGAATCTTCAATTCTTAGTAATAATATTAGATTAGTGATGATTGATGAGTGAATCACTAATCAAATTAACATTCTTAAGTTATAATTATAAGTTACTTACTAAGAATCTTGAATTCTTAGTAATAATATTAGATTAGTGATGATTGATGAGTGAATCACTAATCAAATTAACATTCTTAAGTTATAATTACAAGATTTTTACTAAGAATCTTCAATTCTTAATAATAATATTAGGTTAGTGATGATTGATGAGTGAATCACTAATCAAATTAACATTATTAAGTTATAATTATAAGTTTCTTACTAATAATCTTGAATTCTTAGCAATAATATTAGAGTAGTGATGATTGATGAGTGAATCACTAATCAAATTAACATTCTTAAGTTATAATTATAAGATTCTTACTAAGAATCTTGAATTCTTAAGTAATATCTTACATTAGTGATGAGTGATGTGTGAATCACTAATCAAATTAACATTATTAAGTTATAATTATAAGTTTCTTACTAATAATCTTGAATGCTTAGTAATAATATTAGATTAGTGATGATTGATGAGTGGATAACTAATCAAATTAACATTCTTAAGTTATAATTATAAGTTTCTTACTAAGAATCTTGAATTCTTAGTAATAATCTTAGATTAGTGATGAGTGATGAGTGATGAGTAAATCACTAATCAAATTAACATTATTAAGTTATAATTATAAGTTTCTTAGATTCTTAGTAATAATTTTAGATTAGTGATGAGTGATGAGTAAATCACTAATCAAATTAACATTATTAAGTTATAATTATAAGTTTCTTACTAATAATCTTGAATTCTTAGCAATAATATTAGAGTAGTGATGATTGATGAGTGAATCACTAATCAAATTAACATTCTTAAGTTATAATTATAAGATTCTTACTAAGAATCTTGAATTCTTAAGTAATATCTGACATTAGTGATGAGTGATGTGTGAATCACTAATCAAATTAACATTATTAAGTTATAATTATAAGTTTCTTACTAATAATCTTGAATGCTTAGTAATAATATTAGATTAGTGATGATTGATGAGTGGATCACTAATCAAATTAACATTCTTAAGTTATAATTATAAGTTTTCTTACTAGGAATCTTGAATTCTTAGTAATAATCTTAGATTAGTAATAATCGATGTTTAAATTTTCACTTGTATTTCAATATATATTTAATTTTAATGTTTTTGTATTATTATCTTTGACCAATTTATTAGATGATAAATGAAAAAAAAATAAAAAATAAAAAAAATAAAAAAAATTACCGACGGCATTTGCCGTCGGTAATGGGAATTTGCCGTCGGTAATTAGCGGCGGAAAAATGCCGTCGGTAATTTTGGCCGGGCGGCGGTGGTGCTATCGCCGGATGTCACCGGTGGTGGTGATTAGCGGCGGCCTCTTGCCGCCGGTAAATGTTGCCATCGGTAATAAATAATTTGTATTTAAATTAAAATATATTTAAATTAGCGACGGCACAACCGCCGCTAATTAGCGGCGGTTGTTTTGCCGTCGGTAATGCGCCGGTAATAGGCAAAAGACGGGTCGCCGTTTTTGCCGCCGCCGTGCCGTCGGTAATTGCCGGCGGCGGCTTCGCCGTCGCTGATTTTGGCCGCTATTTTCGCGTTTTTTTGTAGTGATATCTTGTTTTGGTTTAAATGTCTCAAATTATAACATAAGTGGGTCTTTGTATAATTATTTACAAAAGATGTTGTTTTTTGAATTTTTAAGAATTAAGTCGTGTCAAATTTGGACAACAACGAAAGTTGGTGTATTAAAATGTAAAATCCTAACTTCGCGTCAAATATGGATTTTTGGCAAAGTTTGTGTATTTAGGTGCAATTTTCCCTTATATTTATAAATATAATAAATAAATTAATTTAATTGAGTATATCTGAATTGAATATTGAAAAAAAAAGAGAAGAATTTACAATAATAAAAATTGTTATTATGAAAAGACAAAAATAAAAATGAAATAAAAAATTAAGAAAAGTATTGAAAAATAAATCTATTCAAAAAAAGGTGAGAGAGGAGAGATATTTATTTAAAAAATTTAATCTTTAAATAAGTATAGCTTTTACATTTTAAATCAAATATTTACGTAAACTATATCAAATTAAAGCTTTTATCGTGATATTTAATTTGATATGCATATTAAATATTTTATAATTAGTTGAATCTCATAATTTTAGAAAGAAATAAAATAATAAAAAGTAAACAAAAAGAAAAAATATAATTTACAAACACTACAAGAATTGGTCACATAGACAACACAAAATAGACAATATATTTGGACAAATGTGTTGTTAAATATTATATAGACAACTATAATGGCTAAATCTGTTGTCTATGACCATAGAAAAATGTGGTCATAGACAACAGTGTTTGAAACATGTTGTCTATGAACGCTACTAGACAACAAGACTTAATTTCTGTTGTCTATTAATACAATAAACAATAGATTTTCCTAGTTTGTTGTCTTTATTCAAAGCATATAGACAAGTATTTTAAAAATCTATTGTCTATTACTATTACCTCATTACGCAAACACTTGTGAATTTTAATCAAAAAAGAAAAAGATAAAATGTGATGCATTGTAACCAAGAAAAAAAAAGTTAGTTTCTACTTTCTAAAACTACATTCAATTTCTGTCGCTCCTCCTTCTCCCTCCGCGGCTCCGCCGCTGCGCCTACCACCACCGGCTGCCGTCGCCATCAACTCACTCCAGCCTGACGCCGCCTCCTTCACCAGCTCAACGCCGCCCGATGCCCCTACCTAACCCACTGCGTGCACACCAGCCCTGAATCTCTCTCTTTCTCTCCTTCGGCGAACGGTTGCTCGGCGGGAACTCATTGTCATCACTCCCTCTACCACCGTCGCCCTTCCTCGCCGAAACGCAGCGGCAGATCCGTCGACATCTCCTCCATCGACGCCTTTCAACTGGCCCATCATCATAGCAAAACCTAGGTGCAATTGAGCTTTATGCAGCGCTCGATTGTGTGCGAATTTGGGATGAAGAAGGCGGATTCAATGGCAAAGAAGGCTCACCAATCGGAGAAGAGGCGGAACAAGGCCAAGAAGTTAGGACTCGGATAAAAAAGGTTTGTTCGTGATTTAAGGTTCACTATCTCAATTCATGAATTTAACATCTCTCAATATTTGTTAATCTTTTTAATTGCATTATTCAAATGGAATATGAGGATGTCTGGCAAATTATCTCTTGTGATTAAATTTGTTTTGGTGGATTTGCAGAATTTGGGTTTATTGCTGAATTTTTCAAGTACTTTGGACTAAATTTAGGATATAGTCATTTAGCTTCAAGGGAAAATTTGTGATGTAGTGGAGTTTGCAGCATAAGTTGTCAATGTCATGAGTTTTATCTGTTCATGATAAATGATTATGTTGCCTTCCCTCCTATAAAGAGGACTGATTCTTAGCATTCAACCTCACCATTAACTCTAGCTGGTTCAAGCTTCCCCACACATGTTCCTCTTGTTACCCGATCCTCTGTGTTCTCTTGAAAAGTTACACAAGGTATGTTTTCTTTCTTTCTAATTTCTGAATTCAAAGTATGTCATTTTGTTTAAATTGTTTGAAGATATGAAGTTGTTGTTAGTCTAGGAAAATTTGATGGTATGTTTCTTCGTGGTTTACTCCAAGCCTGCCCTAGCAACTTGCTTCTTCGTTCCTCTGTTTTCTGTGTATTGTATTCTGATTTAATGAATGTATATTTATGTATATGTTTAAGAATTAGTTCACGGATAAGTCGAATACCTCTATATCTGGCTGTTTCAAAAATTTAGTTGTCTTAACTTTTGTTGTTTGTTGTGACTGTTTCCAATGAATACTAATAATATTTTTTATATTTTATCTACTTAAAGAATGGCAAAAGGCATCATCACTATAGCTGGTTGGCTGAGTTTATTGATTTTTTCACTTGTTGTGATGAATGCTCAAGGCCCCGTTACTATTCGAGACGATGCCATCCCTAGAGGAGCAGGTTAGATATTATCTCTTAAATACTAATATATTTTTGCTTTGAAGTATGTATATATGTATGTGTATATTGACTAAATATAACTAGTTATTTCATTTGTTGTTATAGTTTGCTTTGATGGGAGTGCACTAGCGTACTCTTACGTTGAGGGATCTAGAGACAACTGATAGTTGGATTGTGTATCTGCAAGTAGACCATCTTTAACATTACTTCGAAAAAAAAATCATTACTATAAGCTCTAAATAAATCTTTATGTGCATGCTATGCTATCTTCTTATTCTTAAGCTTACATTTTCCATCTTTTATATTTAATGGATAAAAATATTTTCTTTTTTTTTTTATTTTAAGGTGGTGGATGGTGTTACAACTCTATCTGATTTATAACAGATCACGTACATATTCTTGGGGAGTAGTCACCTTATTGATTCTCAAACCAACTTCTTAGCGTTACTGGATTTAAATTGCACATATGATCTCATCTGGGTATAATATACATGTCCCTTTCAACTGATATTTGATCTTCATTTTATTGGATGATAATCTAATTTCTTATTCTTATATAGGTTTCTGCAGTTGGTAGAAGGTTTATATTAACTATCGTGATGACTCATCATTTATGTTAGATATATTGGACACGGTAAGTGTATGGTCATTTCTTAGTTTTTTATTTTTTTTAAGTTTAGAGATAGAAATCTTGACCAAATTTTGTATTTGACTTAGCTTGTTTATGCTACTAACACATTGATTTTTCTATTTTAGAAGACAAACATCTCCTTTCGAAGTGCAAGGATTTTCAGTATTACGATGGAAGAAATGATTACTAAAGGAATGGGAAATGTTTGTTGGATAATTGAATTTGTTGGATGATTGGTGGTGAATGTTAAAGGTTGAAGATTGTATTAGAAGTTTTTTTAGGAGAAGTTTATTTGAATGTTGAAGGCATAGTTAGAGACAATACAATTGTGGATGTAATATCTTTTGATGAAATACTAAATACGATGTTTGACTTTTATGATATTAATCGAGTTTTTATTTATGCCTTTTTAGTATTATTTGGTTATTTGATGTTTAAGTATTTTAATTTTGTTATAATATATTGGTATTATAAAATAGGGATCTAAATATATTATAAAAAAAAATATTTTGTCATAGAATAGACAATACATATTTCATGTTGTCTATAACCACTCGGTTTGTTGTCTATATCATTATAGACAACAAATATTATAATATTTGTTGTCTATGATTAAATAGACAACAGATAATATTGTTGTTTATTACCTTCCGTATGTTGTCTATGTTTAAATTGACAACAAATAATATATGTTGTCTATTAGCACCCCAGAATAGACAACACCAGCCTCAACAACATACGTTTTCCACATAGACAACACTAAATATTTGTTGTCTATGTGCTAAATTCTTGTAGTGAAATACACATTTAACTTTATTATAACTATATATAAAATTATCATTTAATTATGAAATTAGTTTCAAATTAATTTCTTAACTTTTTAATATAGTAAATATATTTTAACAACTTCAACATTTCATTTTCTTTGTCCAATGATCTGCACAAAAAATGACACAAGCTATATGCCATTGGCTAGTAAATTAGTATTGCATAGAGCAATATGATCAGTTTATAATCCAAGATAGCATCCATACTTGATTTTCTGTTGCGAATGATTGTACAAGCTTGCAGCTTCCCTTAAAATCGAGCACATGTGGTGTACTCCCTCGTGCCGCTATTCATAATCTATTTCTTTTTACACACTCCCGATTAGGATTTTAAAAAAAATCTAAAATCCTATTCACTTCTTCCTCTTCGTTTTCCTTCATTCTCCTAACCGCATCTCCCTACACCACTGCCTCCTCCCCTCCCCCTACTGGATCCGCGTCGCCCTCTCCATCACCGAGGACAAGAGATTCTCTCAATTGCTGTCGAAGGAATTGGGGGCCACCAGCGGCGTCAAATTGTTTAATCAACTTATTGGAGAAATGAGAGTGGAGGTGTGGTGAAAGATTTGGCGTTGCGGTTACGGCCGTCCTTAGAAACGACGTCGTTCGGGCTCTGAAAAGCAACAGACCTGTCCTCAGGCTCCAATCACATAGGATATAAAGACTAGGTTTGGTCTGGGTGATCCTCGTCTGAAGATACCCCGTCACTTTCCAAATCCGGCCTTGAGTAGGTGACCATAGGTGGCCCCGCGGTCTTAAGGCAGCGCCATTTTACTCTTGGAATAAGATTCTCTTCCCGGTTCTCCTCTGATGAAATCAACTCTGGGCATGTTCATTAGGGATAGGGATTTCAGAATATTCGGGATCTTGGTTACTTAGGAAGATCCTTTTCTGGGATCCCGAATATCATCCTCATTACTGTGTAATTCCTTCAATCCCTTATATAGTTTTAAGGATATGAATTGAAATTTTGGAATATTTAAAGGCGTTTGATAAATTTTATTATTTGAGTTATTTTTTATTGGTTTATATCTTATTAATATGATGAATTTGGATAGATTTTATGGTAAGAAAGATAAAAGAAAAATTTAATCATAGCTTCCTCAATTATATGCATCAATCTTTCTGGATATCTTAGGTTCTGATTGACGATAGCGGAGCCTCTCTTTTTTTTTCCTGAGCAGGATAGGTGAGCATCTTCAAATAACGCTATTTGAGTACGAGACAAATAAGGATGATATGCGTCTCTTCAAAAAAGATGATTTGAGGGCCACATAAATGAGTCTTAAGTAAAGCTTATTCATAATTCTTATTTTCTCCTTCTCCATCGATGCTTATGTTATTTTTGTTTAGTCGAAATTCTGACTCAAACCATAAATCGAACAACTTATAAAAATACATGTTATATTTGTAATGTTTGTAAATTCGAGCTAAAAAGTCACCATTGAATCAAAGTTCATGCTATTTCTTAAGAATAAGTCCTATAGAAACAACTACAAGAACTTATAAGTTTCTCTATCAAACTTTTTTTTTTCAAAATCATATTTGCAACAATTATTTTACAAAAAATATTCAATCTCAGTTTGTTATTTCCACCATATACATTTCCAAGTTTATCGTTCTTCAATTTTTTTCCTCTTTTACAAGGATTTTCTTTATATGTCTCATTTTTTTCTCTAACTTATAAGTTCATTTATCTAAGGGTTAATAGCCGAAAAATACATAAAGTTTCATCAAATTTGTATTTTGCACATGACCTTTAAAATTAGCTCCATAATACATGAACTATTGATTTTATTGCAATTTGCACACGGCGAGAACTCCAATTATGATTAACGTTGACCGGCAATGACGTGGATTATTATTTAGTGTATGTGGCAATACGCGTGGCATTTTTAAAGATCTGGCAATACACGTGTCATAAAAAAAATATCTCTTTCTCAAAAATCACAACTGCGTCTCCTCTCTTTCCTCAAACTTCTCCACTGCTGTCGGCCGAATGGAAGAACGATGAATGACCAACCGCCTTCATCGATGCGGTCTGAGTTTGGCAAATGTCGCCCCTTCGGGAGAACCAACAACAGGGGAAAGCTAGCAAACATTACCAGGTCGCGTTGCTCCCCCCTCTTCTTTCTCTTCTTGACAGGGAAAAGAAAGAAGACAAACTACTCTTCCAGATCTATCTTCAGATAACAACGAAGCCAGCTATTTCTTTCTCTAATTCTTACTAAGGGGCAGAGAATTCTTACTTATTTGTCTACTTTACTTGACTGATTGGTAGACTAGTTCGAGCTTTCCTACTAGCTAATTCGAGTTTAGGGATAGCTGATTTGAGTTGCACTTCATAAAATGGACAAAAAGATGGCAGCAACAAAACCCAACTCAGTGACGGTGGATCTGGAACCCTCTGCAGTTTGTTGTCCACTGAACCGCCGCCTTTCTCCTTTTTACCACTCAATGGCGGCGGATCTGGAACGCAACTCTGAATTTTTGTGAACGGTGGTGGTGGAACGTGGCTGTTGGAGACAAGGCTGCGCTGTGCAGCGCGGTGGAGATGGAGGTGGTGCTGGCGTTTGGAAAAGGCGGTAGATCTGGGGCGCTGGCCTCAGCGATGGTGGTGGCAAGGTGCGGCGGGGTGTGGCGTGGAGAGGTCGGCGTCCTCTCGCCTTCGACGCTCCTCACCGATGGCGAGCTATAAAACTTTGCTCAAACCTTTTCGTGAATATCAGTCGGCCCTTTTCGTGAATATCAGTTGGCTCGGTAGGACGTCGATAGATGAGTTCCCGGAATTGCTGCTAATGGCCAAGAGAGAGAGAGAGGGGTCAGGGGGAGAGGGATGGGCCAGATTTGTTGTTGTTTTTTTTTTTTGGGGGTTAAGGTGCAGATAGGCCCCTCAAGTGGAGGCCCTTAGGGCATTTCAGTCCCCTTACTAACTGTGTGTGCAAATTGGCCCCCGAACTAAAAAAAACGGTGCAGATCGGCCCCTCTGACTTAACACCGTTATGGGCCGTTAGTCAAGGGAGCGATCTGCACCGTTTTTTCGGAGTTCAGGGGCTAATCTACACCTTTTAACTTTTTAATTAATTCATCTCTCTCGCTCAAAATTTGATCAACGTTGTCGCTGATTCAAGCTCCCGCGAGGCCGGCGGACGGTGCCGCCCCTTTCTTTCTCTCTTGGGCCCTAAACCTCGGAGCTCACTCGACTGCACACGCTTAGCGTCAAGGATGAGCCCTAATTCTCCCATTCCGTCGAAAATCGCCGCCGCAATATCCAGTAAACCCGCCGCCTAGCTTTTCTCGATGAGGAGTCGCCTAGCTTTTCTCGATAAGGAGTCGCCTCTTTCTCTCAAATCCGACGAAATCCGGTGATAAAGGCCGACGATGCCCGTCGCCATCTACACTATCGGCGTGCTGTTGAAGAAGGACGCCTTCAAATCAGAGACCATGGCCAACATGATCTCGATCTCGATTGGGGTCACGATCACCGCCTACGGCGAGGCGAAGTTCGATTCGTTGGGGGTGATTCTGCAATTGGGGGCGGTGACGTTCGAGGGAGAATTCGAGTTTCCATTTCGATTATGTGATTTTTGGGAGCAATGACGCCGATTTGGAATTCCCGATTTGGGGCTTGGGAACTTGATTTCGTGATTTTCCTCATCTGACGGCGATTGACGCCGGAAAAGTTGGTCGGAGAAGATGAGATGTGATTTTTTTTAATGAACGGTGTGCAGATTAGCCCCCGAACTCCAAAAAGGAAAAAGGTGTTAGCCCCTGAACTCCAAAAAAACGGTGCAGATTGCCCCCTCTGACTAACGGCCCATAACGGTGTTAAGTCAGAGGGGGCGATCTGCACCATTTTTTTGAGTTCGAGGGCCAATCTGCACACACAGTTAGTAAGAGGACTGAAATGCTCTAAGGGCCTTCACTTGATGGGCCTATCTGCACCTTAACCCTTTTTTTTTAAAAAAAAAAAAGCTTGACAAAACGACGTCGTTTTACATGGCCGACGGTTAGTCCACGTATGCAATTTCCGGCTACCACGTCAATTACGCTTAAGGTGATGGTCAACACGTGTGCACTTTACAATGAAATTAAAAGGTGATGTATTATAAGGCTAATTTTGAAGGTCATGTGGAATTTGCAAATTCGGCAATAGTTCGTGTATTTTTTTGCTATTAACCCTTTATATAAATACTTCAACAATTTATAAAGTACTCTTAACATTTTATAAGCTATTAAAGCATCTTAAAAGTTATTGGAGCTTATATACTTAATTTTCAAAAGATTAGCCAAACAACTCTTAAGTTGCAAGATATATTAACCTGACTTCCAAATTTGATTAAGGTGGTGTTAACTAAGCTTATCTCACACAATTTATAAACTCTAATAGTTATGTTATGATGTTTTGATAACTTATAAAATATAATATTTTAAGAATTTATTAGTTGTCAAAGTGTTAAAATACATTTATAAATTGTCAAAATATTTATATGATTGAAACTTATAAGTTAAAGATATTTTTATAATATCTTAATTAGAGAGCAAAATTGAGAAGATGTTAAAATGTATAATATCATGAAGAGCAATTTTTTTCTTTAGAATGTATTAATTTTTGCATAAATTTTCATTTGTGGAGTAATAGGACACTTACAAGTGTTCTATTATAGTTAGATATGTTTGGTTTGAGTGATAAGGCGTGATTGATAAATTAATTCACCTCAATCAAGTATTTAGTTTGCATGATTGGGCTCGTGATTGATAATTCGGCCCGTATTTAATAATCCAAATGAGTGATTATTTATCACTCCATAGTTGGATGGATTATTTAATCACCCCTCCAATCCTATCAATCTTATGCATCTCATCCACCAAACCAAATGCCTCCTAGTGAATGGTCCGCAGGTGAGTTATTATCTTAATTTAAGAGCGAATGCATTGTTCGCATGTTCTCATGATAAATACAGATTTATCGAACCTATTATATATATATATATATATATATATATATATATATATATAGGGGAGAGTTCAATGGAGACCACTCCCCTATATAGAGAATGAAGACCAAATCTAGTTCCTTGATCTAACTTAATCTAATGGTGGTAATTTAATTGATTAAATTTATTAATTTTCATTTATTTTATAATCAAAAGGTCAAGCATGTCATTTTCTATTTAACCCTAATCTCACTCACTCTCTCTCATTCACGCTCTCTCTCTCTCTCAATCACTATCCCCTCTCATTCACGCTCTCTCTCTCTCAATCACTCTCCCCCCTCCCCCGCCGCCTCCCCAATCTCCAGTTGCTCTGCCGCCTCCCCATCTCTGCTGCTCCGCCGCCTCCCCATCTCTCCTACTGCTCCGCCGCCTCCCTCCCCGCCACCTTCCCAATCGCCTCCATCTCTCCTGCTGCTGCTCCGCCTCCATTGCTGCTCATGTTTTCAGACCTCTGATATCCGTCACGATTTGAGGACCTTCCACCCCTGCCACCAAACTCGCCCCTGCCATTGAAATCACCCCTGCCGTAACCCCTTCCACCTCCGTAGTTCCCACGTCCTCTTACTCCCTCATTTCTGAATCCAGAACCCCTTCCAGATTGAAATCTCCCCTTGGCATTTCCTCGAGTGTTCGTAGACCTCTTCTCCTCAACAAATGATTGGCGTACACCAATTGTCACTGGAGAAGCCTGAAATGTCAAATTGAATGTTCTTAGAGAGAACTCCATTAACATGGAGATTGATTCCTGAATAGAGTCTTATGAGGGCTTATGAATAAGTTCCAAAAACGGGCTTATTTCAATGTATAAGGTGATATATCGAATAGATATGAATAAGCTTATTCAGGAATATGCATCAAGATAATTCAGGAATTTAATCTCGATTTTTTTGTACTGTGTTCGTTGAAAAATAAATGAACATGATAATGTTCGTAGAAAAACAAATGAACATATAAATGAACATGATAATGTTCGTAGAAAAACAAATGAACATACTAATGTTCATCAATATGTTCATAGGAAAACAAATGAACATACTCATGTTCACCTATTATGTTCATTGACGGATCAGGTCCCAGAATTGGAAGAGAGTAATTTTCGGGATTTGCTCAACCAGATGCCATAATTCGTGGATTTGAGTGGACGTTTTTGCCCTTTTTGGATTAAATAAATGTAATTAACCATTATTTAATTACATGAAAAATCAAATCAGGAAATAATCTGGATCATTGATTGGATTGAGATGAATGGCCTTGATTTGGTCTTCATTCTCTATATAAGAAATGGTCTCCATTGAATGCGACCCTATATATATATATATATATATATATATATATAGATATGGTGTGGTTCTAGAGAGAACTACATTATTTATGAGAACTTGAGAACCATCAAATCTAATGCATCCAATATAAAAATTAATGCATTCATTGTTAAAATTAATGCACTAAAAAAAACAAAAAAAAATTGCTTCTTTCAGGATTTGAACCCAGGATTTGCATTCATCCAACAAGATGATGCATCCACCGTAGATCTTGATGATCAAATGACTGAAAATAGTTCCCCGTTCTTCTTTTATTTAGTAGTTCTTTCTTGAACCTCTACATATATATATATATATATATATATATATATATATATATATAGGGGAGGGCTAGAATAAAAACACTCTTAAGTGTATAAAATATAAATGATTTTTAGCCCTTAGATCATCAAGATCTACGGTTGATTCGTAACCCTTTTGGATGAATTCGTGGTCCTGGGTTCGAATCCCAAAGGTAGCAAAAATTTATTTTTCATAATTCGTAACCATGTTGGATGAAATCGTAACCCTGTTGGATAAAATTCGTACATTAAAAAACGTTTATATTTATATTTTAAAAAGTGTTTTTACTGTAGCCCTCCCCTATATATATATATATATATATATATATATATATATATATATATATATATATATATATATAGAGAGAGAGAGAGAGAGAGAGAGAGAGAGAGAGAGAATGGATCCATAGAGAATGCATATATTTTTAAGAATAGAGAATTGATATTGACCCTTAGATATAGCGGATCTTACGGTTTAGATTATTAGGTGTATTTTACATCCAGATTTAATTAAAGGTTAGTTATGTAATTTTATTATTATTTGTAACCGCTCTATCCTAATATGGAGTTGACCGAATCTTCATATTTTCGGTAGTTGAATATGGTACATTTATTTTATTTTTATATTATTTTGAACTTAATAATATCATTTAATTTATGTACACAAAATAATTGTATTCAAACCAGAGCTCATTAATTTGGTAGTTTGTCATTAGATAATATTCACCGTGTACATCTCATTCATAAAAATATATACTGTATTCAAGTAATAATAAGAAATATTCATTTAATATTTAAAAATAATCAGTAATTTTAAACAAAATATATGTATTTGTCAATGCCGTAGTAATAACTCATTTCACTTTGCACGTCTCAACTACTAAATAAAATCACATTAATTTCATGATATAAATTTCCATTCAAAACCAATGCAGAAATCACAAATTATTCATTGTTCTAAATTTCCATCTTGTTGGTAGTAGGAGCAATTTCTTCTGGACCTTCTTGGATCGATTTTCTCGTTCCGGCAACATGGTCAAAATGTTAGTAAATTGCTAGAAAATCACAAAATAAAATATAATAATGAATAATTTATTTAATCTTTCGAATAAAAACATGTTATTAATGAATAAACAATTTATACATTATACATCTGCAATCTTTTCAAAATTTGTGGCAGCACTCTTTCCGACCACTCCAACATCTGGCTCGCCAGCCGTTCCTACACTGAACCACTCTTGAATTAACTCACCATGGCGAATTCATCATCTGTTGATGAAAGGCCCTTTGCGTTTGTCACGGCTTGAGCTATCAACATCACCAGTGCCATCCAGATGTATATATCTTATGTTTTCCATTGTCTACTCATTCAAAGATCAATGCAAGCATATTCAATATCAAAATATTCAGTTTTTACAGTAATGAATAAAAGATAATTATAAATCGAATAAAGATAATGACGAATAAAACAAATAAATTTTTACATTGAATTGTAATATCACTTGAATAAATATAATTATTAATGTACTACTGATATAAAATTCTTGGTCTTGATTCCCTCTCTGCTTTGGACCCATGGCAAAAACCAAAAACAAGTTAGATTCATTAATTATTTCTTCTTATTCGAAAGAATATTTTTCATTATTCTAAACAAACAAATCTTGGCTTATGAATAGTAGTTTCATTAAAGCATGTAGCAGCAATAATTAACAAATTCATATTCAAAACAAGATCAGTTTATAGATCTCGAGAGAACATAAAATAGAAATTGTTACATTACATGCTTTTGTCAGTTTTTGGATATTTCTTTTTAAATAATTCAGATATGGGGAATTGAACATAGTTGGATATTTCATAAAATGCCATTACCAGCAACATATTTCGAACGAAAGCAACAAGTAATTTTCGATAGAGGCAACTAATTTTTCGGCACCAGCAACTTATTCACTATGAAAACGAGAGCAACAAGTAATTTTCGAATGCATTTTTATACACAGCAGACAAAAATATGTCGAACTTACCTCGTTCGATTTGTTGAAATCTGAAGCCGAGTTTGGCCTTCTTTTCTTCAAATGAATGGTGAAATATGTTTCGGTGGTCTTCAATTCACAGAAAATATTGAACCCAGATGTTTTTCTACCTTCTTCGATAATCTCCACAAGTTCTGCGACAGCGAAATCGTTGTGTTTATTCCAAATTCCAAAGCCCTACTATCTACGAAAATTTTCGAACAGAAAGTGCCAAAAACCTGATGTTCTTCAACCTTCTTCAATAATCTGGTGATTTTGTGGCTATTCGGAATCCCAAAACCCTAGTTCCAACGATTTTTTTCGAAGAGAGGGTGGAGGAGTGATTTTCGGAAGTAATTGAAACTTACCGATTTACATTCATTGGTAAATTCCAATTTACCCCTTCCGGAATTTCTAAAGCCTTTTTTTAAATGTTATTCGATTTTAATAATACTAATTGGAATAAAAGGGGGCCGTAGGATGAAGTAGATCATACGGTCCTGATTTTTTCTCTATTCTATACTATAGTGTAATTCTCCATAGATCCCTACCCTATATATATATATATATATATATATATATATATATATATATATATATATATATATAAACATGATTTCAACATTACCATCAACATACTGAATGATGCTTTCAAGTTCTCTATTTTCTTCTTTAACGGGTGGAGTTATATTTTCAAGTTTTCAGACTTCTAGAAGAGTTATTTGATTCCATTTTATGGTTTTGGGTATTGCTAAATTTCCTTTGGCAGTATCAGTAATAGAAAGAGTTGTTTCTCCATTTCTAGATCTCATTTGATCAGTATGAATATTAAATCTAGAGATAGTAGTGTTCATTGCTTTATAACAAATTCTATATACATGAACAATATTTTCACTTTGAGATTTCATTTTAAAACCTTCACTCTTTATATTTAAAGTAAGAGTATCCATAATGGTTGGATCAGATAAAGACACAGGAAAATTTGGAAAACAACTAAAATTTATTGGATCATCACAAAGTGAGGATTCAACAATTCCTAATAAAGAATCTTTAAATTGTAGATGCCTTTGGTCTCTGACCATAATTATTCTTTAAATTGTAGATGCCTTTGGTCTCTGACCATAATTAAGGCACTGACATTTAGTCTTTCTCTAGTTAATGGTTTCAATCCAATTTGAACCATTCCTAGATGTAAAAATTTATAATTTTGAGATTTATGGTCTTCAATTAGATATTTTGAAAGTAGGTTGAACAAATCAAATCCTCATATGAGAGGGATAGGTTGTTCTATCGTTTTTACGATATAATCACTTCGAAATTCGAAGGTTTCTTGTTTATAAATTTTTGCTTGAGAGATACTGGATAATTTCCAGTCTTGTAATTTTCAGATAAAATTATATCTTTATTTTTGTATTTTTATGAACTATTTGAAGATGATATCTTCTTAGAAAAATTTCTTACCACTTTATTCATTGAAGAGTTTTGATTGATACTGTCAAGAATTTATCATACCTTACCCTTTAGGCTTTACAGGCTTTACGGTACCTGACTTAGAGCAGAGCTCGTGTAGAGCAATCAAAAACTTCAACTTATAAAATAGATAGAAATTTTTAAACTTATTTGGAAAAAATTCCAAGAGGTTAATGATAACCTTGAAAGTCTTGAAGCAACCTTGCAATTTGCAAACTACTATTCTGTTATATGGATTTTAAGATAAGACTATGTTCTTCAAAATCAAAAAAGAGAGAAAAATGAACTACAATTCTCTTCGATATTTTTGGCCACAAGAATTCTTATCAAATGGTGGCCCAACGAAGACTTCTTTGGAGAAGGAATAACCGTTGATAGAAGAGGCATTCTTTCTATTAAACCATCTCAAGTCATTGAAAGACATCTGAATTATCAGACCCCGTCAAAAAATTCCTCGCTTAAAGATCTTTTTCAAACAATGGATAAAGATTCAATCAATTCTTTATGGAAGGAAAGTTTTCGAAAAAGAAAATCCAGAAATGATACAAGGAGGAAATTCTTCATCAATTCCATCTTCATCAACAGTAGAGAATTTAATCTCTGACACAGAAATGATTGATAATGAAGATTTTCAAGAAGCCCAAAATCCATTTGGTGATATCAATAAATTTCTGTTAGAAGACATCAAAGAGTAAACACATTCAGAAAGCGTAAATACGCAAGCACTGATGTAATTTCCTATAATGGAATTTTACTATTTACTTTTTTTTAAAAAAACTTTTTTGACTTTTTAGTATTGCTTTTGAATTTTGTGGCAGTGTGTCGAGTGTTTTGTTGGCACTTTGATCTTCGGCTATTTAAGAAGTCATTCCTCGAATGTTTGAGGCATCAGAAAAAACACTCTTTCTCTTTATGTTTTCGCATCTAGTCCTCTTTGTATTATAAAGCTTTGGTTGTAAAAGTTTGAATTGTGTGCTCACAAGAATTAATGTATGTTCTTGTTTTGTTTTCTTTCCTTATGAATTTACCTATTAATGCATTTGAATTTTGGAATTCTCCACTAGATTATTATATTCGTTGAATATAAAAATTATTAAAAAATGTGCGAGATAAAATATAATCTACACATAACCATATTGAATATGTTAATAGACAAATTGAAAATCCAAATATAGGAGATTCTTATAAAAGAGATTATTATTATTATACCGACGAACAAGGCGGTATATACTGATGAATAACAGAATTTAAAATATTTCGTTCCATCCAGGATTCGAACCCTGAGGAATTTTTTTTCCTCTAAATACAATATCAGCCACAGAATTGATGAAATAAAAGCACGAGATCGTGTCTCAGGTCTCATTAAAAATAGGGGGTCTCATTGGAGCGTTCCCCTATATATAATTATACATACATATATATATATACATATATATATATATATATATATATAGGGTTAGGTTCAATGAAAAAGGCCTAAATATAAGAAAGAAGAGGGAAGTAATCTCATCGGTTGATCTTATCTAATCTAACGGACATGATTTATTCACGCCATGTTCAACGAATTTTTTCGTTGAACATTCGTGAACATATACAATATTTTTGGGGGTTCTGGGTTTCGACCCCCCATATGTTCAACGAAAAAATTCGTTGAACATGGCGTGAATAAATCATGTCCGTTAGATTAGATAAGATCAACGGATGAGATTACTTCTCTCTTCTTTCTTACATTTAGGCCTTCTTCATTGAACCTTAGCCTATATATATATATATATATATATATATATATATATATATATATATGAGTATAATTTATTTCACAATTTTAAATGATTATAATTTTTTCATTTTAATTTTTTTATATATAATAATATCAAATCAAGTTGTCGCCATGTTTAATTTAAAATATGTATTGAATATATTTTCATTAACAACACATAATAATTTTGTAAAAAAAATAAAATTATAGAAGAGAGAAAATAAAAAGAAATAGAAAGAAAATATAACATCAAAATAAAATTTTATTATAATAATAAAATTACCATATACTTTAAAAATAGTTTTTAATTAAAGGTTCATGTTTTTGATATACATGGAGTAGATAATAGATATTCGATTTCAACACCATATCAAAACCGACTTCAGATTATAATGGATTTGTTCCACTCGACGACTCCAGCTGTAAAACCCCATTAAAAAGAAAAGAAAAGAAATAAAATAAAAACACCCCATTTTTTACGCTCATGCGCATCCAACCGTTGATTTATCACTACCTACTCATATTTGAACCGTAGATGATCCCACAGCCTACGATAAATATCCCTGCAGCTCCGCGTCAGAGGTGTATCTTCGTTGTTTCCTCCAAGCCGCTACTTCCTTTTGCATCTTTTTTGTAGGTTTTGATCGTGAGTTAGTCTTTCGATTTGGTTATGGGTATTCAGCGTTTGGCTTCTCCCTTTGTTCTATGCTGCTTGCTTTTCCTTTCGGCTGAACGTCGGTGGATTTTCAGCCTCGGTTACCAATCGATGAAGATTGGATTAATTTGCAGCTGATCTAACCGTTTGAATTTCCGATTGGCTATGTTTTGTTCGATTCTCTACATAGATGTAGCTTGGATAGATCTATTACAGTATTAAGCTGATTTCGTAGATCCGCGCATGGTATGTCCTTTTCTTAGCTTGGATTTCTCCTTCTATATGTTTCTAATTTCGTTGGTTCCGGTTACTTCGATTTAGGACTTGCTTTGTGTTTGTCTTGTTTCATATGATGTGTTTCTTTGTAGGTTTCCATCTCATCCATGCTCAGGCCACGGGTGGCTTCCAGATCTGAAGATCTCTTGGATGTTATTCATCGTCTCAAAAACTGGTAAAACTTCATGGGTTAAACAACAAAAAGAGTTCGCTATTGTATAATGAAATTGTTGGTAGTATTGTCGTGGTATGTAAAAAAATGAGTGGAGTGATGTGTGCGACACTGAGAAAAAAAGAGCGAGATTGAGGTGAGGTGAGCTGATCGACCTTTACCATGTTGGGTGCGCTCGCATGGTAGGTCACCACATAATAAAAGTTCGTTTTTGTTTTTCGAGGGGAGATGGTACGGTGATTTATCCGGCTCTCCCCTCTTGTGTGCGGTGTCCTTTGTTCGTTTTCGTTTTTCCTTATTCCTGTCGCCAACATCTAGTTCAGCAGCAAACAGTTTGGGTTTTGAATGGGCACTTTTCGAGCCATTCATTCAAGATCCAAACATGATTCTAATCGACGCAAATGAACTTCCCCGAGGGGCTGGGGACGATGAACGCACCTAAGGTACAAGTTAGCACTCTATAACATCTCTATGCTAATATTCCACTAATTTTCTCTTTAATTTACCCAGTAATTTGGCAATATTATTTTTAAACCTAAGGTACAATTAGATATGGCATCTCTATGTTACTAACATTCCATCAATCTTGTCTTCAATTTATTCATCGCCCATGAACTTGTCTTGTTAAAATTATTCAATCAGAGTTGAGCTGATTAACATTCTTGATATTTAATCTCACCCGAGGGCATTTAATTTCCAAATTCTATTCAAGTTTTATTTGGATTCCACCACACCCACGCACTTGAAAGCATGACAGCTCGTGCACTACAACAATAAGCACAACACCCACAAAAATCATAGCACTACATGCTCATGCTTGCAGTACCTTCTGGCACTCTATATCTTAATTATTAACCATTAAAGATCTTTTTTTCTTCACTGGTCCTAGCTTAGTTTTAATGGTATGTTTCATGTTTTATAAGCGGCTGTCTGGTTTATCTACAAGGTTATCTGTTTTGAACAGTATGGTTTGGCTCTTCTTTAGCTTTTATGTTTTATTCAATTATGTCAGTAGTTGTGTTGACCTGTTGGTTTACCTTTGTAGTTTTGTATTTTAGAGCATCTTACTCTGAGTCAATGTAGATGTTGTTGTAGGGCTTGTGTTATGAAGGCACCGCTTTGTACTTTTGTAATGTATTAGCTATCTGGTTGTGAACCATATTGCTTTCAAGGTGCCTGCTGTTTGTTAGAGATAGTGAAGCGGATGAAGTTGAAGTGGTTGGGTTTGTTTTTCCCCAAGCAAGATTATTAATGCTGTGCTGGTGGTGCTGAGGTGCCTTTGTTAGTGTTGAGTCTTTGGCCAATGCAGTTTGCAGACTTGTGTTACAGCCTACAGGGCAGCTGCTGAGCATGCTTGTGCTACAAAGTTGTTTCCTGAACTATGGAACACATCAATGTTTACTGGTTGTGCGTTCCAGATGATGAAGATGCGCCGATTATGTGTTGTCCAGATCATGAAGATGTGTTGACGGTTGCTCTAGACTGTGAGATTGTTTGGAAACTCGAGTTTTTATTGATTTCTTAACTTAGCCATGTGTCATTTAGTTGAACAAAAATCTTTTCAACAGCTCGGATGGCATTTAAGTTTTCCTCTTGTTGACTAGCTGAGAATCTAATGTTTTCAGGCAATTTTGTTCCTCGTCCTGAAACACAGTTCAGCTGGAAACCTAATGTGAATGATGATGATGGTTTGAGGGAATACCGCAATCCGCTCGGTGGTATCTTCTCCGTTGGTATTTTGTTAAATGAATCCAGTATTTTAAGATTTTTCCTCATTTTCTCGGATATTCCATTATGCAGTATCTAAATCTACTACAATTTTTTAATTTGCTAGCTGTTGTTTTTACTTTGTGTTGGAGTTTATATTTTCAAGTAATTGATTTGATGTTTTGGTTGTTGGCGTTATACAAGGAATGCATGAGATAAAGGACGTGACAAGCAGTTGTGTAAGCTACATTCATATATTCTTTCCAAACTACAACAGCATTTGTAAAAATTATCCTACTAAATAGTGGAAGATTAAGTTGCAAAATGAAGAGGAGTATGTTTATGTATTATTGGAAACGGAAAAAATGTGCAAGGTTCATTCTTGGAGCATTTGATTTTTGAGTTGCGAGAAATTGATGTGATGATTTATGGATCCATGAGCTCAAAAATGGTAGAGCGCTCAACGGTTCATTGAGAGGATGGTGGTTCAATTCCACCTGGATCCATCACTTCTATGGCTCTTTGATTGCATCATTTCATCCTTTTGGTTGTCGTTTTGGGCTTTTAGAATCTGTGCATTGCATGTGTGTTTGGAGTGTTGGCTGATCGTTTGGGCTCCTCTTAAGGTATATTAGTTTCTCATCGTTTCTTCACAGTTTGTCCTTTTTCCTAATTGGAGTAGATAAAGTTTAACAATTCGTTGCTCTTTGTCCTACTTTAAAGTGTGTATTATTTTATCCTTTATTATAGTAGTTAAGAAAAATATTAAATTTATTAAATAAAACTTCGAATATAAGCAATATCAATAATAAAATCATATTTGATGTAACTGCCAAGTTTTGTGGCTTAATCATATGCTTTCTATATATTCCTAATGCATATATGTACTTTTCTTAAATCATTTCGACTATTTAGGTTTATATATACGATGTGGCTTAATCATATGCTTTCTGTATATTTACTTTTCTTTAATCATTTCGAATATTTTAGGTTTTGATTATACGATATTGAACGAGGACCGTAAAAGTAAGGAGATGATGACAAAGAAGAAGATTTAAAGAAGACCACACAAATGACGAGGGAGACGTCTTCATAAAAAGATTATCCAAGAAACCACGTGAATGAGAGCGAAAGTTATATATTCAATTACTTCAATATATCCAATTACTTCTTCCATCTACTTTCAAAATGAGTTTTAATAAATTAATTGATTATATTTCATTTCAGTGTTGGATTTGTTTTCTATGTTATTCGATTTGATTTGAAATTATTCGATTCAAAATTCTAAGAGAATTAAAATTGTAAACATTACACAACTCTTGCAAGTTTTCAAGAAATCACCAAAAAATGAATCGCTTCCATTAATTTACACAGAAATCATGGAGTTTTCATAGTCCAATAACTCATAAGTTTAAATAACTTTTTCTTAAACATTTCGCCATCTTCAATTGTTTTTCACTAATAAAGTATATCATCAACTGATTAAGGTTTCATCTTTTTGCTTAACTAAACTAACCAACATAAAACAAAACTAACTAGAACAACGCCTACAACATGCACTGAGGGACGGTGGTCGGACGTCTAGGGGCAATGGGCTCTTCAACTAGTCAGTTAGACTGATTACTGAGCATGTGTGGAATGTGGTGGTTTAAAACTCGCTTTGTGAAAATCTCTTTTTCCATCTTATTAATATAGTATGAGTTTGGTTTAAGACCATGTAAATGAAATGTATCTTAACTATGAGAAATATAAGTTTGCAGTATGTAAAGCACAAAGTAAAGCACACAGGTTTAACGTGGTTTAAAGCTAACTTCTCATACATCCATGACCATGTTAAACAGGGGAATCCACTTCACTTTAAGATTCCTTATTTTTAGGTTGCAAGTCAACCAACCAGCTAGTTATGTTAAGTTGATTCTCGAGTTACGCGTCCGTAACCGTTTCATGCAATCTGCGCGCTTTAAATTTCGTACTTCAAATATCGTATTATTGAACTGTCATCACTAAGCACACAAACATATCAATCAACCGATTTCCACCCAAACTGACTAAGTTGTATGATTTGAACTAAAACTTTCAAAAAGATTTTTTAACATACACTATATTCAACACACAAATTTAATTATCTCTGTCAGTAGATTAGCTAACTGATCACTTACTTGGTAAGATAAACAATTTGGATGAAATAAGCTCGTTCATTATCTATTGATCTGTGTCACCTCGATGCTAGACTTGCTAGTTGATATTTGCTAGTTGCCCAAGTCTTATCTTCAGTTAAATATAAAAGCAATGCAAATTTTTTTAACTAATATATTTTCCCTCATAAATTAATATTACTTGCTCAAGACCAATAATATCAAATTGAAATTTATATTCATTCAATTAAAATTTCTTAATTAATTAAAACTAAAATTAAATAAATGGATTGGTCCCATCATCGGCACCCCGTAGAGGACACCATCTTCTACTAATGTAGCCGTTCATTAGTCCCACGAATATTTAAATGATCATATAAAGGGAGAGATTACTTTAAATCTATTTATTGAAGACAATATCATTCATTAATTTTTATGTTGATGACTCGAGCCCAAGACGTCTTGAACATTAACCTCCTACCACTAAACCAACACACACTATAATACTCCCTTGCTTAATTCATACTCATGTAACTCAACCAAAGAACACATTATTTCTGAACAAACACCAACTTATTTACACATATAAGTGTGTAAAACCCACCACTCAAAATTCATCAACACACTCCCACCACAAACAAAAAATTTACAATGTCTCCAAATATATTTCTCTTCTTAGTTTTTGTATTTTCAGTAACATAGTCAGAGAAAAATGAAAAAAAAAAAACAAACCAAGTTACTCTCAACTTCAAAATGCACACTCTAATGACAGCAGCTCCTGTATATTGCGATGAGACAGAGACGATGGTGTTACCCGACTATACAAGCCGCCTCTTGAAGGTTCGAGCAGTGGTCTGGTAAGTACGAACCAGCAACCCAACGCCAATCCCGACCCCAAGGCACACCCCAAGTCCGATTCCTACACCCACTCGTACCCCAGCATTGAACCACGATAGCTCTCCATCTTCACCTTCAATATATTCGGTCTGTCTCCAGTATAAGTCGTATTCTTGATCGCTCTCTGCTTTATATCGGTTATATTCTGCCAGCTGAAAAGAGCAAAAAGGAACTCTCTTTAGAATTTTAATTGTATGAAATCACTGATGATATACTAGCAGACAAAACACATGTTTGGAAATCAAAATTACCATGAGAGCTAGTAATCTATAGTACTATTTATTTATGTTAGGTTGCTAGCACATTTTATTTCGGATTAAAAATCGAAATCATGGATAATTAGATTCCAAGGTTCTCTTGGAAAGGAGACAAATAGTGTTGCACTGCATTTCCCATATTGATGATCTTATTTGGGTTCAAATGCGTGTCACTACTCTTTCAAACAACACAAATGAGATTGCAAACGAAGCTAAAAACATCCCTAGTAGAGAAAAGAGCCACTATTAATCATTAACATCGGATACTTAGCATCTCCATTTATGATAAATAAATTTTTGACAAGAGACTACGCATGCCAAGCCACCAAATCAACTATATAGCATGTGCAGACACCATGAATGTTTTTTAGAAAGCGTTAAAAGTGGGCACAAGCTATCTTATCCTGCAAAGAAGATTAGCCTTCAGAAGTTTTAAATGCAAAAAGAGACATAATGGGACCGGAGTGGAAGTCGACCTACCTAGTAGAATTCATAAAGGGCCAGGCATGTGTGTTTTTAGCAGCAAACAGAAATAATAAGAGAGACAGCAAAAAAGGTGTTACACCCTATCTTTTTAGTGTATGTGCCTGCCCATACCTAAGATATGTTGAGGATAAGATTCTACTGCTAGCTTATATTCAGTCCCAACGGAAATGGGCTTTTTGTCGCAATTGAAACATGTTTCACCAGAGGAGGCAGGCAAACAGCCATAGTGGAGGATAAGATTAACCAAACCCAACTTTATACCATTCTTGAATAAATTATTCTAGGGAGTTTGAAACTTGTCCTTAGAAACTAAGTAGTAGGTTCTGAAGAAATAATATGCAACCACAAAACTCCGTCATTACTATATTTTCTTTCCTTTTCATTGTATGTATGATGAGTAGCTTGAAATCAACATGAAAGGCACTCTCATTCAATCAGAGGTAATCAAATTGTCTACTAGTTCTTGTGATGCAAGACTGGTATGTAATGTCAAATTAACAACCCAGAGAAATGCCACAAGCAAAATATTCTGCCGGCCTAATTCAGCTTCGAGTATAAGTGCCTATCTTTTAATATCCGTGTAATAGATATCTTTAAAAAGGCATTTTAGATTCAACATATGACTAGCAAATAATACAGAAAGTGAAGGGCAAGTTAGTATAAGGCTAAGCTGGTTCAACATATCGCAGGATGAACATAAGAGCCGTTGAACAGGTTGGAACAAGACAGGAAATTCAAATTTATTACCTGCAGATCATTCCCAGATGCAAAGTCTTCATGAGATTCAGAAGCATCATACTCTGGGATTGAATGTAGAACACCCTTCCTGTGTTTCTTTCGGTGATTAAGCTGCACGCTCTTGGTTAATATGACGGGGGTTCCTGAGGAGGTACCTGCCACGTAAACTTCAATCGTGGGAGATGAAGATTCAGAATCCTTTATTTGCTTCCCTTTCAGAAATCCAGTGCCAGCACTAATCACAGATTCGCAATTCATACACCACTTTCTAGCTGCATTCGTTGACTCCCCAACACATCCATTGCTACTCGACATTTCCAAAACCCCGGAGATCACAAGATCATCCTTATCAAAAACCTCGAATTTCACACTTCCTGTAAACCTTATACTATCTGTACTGACAAATGTGGCCTCTTCTGATTTCTTATCAACTCTGTCGCGTCTAAGAATACACGAGATCCCTTGTGATTGCATCGAGCATCTTGTTCCGTTCACTTCAAGGACAGAGTCCGGGGAGGCGGGGACATGGTTGAGGGTGAGGCATTCTGGGGTGGCATCATCAACCAAGAAATTGCTGATTCTAACATAGAACACTCTTGCATCGAACCAATGCAACGAAAACTGGCCGGATTGATACAAGGGATGCCGGATAATCTGTAGGCCTTGATGATCACTCAAATTACCATTGCTATGAAATTCATAAGAACTCTCCATCCTCTCTCACTCACTTAACTTGCACAACGTATTCCTTTACAGACATTGATGAACTTGGATGAATGAGCTGAGGAACCCTGATCTGAATAAATGTAATGAATTAATTTAATGCATAATGAATAAAATTGAATAAGCTAGTAATAAGGTACCACAAACATGCTGCAGAAGCTATCAATTGTTCCTAAACATCTCTGATTCAAAAGGGATTATATGAAACCACAAAATGAACACTGACTAATTCCCTAAATTCACACCTATGACTACTTCCTCTATGGAGAAATTCTTGCAAAAAGTTACATCTGTAAGAGGAAAAATGATGTAACAAAATTGTAATAAAATCGAATATTACCCAAAAATGAGATGACGTTGCAATTTAAAACTTAACTTCCAAAAGAAACTCAGACTATAAGATTCAAGCCCTGAAAAATAGAACCGAATTGAATCAAACCTGAGCAACTAATTTTTCAACTGCGAGATTCAGGAAAATACTTTTAATGGAAAGGGAAAAAACATAGAGTGAAAAGAAAGTTTAAGTTTCTACAAATAGTATATTATTCGAATATCATGAAACGTACCCTCAAAGTCTCCTAGCTTTATCACTTCATCTCAATTTTCCACAGCAAAATCACAGACTCTTAACATAAAAGTGGAATACGAGCAAACCAAACCAAACAAAGTGACGAATTTTGACCTCAGAGAGAGAGAGAGAGAGAGAGAATATACAGATGTCACAGAATCCAGCCACCCAACTCACAGAAGTCGGAAAAGAAAAGGACAACAATCACTTGAAACTTGATGACAACAGCTTACCATGAAATCTGGCACACACAAGAAGAATTGCTGGGCTGATGGAAAATCACAATCTTAAAAATAATTTCAAGAAAAGGAATCCAATCAGCCTATGATCCCTCAAATCGCTTTCCTGCTGCAAGTGGGAGCTTTTATTCTCCTCTAGTTTTTTTGTGGCCGAAAATAAAATATTGTGACACCCTTCTTTGGACACAAAACAAATATAGTCTTCGATTTTATTACTTTTCTTGAGTCACGCTTCAATGAGGAATAGGTAGAGCTACTTTGAAAGGAAGATCCTATTCCTGTACTTGGACAGACCTGAGCAGTTTTATATTAGCAGAACACTAAAATATCTGTAAATATTTTATTGTGTTTTTGACCAGTCTGCTTAAGGCTTAAGAGTAGGCTAAATTGATTATATTAATTGGGAAATAGCTAGGTGGAATGCGTATGTAAATACATGCAAATAGATTGGATTATTTGTTGCTGAGAATTAAGGAGAAGCAGTGTTGATGGAGATGGGGGATTAATCCTTCCAATCGATCTTATCCAAAAGATTTGCATTGTACGAGGTCGGTGGCTGACATTAAACTGAAAGTGATTTTTTTGAAGTCTTTAGCTTAAAATTGTGAAAATCACTTATTGTTTCTGTGGTCCAAAAACACCCAACGGAAGTCTATGTTACCCTACTAATCCTAATGGCCTTAACATTTGTGTTAATAGGCAAAAGTGCCTCATTCCTTATTCATATTTTGAAAAATGTCCACCCTTATCATGCAAAGCTATCCATGCCCTAAATTACTAATTAACCCTTAAGTGTGTCAACATCAAATATAATGATTTCGGTTCTCTTACACAATCTTACACATTTTTAAGTTTCAATGCATTTCTTTACAATAATGACCGAAATGATTTCAATCTGTGCATGCAATGATTTTGTAAGTCACTGTATATATATATATATATATATATATATATATATATATATATATATATATATATAGGGTCAAGTTAAACAAAGAAATACCCTATGCATAGATAATAGAGAATAAATCTTAGCCCTTAAAACCGCTTAATCGTGCGGTTTAAAATAAATCCGCTGCCCAATTTTAATTACCACAAATATTGTTCGAAATTACATTTTAAATAGAATAAGGGCATTTTGGTATCTGTGCAAATCATTAAAAACTGCAACCACCGGATTTTACTCTCATTTACCGCATTTCATCCCCCCCAACATTTACTGCCAACCTAATCGATTCAAAATCCGATTTGAGGTTCCGAGGAGATTTCGACGCAACAAATCCAATTGAAGGTGGGTAATCATCCGATTTGAGGTTCCAAGGAGATTTCGACGCAACAAATCCGATTGAAGGTGGGTAATCGTTTGAAGTTTCGATTTTTCACCAAACAAATCAATTCAAAATCTTATGGTTCAATAACTTTTGTTTTGTTATTTCGATTTCAATGTCAGAATCGTCGGCGACTTGTTCGTAAAGGGTTGGGTTTTGAAGATCTGCTGAAATCGAACGGACCAACTTCGATTGCAGGTAGCTATTCGTTTCAAGTTCTGATTTTTCACAAAACAAATCAGTGTTTTTTCGATTTTTGTTTGCCTTTCCATGGAATTAATTTAGGTATTATTGCTTCGAATATGATGTTTTGAACAACTGATTGTTGTTGACGATGAAGAAATTTTTTGTAAAATTGCAATTCGAGATTATGAGATTTCAGATATTGGGCTTTCAATTTTTTGAATATAAGTTCAGTTTTTCAATTTCTTGAAGATATGGGTTTATGAAATATAAGTGTATTATAAAATTTGTGGTTTTGATTTTGAGGCTTTGGATGTCGATTTAAAGCATGATTGGATTTTGTTTAAAGTATTTGGGGTGTTGGTTGATATGTACAAATGCAGAAGAAAAAAAAACGGTCATCGTTTCAATCGTCGGCATCTGCGACGAACGCGGCAGTCGCTCGCTGACTTTACGTGACGGGCTTGTCGAAGCACACGACTGCTGCCGCTGCTGGTTCGAGCGCGCATCCTGGCGCCGCAGCACCCCGTGCTTGCTGCCCATCTCGCTGATCAAGGTGAGGATTTCAGTTGGCATTTTTTTTGGCACTTTCATGGAATTATAATTCTGGGCAAATCAACCACATGAACAAGTTTAAATTGAATTTACTTTGACAACTTAGTTAAATGCGAACTACACAATATATGTTTGTTGAAAGTTCAAAACCGAAATCATAAGACCTCATTTCCAACTTCAATATACTCTGGTTTTGATTGCATATTCGTTTTGGGTTTGTAGAACAATCAATAATATTCTATTAATGATCTCCAAATTTTCCATTGTAATAATCAAATGTTGTTTCGTTGAATTCTTTTAAGTTTGTTGGAAAAAGAAGGTTTCACCAATATATCAGTTCATAAAGCTTTGAGTTGTTGCTTTGCCACCCGTTCGAAATATTTGTCGGATTGTTCAATTCATTCTCCATGTTTGTTCAAAATGTTTATTGCGAAATTATTATTTGATAAACATCTTATTTGTTTTTTTGTCATGTGTTCTAAATATTTCTTTGGTTGTTCAATTTGTTCTCCATATTTGTTCAAAATATATTTTGCGAAATTATTTTTTGATAGACTTCCTATTGCGAGATATCATTGTCGTCATCCGATCCGAGCCCCAAGACGTTGGAAACATACTGAAGGCAGATGAATAGCTGATGCTGGTGGTGGAGCACGCAAGCGGTGCAGATCGCGGATAATACGCCCAGGTGGGGGATGCAGTGGACGAGGATCGGGGCCAACAAACAAAATGCATAATTCCCGATCCGTCATGAAAGTGGGTTTTCTGGCATAATTCAAGATTTTCGAGAATGAGGAATGATTGTGAGAGTAGGAGGATGAAGAAAGATGCCTTTTCTTTTCCATTTTTCTAATTTATTTTATTAATTTGTGAACAAATTTTCTATAGTTGATAGAGACGAATGAAGAGATTTTTCATAAGTATGATTTCTATAGTTAATTTTGAAATTGTGGTTTGTTCATCTATAAATTATGTTATGTTCATTGAAAATTAGAGTGCGTGTTCATTGATAAGATATAATTATTCGTTACGTATTATATTCCTGAATACTACTATTGATATCTAATTGAAAATTGTAAAAATATTTAACATATAACATTTCGAACAAGCTTAAAAAAAATACAAACATCTAAATAAAATATTCGATTTTTTTTTACTGACATTAAATATCTGTGATTATTCATTACATATGACATTCATGAATAATATGATCTTATTCATCTTAATGTTTTTAATATTCACAATTCTTGAATAATATTATCTTGCTGATATAAAATATTTAACATAAAGCATTTCGAACAAGCATTAAAACATTATGAACATAAAAATATTTTTGAATTTTTCTTGCTGACACAAAATATTTAACATAGAACTTTTTGAACAAGCATATTAAAATTACGAACACCTGAATAAAAATATTTGAATTTTTCTTACTGACAATTCCTACCAACATAAAATGAATTATATTCAAAGTGACACTTGATATTATGTTACATTATATAGGTATCTCTCAAATTGAAATATTCATTCCAAAATCACAATCATAAATAACTGAAAAAGTTCCCAATGGGATCGAACTTCAATACCGTATAAACCACATGGACTTTTTCATAATCTTGCATTTCATTCACAATGACGAAGCAGATAAGGTTAATGTGCATCAACGAGTTAGATACAGAGCAAATTCTAGATCTCCATAAAATCAACTAATAAACAGTCAAAATAATATACTGATAATCCGACTAATAAATCGACAGAAAATGGCGATCTAGCTGTATACACATAAAAAAATCCACAAAATAAAATGAAAAAAAAAATAAACAAATCATTGAAGCTAAACATGAAAAGAGTTCCTAACAGCAACGTCAGTGACGAGAACACGAACTTGATTGTTGGCCATTAGATTTGCCATCTGAAAAAAATCGAAGGAGACAAAGATAGCTTTTTTAGAGTTTGCAAATATCTGCCTCTCATAATGTTTAGTATTCTCCTCGCAAGGAGGAAAAACAAAAAAAATGTGAATTCAACGAGCACCATTTAACAAATGAATTAGCAATTTAAGTAAACGAACAGAAACAATTAATAAACGAACAGAGAATTACGCACAACAGTAAACAACCAAATGACGTAGATATATTATTAAAACTAAAGTTTGATGAAGTGTTAATGCTTGTTTAATAAAATAACAGTAAACTGGAAAAAATAGCGAAATATGAAGTCCACTTTAAAAAGCAAAAAAAAAATGGGAATTCATAACACAATTGAGAAATGAATAAACATCATCACAAAACGAACAGACAACTTAAAACAACCGAATAGGGAGGAACGCACTGTAAGGGATGTTGACGTAATGGTGTAGATAAACAAATCATATACAGAACTTAACACAAATATTCCTACAGAACTTAAAGCTTCTCAAGACTTACATATTTTCGGTATAATGGTGTAGATGGGAAAAACGTATCTACAGAAAATGAAAAAAATTACCTAGATCTTCCATGAAAACAGACTCCATGGTCGCCGACTTCAAGCTTCCCAAGACTTACAGATTTTCGGTATAATAAGGAGAAGAAGAGGTTTTACGGTAGAAGATTTACGGTATAATGAGAAGCAGAACAAATTTTACAGAAGAAGAATTTACGGTAGAATAGATATTGAGAATCAAATCTTACCAAATAAAAATAGATAAATTAAGATTTGTTTTCCTAAAAACATGCTGGTCGAAAATATCAAAGTACAAAACTAACCTTTTCGGTTATAATAATAGAAAATATATAGAAAAAAAATGGCCATTAGATTTGTTAGATTGGATGATCCAGATTAATTCTCCTTTCTCTAAATATTTATCATTCTCTGTTTAACCTTTCTCTCTCTATATATATATATATATATATATATATATATATAGTGTTCATATCTTTAAATTGTAAATATATCGACCGGACACTAATTAACACTTAAACAATATATTAAATTAAATTCAGCAAAATAGTAAAAATTAATATAAAGATACAAATAGATAGAATACAAACTTTTATGTCGATATATCATCGATCCGGCCGGTAAAATGGCCAGAGAAATGTATCCGACCGGGTACATTTCAATTTACAAATGACCCGGCCGGATACATTTTTCCTTGACAATTACCGGCCGGATCGATGATATTTAGGCATAAAATATTCTATTTTATTCAATTTCATAAAAAAAAAATCAAGACGCTAATAATATATATCCATGCGTATCTATCTTAAATTTTTTATTTTTTTCCCCTTTAATATCTTAATTTCAATACATATATTCTTTGAAATTATTTGTATATATATATATATATATATATATATATATATATTTATATATATATATATATATATTGTGTTATTCTTGAATGTTGATATATAATACTATATAACACTATATATATCGTGTAAATCAATTGATATCTTTAAATTTAAAATAAACTCAATATCCGTCCCAAATAAATGCATGCTTGTTACCCAAAAAAAAATCATGCATATTACCGATACATAAAGGTAAAAATATCTTTCTTCAAAATTTGATTCCCTTTTGATAGACATAAAGCCGATACAATCGGCTTCTTCACTTTTACCCACTTACTTTAAAATACTAGGGTTTTTTACTCCACCACACACCTCTATCGGCTTCTTCACTTTTACCCACCGAGAGAGAGAGTTCAAAAGATTGAAGCACAGAGAGTTCAAAAGATTGAAGCACAGAGAGTTCAAAAGATTGAAGCACACTCGGACTCATCCATGGCATCTTCTTCACAGGTATTTATTTTTAATTTTCATGAAATTGAATAGAATAATGTATGCTAAAACACGATCGGTCCGGCCGGTGAAGTGGCCGGATAAATCGATCCGGCCGAGAACATTATTTAAATGAAACATACGGCCGGATCGATTTATCCGGCCATTTCACCAGCCGGACCGATCGTGTTTTAGCATAAATTATTCCATTTTAATTAGTTGTATGTTTATATTAATCATTAGAAATTTACTGAATTTAATTTAATTATATTTGTTTAAGTAATCATTATTGAATTATTATTGCGAGTTTTGCTGGGTATTACATTGCATTGTTTGTGTGGTTTTTGTGTAATTTAATAAACTAAAGTATTTTATGCCTATATAGAAACTATCCGGCTGGCACTATGCCCGGAATAATGCGTCCGGCCGGAACAGTTTCAATCTGAAATGTACCCGGACGGATTCATTTTACCGGACACTTCACTGGCCGGATAGTTTCTTTTTAGGCCTAAAATACGTTACTAAATATATCTGTATGTTTACATTAATTATTGAAACTGTTATTTTACTGAAACTGTTATTGTTTAATTATTGAAACTGTTATTAAATAAATATATTTAATTGTTTAATTATTAATTATTGAAACTGTTATTGCTTGGTAAAATATTAAATTGCAGTTTTTTAATATTTTACTGAATTTAATTAAATTGCTTGGTATTAATTGCAGTTTAATAATTTACTGAATTTTTACTCAATTTAATATTAAATTGCTGAATTACTCGAATTTTACTGAATTTAATATTAAATTGCTGAATTACTCGAATTTTACAGAATTTTAATATTTTAATATTACTCAGAGGAAATGTTTTAATATTTTACTTGAATTTTACTATTTTACTGAATTACTGAATTTTAATATTATTTAATTTAATTGCTTGGTATTAATTAATTTCGCCTCTTTTTTAATTATGCCTATTTGTATTATTTTAAAATATTTTACTGAATTTAATATGTTTTCATTTTGTAAATGAACAGGCGAATGTCCCATATCTTCGTCGCGATACTATAGACCAGACGGAGGTTGCTATCAGCACTTGCTATAGGGATTCACATTTTCCGGAGCTGGTTGAAACTTTAAATGTGGTCGGCGAACAGTGCAATTCAGATTTATTGGGAAGATTTAGAGCATCATGTTTTGGGCATTTCACTGATTGGAGGCCCGGCCCGAAGAGCAATAAAGCATTACACCAGATTGTATTGAGGCAGATTGGGTCAGAAGACGATGAGATGTGCTTCTATCTGTGCGGAGCACGAGTCAGATTTTCCCCTGCGGACTACGCATTAGTGATTGGGCTCAATTTCGGGGGATCGAGGTTCGATGCAACATTACAGCACGACTGCAGTCACGTGGAGGCATACCGACGATTCTGCGGTACGCGAAGCATGACCATACAGTCGCTCATCAAACGCGTGTGCGATTTGGATCGTCGAGTGGATGATGAGGATGGGAGCCTGTACCTTCGTGCTGTCCTCGTGTGTGTGGCTCACACCCTTGTTCTTGGGTTGGATGCGCAGGTACAGCCGTGGCTTTGGGTTTTGGTGGATGATCTGGCTACATTTGATAGATTCCCCTGGGGCGCGTATTCGTATAAGATGTTATGCCATTATACGCATGAGATAGGAACCGGCGAGAAGTATCACTTCTACGGTCCTTCGTGGGCTTTATATGTCTGGGCATTGGAGCGCGTCCCGGGCTTCGGACACATGGTCGCAGCATCTAGCGGTGATCCGACAGCGCACCCTCGGTGTTTGAGATGGACTTTCAGGGGTAAGCCCCGGCTTTACGGTCTGCGCGATCTATTCGAGGGACAGGTAATCAGTTATTTAAGATTTAGTGTTTCACCGTTACTGGTTTTACTTATGTTCTAATATATTATCTTTGTTGCTTTCTAGGGTGGTGTCCTGCCCCTGGAGCCCGATGGTGACGATCTGTCGAATCACTACTTCATATCAGCGCTGACACCGGGCGAACTCTCGGTGAGCTTCAGGCCCCCCGACAACCCATTAGCTCGGGGTGTCCAATTTCCACAGCAGACCGGAGCCCGTGTTGTGGAGGAGCGCGGGGACGAGGAGGATGTACCTAGACAACCTCGTATGACTCGCAGTCACAGTGTTCGGGGCCCTGTGAGGGATGCTCGACCCCACGAGCCGGCTCGTCATTCAGTAGATCCGGGCAAGCGCCCAGCGCCGCATACTTCTTCATCGTCGAGCGGATCTCGGACTGTATCCAGTCCCAGCGAGGGTGAGGTGGACCGTAAATGGGTGAAGAAGACGATCCGTCAGGAGATTAAGAAGGCCTTCGGCAAATTCGTGGATAAACTGAAGGGCAAGGGTACAAAGGATAGGTGCAAGAAGAGCAAACATTTCCCAGTGCCCGACTCCCCTGATGATGATGACCAGCGACGGTCCCCTGATGATTACCAGCCACGGTCTCCTCCACAGCGACGGTCTCCTCCACCCAGTGCTTCAGGGCCCGACGCTTCAGGGCCAAGCGTTTCACGTCCCTGCGACGACGACCCCCGCGATGAGGAACCATGCCATCCAGAGACCCAGGCCTACCCATCACGCCCTTCAGATTATGCCCATTCCCGCCCAGCAGAGACCCCGGATTACAACGAGCAGTGGCGGGCCATGAATCAGTCTGTCCAGGGCGACTACACACCGGCAGAGCAGACTTTTGACTGGTCGACCCAGGTCTACCCTCATTGGTCTTCCCCATTCCTGAAGCCGCAGTATAGCACAGAGACCCCGATATTCTTTGCTGAACCGCTCACTTCTATTGCACCACATGAGTGGGGACAGTCCAGTTCGGCAGGGCAGGCTCAGACGGAGGAGCCTGAGCCACAGGCAGAGCAGCCACAGGTACTGCTGCTGCAGCACCCAGAGCAGCCGTCGGCAGAGCAGCCGCCAGCAGAGCTCCCGCGTCGCAGTCAGAGGGTGAGGCGTCCGTCTAACTTTCAGAGATCGCCTTGGGTTAATAGCCAAATGCCACGTCCAGTGACACAATACTGCAGTGACCATTATGAGAAGTGGATGGCTAGGTGTCGAGAAGGTAGGCGTGGTGAGATTTATGTCAAGGCAAGTGGTGGTTTGCGGGAGTACGACGACTTCGCGCGGGTGGATAATGTCAGGCAGGAATTCACAACTGGGGTAAATAATCTATTGATTTTAACATTGTTAAATTACTGTCTAGTACATTATTGATAGCCACTTTTTTGCAGGATATTGACTTGTATTTCTTGACCTTGAGAAATAGACTTCGAGGTTCCCTGGATTTACTGGATGACTAGATATGAATAACACAATCATAGTAGACACGGATTGGTTTATAAGTAAACTTTCATTATTTATATGTTTTCATTGGTGCGGATATAAATTATTAATTACTTATTTGATCTGTAGATATACCTCCAGAAAGAGTGGGCCGCTCTATTGGAGAAGTGGGCAGGAACTGAGTTCGGACCCAAGGAGTTTCATGTATTGACTAGTACAGCAATGGCTGATGGTTGGGAGCCTGAGATAGACTGGCTCTGCCAAGTACGTGGAAAAGCCGTTAAAGGCCATGAACTTCCTCTTGGTCATATAGGATGGATGGATGCCACACAGGTAATCAGTTAAACAATTATTTGTCATTAGTCATTTGTACTTTATCTGTTGTTTCTTATCAATTCATTGTGGTTTGTCATAGGTTCTCATGCCAGTCATAATTGGCCACCATTTTATCCTATGTCGGATTCGGTTAGGAGAAGCCGTTTGCGAGGTCTATGACCCAGTATTCCACAAGCTAACACCTCGACAACAGGATGCTCGAGTTGGTGATTTACTACCTTTACTGAGATTGTTGCCAGTTGTCCTTCAGGTGTCGAGGTGGCTAGACGACACATCCATTGATTCGACAGTGGCAAAGAACAAGTGGCCACTTATGACGGCAGTGTTTGCTCCAGCGGAGGTTCAGTTTCACCAGCAGGACTCTGTCAGCTGCGGGCCTTTCGTCTGCATGTATGCTGAACGACTGATATCTGGCTCTCCATCCATTGAGTGGGGTAATAGCAACGTGGCGGCATATAGGGCCAAGATTGCTAGATCTATATTTTCGTTGTGTGAAACTTGGAATGCCCGTAAGAGCAGACTTGGTTTTGCATAGTTTTGTATATTGTTACATTAATGTGTGCTTCTATTTGGTTATTCGTGTAGCATTATTTCCAGTAAATCATTCCAGCTTATCGAATAATAAGATAATTCAATCAATATCAATAACTGTTACAACACACAAATACAAACCACTACTCCCTGGGCTCAGTCGCCCTGCCAGCGCACGTTCTCTTGATGTGTCCTTCTTCATGGCAGATGCTGCACTTCTTTGGTTTACGACGCCTGATACTAGAAGACTCATCTGCTTGTGTGTTGCTGCCTTCACCACCACCTCGATGTCTACCTTCTTTTGGGCGCCCCGCTTGACCTTTTACAATCAGAGGTAATACAACCTGCTCAGCGATGTGCTCGGGAACCAACCACTGGCGTCTCGGCGGGAGATTATTAACTTTGCGAGAGTAAGTATCGATAAGAAAGTCATTCGTGTAGTACGAGTCTACATACTCCGCGATCGTATCACCGGCTTCACTATAAAAACAAACAAACTCCGATAGTAATCAATATAACGAACATTAGAACATATTTACATTTCAATGAACCCGACAGTAATCATTTCATGATCGTACCTTATTGCAGCGATTGAATGAGAACAGGGCAGTTGGTCTAGCTGAAATACTCGACATTCGCATTTTTTCTTCTCCAGATCCACCTTGAAGCTTCTGTCAGCAGTTTGCACCTTATACTTCATGCCACTCAACCTTTGTGCAGTGTATCGACGACTTTTTTGGACTTCAATAGCTACCCTTTTACCAGCCTCAGCAGTCAAGCCTTGCTCGATTTGTTGTGCAGCCCTTAGTCGCTCGCTGAACCATTTCTCAATAAAAATTCTGATTGCCTCTAGCATCGAGCATATAGGAAGTCTTCTTGCCCACAACAATCTGGAATTAAAAGCTTCAGCAGCATTTGATGTCATAAAACTGTAGCGTCGCACAGGCATAGGACACATCGAACGAGCCCACTTCTCTGGCCCAATCCCCATTAGTTTATCGTACGCAGCTCTCTTCATAAACTTCAGGGCGTTCATAGCCCTATTGAAGTCGGACTTCTCGTACGCAAATGCAGCTTGTCGATACACCTCGACCACTGCCTTACCGTAATGCTTCAGGTTATTTTGCAAATGGTAGTAGCATAGGCCGTGGGTTGCATTTGGTAACTCATTCCTGATAGCATTGGCAATGGAGATATGCTGATCAGAGACAATCAAAAGTGGATCGGCTTGGCCATAAACACGTCGAATGCGTGACATGAAATAAGTCCACGATTCATCGTTTTCTTTCGGGCCAACACCATACGCGAGTGGGAACAAACTCTCGTTGCCGTCCTTCGTCACTGCAACAAACAAAATACCCCTATTCTTGCCCTTCAAGTGTGTGCCATCGACGACAATCACTGGCCGTAAGCTGAACATGAAAGGGGTAGCCGAAGCTGCAAGAGCAACAAATAAGTGTTTGAATCGGCCATCATCGTCAACTTCCCACTCCACCATCGAACCGGGATTGGATTGTCTCAACATGTATAAGTACTTGGGCAGCATCTCGAAGGACTGATCATGTCGACCATAAACCATCTCAGTGGCTCGATTACGGGCTCGCAAAGCAACATCGTACTTGATCTGTACGCCAAACTCACGTCGCAGCTCCAGCTGGATGGCCTTCGGCTTCAAGATCTCGCAATCGTCGTGTATTTTATGTGCTAAATATGCTGCGACGACTTTTGCGGGGGCCTTTATTCGCGCTACGCGCCCTAGCTCACCGTCGCATGAGTGCTCATTGGTGAACTTATACACTCCCCAAATGGCTCCATCTTGTGACGATGCATGGAGCTTGAAGGGGCACGTATCTGAATGCTTGCATTTGAAGTAGACTCGTCTGCTGTCTGATTTGCTGACAGAAAATTCCTTGCCCTGCTTCATGTTCCACAGACCGATTGCAACGATCAGATCATCTTTGCTATTGAAATACATATTCTTTGATAACTCCCGAGGCAGTAGCTGATAATCTTCAATATCCACAAGTGCCGCTGCGGCGTCCAACGGGATAACCGGAACTAACCAATTAGTTAGTTCATCTGCTCCAGGAACCTGTTCGTCATCATCCTCGTCGATCTGCAAATTCTGCCAACCTGCATATTCAATCCCCGCCCTTCTCACGTTCTCTGGCTCCGACAAGTCTTCAGAGGCGCTTGTATCAGTCTCGGCTTCAGACGATGGAACATAATCTTCATCTACATTACCAGCATCCTCCACAAACTGAGGCTCGTACGTATATTGATCATCAGCTGGACCCCAACAACGATCAGTTGTTGGGCGATCGTACTGGTACGGATTTGGCTCATCCCATGAAGGCCAACCCGTTGACTGATCATTACCCCAAGTGACCGACGGTTCAACACTTTGTTGCGCCGGTGAATCTCCGGCTGATAGGTCTAAATAGGCATATCTTTGGATTGCTTCCAATCCGTCCCCACCTTCGAATGTTGCACTGGATTCACCTCCATACCCGGAAGATTGAGGGAGATCGAACGAAGGAACATACACTCCTCCACTGTAATCGTCTTCGACAACATAAATCTCAGGAAAATGTGGCTGCGACGCCAGCAACTGAAGCAAATCATTGTCATCGGCAAGAATATTTTTACTGTATACCCTGCCATTTAATCTCTTCGTCAAATAATACAAGCTGTAATTAGTGCTCAATGAATTCTCCATCATCAGGTAATTTATCATGTACACCGTACTGGCCATTGTGTCTCCGAAAATATGCAAATTCTTAGAAGAGCCGCCGATGTACTCATAACCATTGAAGGCACCTCCATAATTAACCACAAAGTATCTCCCATATTCATTCATCTACAGAAAAAATAATAAATAAATAAATATATGATGTAAATGGAATAAAATGTTAAAATACAACATATAACATGTTAATACACTCGAAAAACATCTATCCGCCCGGGGAAGTATCCGAGGAAATGTGTCCGGCCGTGTATTACATGATATATAATTACACACGGCCGGACAAATTTTCAAGGACACTTGTCCGGGCGGATACATAATTTTCGAGCATATTAACATGAGTTATGTAGCAATATATATGTATAGAACTAAAATGCAACTAATAATTACTAATTAATACTTTAAAACATGATAGAATTTGCTCTAATTCACATGTATTTCCTTCAAACGTGGCTTTAAATCATAGTATGCTAATAATTCACATAAGCATATAGGATCAAACAAAACATTGAAAATAAACAATAACCAACTTAAATTACATTTCAAACGTAAAATGACATACCTTTAAACGTTCGGATGAGAGAATTCACAAATAATAGCTTCACCACTTGGAAAATATTAGAATTTCTAATGAGTTTGAGTGTTTTTTCACTTTGAGTGTTCGGATGAGAGGATGAGAGAATTCACTCATATATAAACAAAGATTCCTTCATTTCACGTGAATTTCAATGAAATTAGAGTGTTTGACATGAATACTTTACTGACAAAGCTATTTCACATCATATTTGTCGTTTATCATCAATTTAAAAAAAAAAAAATTATGTCCCTTAATTGAAGGCTAATTAATCGATGGAATATAAATACAAAAAATTAACACAATCCATATTAGCACTCAAAACACACACAGGAACCAAAAAAACATCTATCCGACCGGAACATATATGTGTCCGCCCGAAGAAACCTTATGTCCGGTCGGACACTTTGTTTTTACGGTCGGACGCTTTTTTTTTTTTTTTTCCAATGTGTGTTTTGAGTGCTAATATCGATTGTGTTAATTTTTAGTATTTATTTTCCATTGATTAATTAGCCTACGATTTACTTGTAAAACCTTCGATTTTAATTCAAAAATAAATAAATATTATTTTCTCTGTCAGTATTTCACATGTTCCAACACTTATTTGACCGATTTCAATGTTTAAATTGTTGAATTGATGTTTTTCTTACACTTTAACAACTTTTGTCATAGATGTGTAAGAACTTTTGCGGAAAACAATGCACATCCATCACATTCATAGGGCATTTTCGGTTCTTCACTTATTTAGGGCATGTAGTGCTTTATATAGTAAGAGAGGGCATTTTTCAAATTATTCATAAGAGAAGGGGCACTTTAAATTTCGCCTCTTAACATTTTGTATTTCAATATTACCATTTTATTTAAGTATACATTCATAATTGAAGGATAATGATAAGTGGGAATGAACTGTGAGAACACTATATAAATATATAAAATTCATGAATAAGATTTAATGAGAGTAAACTAATAGATATACGTACTATATGAATAATCACATTAGTTGATTTTTAATCTTGTACATATATATTTAGTTGTTCACTTAATTGTACAAATTGATATAATACATTAATATAATATATTTAGTTCTTTCTCAAAATTAATCAAATTTGACTTATGATGTACGTACCTCCACCCATTAAGAATGAACAACTAATGTAATTATTCATGTATTATATTTATTTGTACAATTAAATATAATACATGTTCAAAAATACGATTTTCACTAAATCCGATCCATATAATTGAATTTATAAACACATGTGCATGAATAACTTAAAAAATAAAATTTTTAAAATCTATATTATAAAAAATTGTATGAATTTCCCTTCACTATGCCCTCACCTATTTTTTCCACCCAATGTTTCTTTCTCTAACTCTTTTTATTTTTTCTTTCTTTCTCAAAATTAATCAAATTTGATTTATAATATAGTACTACCTCCGTTCACTAAGAATATACAATAATTATTTGATTTAACGTTCACAAAAAGTACACTATTTTATTTTTTTGGAACATGACCCACTTTTTTTTTAATCATAACCACTCATTTCCACATGATTCACACTCAATTCAACATCATCTACTTTATATGGTGGTACTTAATATTCATTAAAAATTCATCTATTAATTATTTTATCAAAATTTATGTCGAACTCAAACTAGTATAGTTTTAGTGGATGAAGATAATAATATTCAATATTCAAATTAAAGTAAAGATCATAAAAAATCTGTAATTTGATACTCTAAAAAGTATACTCCTACTAACAAATATATTTGAACTAAGAAGTTTAACAAGTGTGGTAGCTCATAAGAATAATCAACTTTCATATTTAGATGTGTGCATGTGTTGGCCTAGTAGTAGGATGTTAATACTCAAGACCCGAGGTCCTAGGTTCGAGTCCTTCGTTGCACACTTTTTGAATTAATTTCTTTATTTACTTATGTAGTTTATCCAAAAAAAAAAAAAAAAACTTTCATCTTTAAATTAATTACTTATTTCTCTAGGTCAAATCGGTGGTCCAAACTTTATATATGATGAGCCCAGTCTCGTCTAGGAGTTTGGCCCAAACACCATCTACCTGCTATTTGGAATAAGATTATTCATTTGAAGCAATAATTTCAAACTTATCATATTGTTTCTATATAATTATATGCTATTAATAGTTAATTTTAATATACACAATAAACAATTAAATGTTTGTTTCATGGGAGAAATTCCAGTTCATTTAAAACTCACTCCAGCATCTCTCATATTTATTTATCCATCATAATCACATTCACACACACACATACACACATATATAGGGTGGTGTTATAGTGAGAACCACAATTATCGTGAGAACATAAGAACCAATAAAATTACTGCATCTGCTATACAAATTAATGCATCCGCTATTAAATTTAATGCATCCAAAAAAAATAATTTTTTTGCTCCCTTCAGGATTCGAACTCAGCATCTACATCCATCCACCAAGATGATGCATCCACCGTAGATCTTGATGATCGAATGACTTAAAATGGTTCTCTGTTCTTATTTTATTAGTGATTCTTATTTGAACCTCTCCCTATATATATATATATATATATATATATATATATATATAGATCAATTCGCGAACAAGATGCATGGGCTATATATATATACATATATAATCTCATTCTCATTTTTTTTTCTTTCTCAATCCTCCTGATATAATTTAGAATACCCCTCCCCACCCCCCCACCCCTCTCTTTTTTTTTTTTTTTTTTCAATTCTCCTAATATAATTTAGAATAAAAACGTTCCAAGCTTAGTTTCCTTGGAAAAGAAAAGCATAAACAATGTAATTTTAAGGAACGTGCATAAACATTTCAGTTAAAAGGATCAAAGTCTTCTCCTCCACGGTAGCCCATAAAGTAATCCCTCGTTTGCGCCAACTCCAAATAGTTGCCGCCATACGGCGGCTGCTGCTGCGGCGGAGACGGCACATAAGCAGGCGGAGGAGGTGGGTGTATGGCGAGGCGCGGCGGATAGCAGTCTTGGGCACGGTGTTTGTTAATGAAAACAGTGAGGGGCTCGACGTAGCTGCGGAAGCCGAGCGCGTCCATGGCGGAGACGACGTCGTTGGGGGTGATGGTGCGGCGGTACTCGCGGTGGCAGCCCTCATTGGCTTGGGTGGTGATGAAGGCGATGAATTCGGAGACGCATTCTTGGATGGTCTCCTTGGCGTCGTCGGCGACCTTAGCGTGGTCGGGGAGGACGCGCCGCATGATGCGCGTGAGGGTCGCGATGGGCATGTATTGATCCGGATCACGCTTCAAACGCCCTTGCCCATCCATCTCTGCAACTACTAACTTTTAACTTTATTTCATCTATCCATATTTACTTACTAACATATATATTAAATCCATTATATACCATATAATTAACGTTTTCCTTTCCGTTATGTTATAATCACTTCCTCTCCAATGGATTTGGTTCACATCCTCTATCTCAATATTTCATCACTTCAAAGTTCATATCCAATGTTCTAACATTTATCATATCTCTGTCTATTATAATATATCTAATGGATTTATCGTAGTTAGCATTTATAACCAAAACTGAAAAAAAAAAAATTTACCTAACTTATGAATTTGTCAACCCTAACCATTTAATTATTAACTAAAAAACTGAAATTAAATGCTAAAAATGATTATATATCCTAATTGGGTATAGTAAATCCTAGCTAATAAGTACAAATTTCAATTAAAATATAAGAATTTGAAATTGAACAAAAAACACATTCAAAAACATTTAAAGTGGTACACAATGAGACATAAAAAAAATGAGGCACCGAATCTCTCAAGTGATAGTTTAATTATGTGCCTCTCATTATTTTATTTTATTTTGAAATAAATATTACTTTAATGTATGAGTGGATTTTGAAAATAACCACTTTAGAATAGTAAATTTTAAAAATACCCATTAAGATAAAAAAAAAATTTAAAAATTAGCCACGCTTACCATTTTACCATTGCATATAAAAATTTAAAAATTGCCCGTAAATTCACAACCAGTTGAATTCACAGTTGTCATTAATTTTCGTTGTGAATTCAAGTTTTGAAACTCGAATTCACAACTGAATAGTTAGTATTGATTGTGAATTCAAATTTCAAAGTTTGAATTCACAACTAAAAATAGTGTTAGTCGTGAATTCGAGTGAATTCACAACTAGAAATAGCGTTGGTTGCGAATTCAAGTTTTATTGGTTGTGAATTCAAGTTTTGTTGGTTGTGAATTCACAACCAACGCTGGTAATTCAATTGTGAATTCTAATTTTAGTTGTAAATTCAATAACATTATGTTGTGAATTCGTAGATATGGTCGTAAATTCAAAAACATTAAGTTGTGAATTTATAGATCTAGTGGTAATTAAATAGCCAACAGAGTTTTTGAGTGAAGCAAAGCTATTTAAATTAAACCTCAAAACTAATACTCCCTCCGTCCCAACTTTTAGTATCCAACTTTCCTTTTTTGTACGTTCCACATTTTTGTATCTATTTCTATTTTTGGTAAAAGCCGGTGGGGCCCTTACTCCACTTTAATTATTTTAACTCTCACATAAAATGTGAGACCCTTATTCCACTCACAACACATCAATCACTTTATTAAAACCCGTGCCGTTCTCAACTGGATACCAAAGACCGGGACGGAGGGAGTACAAGCAAACAATGCATATTGATAGTTTTCTCACCTATTTCTTTTTTCCATCTAAAATTCCTCTCCGAATTTAGTTTCCTAATTCTAGTTGTAAAGGTTGATTATTTGCTGATACAGGCGAATTTAGTGAGGAAAACCTCGGTCGCTCGACATCGGAAGCCATGGCAGCGTTGGAAAACTTGCGTAATGATTGAAATCAGTGATGAATGGTTATTGAGGAGAGAGAGAAAGAGGTGAAAAACGCATGGACCTAACCATGGATGTTAGCAGCACTTCAAAGAAAGGAAAAAGCAAGCATCATAATTAATCATCATACTTTGAATGTAACCATGGATGAATATACATGCATTTGTCTTTCACTAGTTACGATACGAACTGAAAGTCTAAAACACGCATGGAGAGGTGAGAGAGAGAAGAGAAAGAGAGAGGGGAGAGAGAGAGAGAGAGCGTGCTGCATAGAGAGAGAGGGTGTCCAGGAAAAAGAGAGAGGAGAGAGAGAGCAGATGTGTTGTGATATTTTTTTTAAGGGTTAAGTACAATTTTTTTCCTATCGTTGGCGACCCTATTGCGCCTAGGACCCTAAAGTCAGGATTAATGCTGTTTACTATCTCAACGTGGCAAAATCGAAGCAAATACACCCCCGTATTTTAACACAGTTAGAACAATATTTTTTTATAATTTTTAATTTAGGTGGACCCCAGCTCTCACTCTCTCTCCTCCCCAGTTCTCTCCACCACCGCACTCCTCTCTCTTCCAAACCACCGCCACCACCTCCCTGAAACCCCTCCTATCCAAGAACGATGTTGCCTTCATCCTCTCCCCGGCCTCCCTCCACATCCCCGTCCTCTACTTCTCTCTCCTCTCTCTAGGCGTCATCGTCTCCCCCTTCAACCGAATTGAAGAAATAGCAAAAACAAATCGCAATTCAAGTGGAGATGAGGGTGGGCCGCTGCTTGAGATACAGTAGAGTCTAGGATTTGGAGAAGAGTGTGGGCCGTTGCTTGAGATACAGGCGGCGATGATGGTTGGAATAGAGGGTAAATGGAGAGTGAGAGAGAGCAGAGACGAGGGTGCTCAGGGCGATGGCGGCGGCGCTGCCGCTGCTTTCTTCAAAACATCTGATGTGTAGAGTGAGACGAGATTGGAGGGGAATAGAGAAAGGTCGATAGTTGGTGAGGGATGAGGAAGGCTACGACACGGCGGTGGAGGAGCCCCGACGGTGGAGCTTGAGAGAGAGGAGTGGTGGCGTGTGGCGGTGGTTTGGTAGAGGGTGGTGGAGCTTGCAGTGGTGGTTTGGAAGAGAGAGGAGTGCGGTGGTGGAGAGAACTGGGGAGGAGAGAGAGAGAGTTGGGGCCCACCTGAATTAAAAATAAAAAGAAAAATTATTTTTCTAATGGCGCGGGGGTGTATTTGCTTCGATTTTACCACGTTGAGGTAGTAAACAATGTTAACCCTGACTTTAGGGTCTTAGGCGTGATAGGGACGCCAACGATAGGGGGGAAATGGTATACTTAACCCTTTTTTTAAAAATATGTAGTGTAATTGTGATGATGTATTTGTGGGTAATTTTTTAATTTTAATCTTAGGGGCAATTTAATCATTTAACACAAAAAATGGGTAATTTTTAAAGTTTTTGTTTGAATGGGTAAAAGAAATAGGCTAATTTGATATATTGACTTTTAATATAATGATCATAAGTTAATATTTGTTATTAGTAAGCGGTGCTTACAAAAATTATAAATTTACATTAATTATGATATTATAAGCCCTAATATAATCAATTAATATTAACAAAAAATGAGATATACAGTACTAAAACATAAATATAAACCCTAATAACATAATTGGATAGAATCAATTCCAATTAATAATTTTAAAATTAAATTTGAAGAAAATTAATTAATAAGGTAGTCAAGTGGTAGGCCATGGCTAGAAGATCACAAATGCTGATAGATAGTACATTTATAACAAGTGAGGCATGTGAAGATCAGTGTTCAGTAGCAAATACTAAAGACAGACAGAAGGGATTCTACGTCATTACTCTTCACTGAAATGCTACCAAGCAGGACTCCACTATTCTAATTTTTATGTTTAATCCAAATATTTTTATTTGCTCAATTTGTTTTTGTTGGAGGACTAGAATCCTGTGCGGACGTTGACGGCATTAACTATTATTCCCTTCGTCCCACTTTAATAGATTCATTTCTTTTGACACGGAGATTAAGAAAACTTACTTTTTAATAGAAAAGTGGTAAAAAAGTGGCGTGGTCCACATCAATTAAGTACACATTTTTTACTCAAAATGAAAAATGAGTCTATTAACCTACGTTTGATTGAGTGTTTTTAGAGATTGGAAAGAGAATCAATTAATTAAATCCATTACTCATTGTTTGGTTTGGGTAATGAATTAACCATTACCCTTACTTGAGGGTAACCCAATCACCCAATTTGTTATCCCTCAAAATAGAGGAGAAACAAAAGGAAAGAGAATTCCTTACTAATGATTCATTTCTATTGTTAAACCAAACACTCAATAAAAGTAATAATTATTATTACCATTTCACTCCTCTATTTGATTTTATTCCCTTTCCATTCCTCTACTTGAACCAAACGTACACTTAGAGTGAGACATCCCAAAAAAAAAACGAGCATATTAGAGTGAGACGGAGGGAATAATAATAATCGTCGTTGTCGTCATCATCTAATTTAACGATAATTATGAACTAATTTTAATTAACTCCTAATTATCGATAATGTAAAAGGTCGCAAAACATACGCATGGAGTGAATTTTGTCTTATTTTGTGATATAAATCAATGTTTAATATTTTTCTTATTCAACAATGGTATGTAAGTTATTATACCTCGTTTGCTTTAACGGTTTAATTTTCAAATGGAATAAAATATTAATTGATACGCTGCTCATTGAAGACAAACAATTTTATACCCAAAGGCTGACCTAAAAATTTGTGAAGTAATTCAAATTCATGATTGGAATATCATGAATTTGAATTTCACTAAAATGGTTTAATTAATTAATTATAAAATTCAAACGGTTTACATTTTCTAGTTTGTTTCTTTTAATTAATTGACTCTATATACTTTTATTTGTTAAACTAAGTACATATATACATGCTTTGTTTTTTTTTTCTTTTCAGAAGGTTAGTTCCTAGGCTATCATTTTATGCTAAAGTTAGGTATCGTGTGTAAAACTCGAATCAAAATGTTTTTATTTATATTAAAATTCGTCATTGTGCTACACCAAAAATAACTTAATTATATAAATTTAAAATACAAAGGCATAGTTTTACAAGGAAAAGTTCAATGACCCAATTTAATAAATGATTAAAGTACATGAACTCAACGTCTCAAAATACAATGCCCAAGGCCACATTCATAAGAATCATAATTAACGATTTCTAATTAAGTATATATATATATATAGAACCTAAATATTAATAGCTGGTTTCATTCATATATATTTGTTACAGAATATATATAAATTATACTTGCATATACTCGTTTATTCTTCCTGAACTTAGCCATACCTTTTTCTTTTCTTTTGCTAGATTAATAATAGTACGAAAACTGAACAATGTAATTTACGAATTTCATGTATCCTATCACCAGTTAAATATCATTTAAACAAAAGAAAATAAGAAAATTCCAATAGTAATTTAACATAAAACACTAGAATTATATATACAGAATGAAAAAAATATTAATAAAAATAAGTTCTTAAATATACGTACGCCGACAATCTCCAAGATTATTTTAACATATGCATCAAAGGGCGAAAACGCGCACATGAACATATATATATATATATATATATATATATTGTCACAAGTTGGACAAATAAAAGGATAAATCCCAAAAAATAATCAGAAACAAATAATTTTATTTCATTATTGGTAAAGAAACATCTCATGCACATTTGTCAAAAAATAAAATAAAATAGAATAGTAATAGCAAAGTTTTGCTCTATTAATTACCAGATCTCGGTAGTCCTGAATTAGAGCTTCCACCTCTTTCCATCTTCAAGTTTTACTTCTTGATTGTATGATCTCTCTCTCTCTCTCTCTTTGAAAAAACAAATCGCAAATAGAATATATATTGCGCTAGTAATGAGTCTATAAGGGCAAACGAGGATTGGTGGTGTTGTTATATGTGGTGATAGAAAGGGACAAACTAGGCAAATTAAGTATATATTTTGTCGGTAGAAAATGTGTGTATATATAGTGATATTAATAATTATAAAAAGCGACACATTTAGTTTTATAAGTAGAAAACATTATTCTATAGCATAGCTAACTACACCATCACAATTCTAAGTGATTTGTATAATAAGAATGCGATAAACCTATTAATCGGACAATCAAAAAGGTTAAGTTTGTTCTCGCTCAAATAGTTCTCTCCCCCCCCCCCCCCGAAGGAATTCGCTCAAATAGTTGGAAAACTTTTTGTCTTGTAAAATTGGACTTCTAAAATATTTGGGGGAATGTGTGTATATTCACAATCCATTATTACTCTTTAGAATTTCATTCTTAGGATTTTTTTTGATAAATTATATAATTAAATAAAAAAATTTAAAAACTGCACAACAGTGAACTCTAACACAGGACCTTAGGCCTTGGACATTAACCATCTAGCGCTAGGCCAACACACGCACACATATTTTTAGCGTGGATGATTATATGATATCTGACTCATTGAAATGCATATATTAATATGACTTTGGCAGAAATAATTAACTAACCGCGTCATGATTTAGGAATTATCTAATCATTTCTTTAATTACGAAATTGAGCGAGTTGATTATGTAAACTAGGTAATGACTACTATAGAAGTGAAGAAGTGAATTCTTAAATTAATGCACCAAGATTGCATCATATATAAAATTGAAACATTTTTGGGTGAATAACTCTCCAGGTCGAAACAATTAGCGTTATATTTGTCAAATGTTAATAATTGTAGTAAAACAATAATCAGGCAATACGTATAATGTTAGATTTGTTAGAATCTGGATAGGCTTGTTAGTTGTTGCTTTCAAATAGCAAAATTAGAACACAAAGATAGAATGATGGGATTACACACAAACACACACAAAACAGAAGCATAAAAACAGAATATCAGCCCAGCTGATAAAAGCGTTTTCAAAACTATTGTTTTGTTTGTATTGTGAGTAGGGCCATTGTATACAGTCCATCATTAAGGGAAAGCCTGGCCCAGGCCCGACATAGTTCTATTGCTCATGGGTCTCGGCCCAGCCCACTTGATAAGCCTAGCTAGTAGCTACTCTGTACCACGTAACATAAGCGATCGAAAATAGCCTAAAAGATGCTACCTTAGCACTATATTTTTTTCATTGCCAATTTTTGGATTCTGATGCCACATAGAATTGAATTTTATTGGAATTTTATTTTAGGCTAAAACTTAAAAATTAAATTTTGACCATAATCTGTATATTTAAAGTTAATTAACCCTTTCAAAAAATAATGCCCAAATATATACAATTATTATAAAATAAGTAAATTTAAATTATTTCGCTTATTCTCGACGCATATAATTGTCGCCAGTATCCCTATATATATTACTCCCTCAGTCCCATTATTGAAGACCTATTTTCCTTATCGGGGTGTCCCAATAATAAAGACTCATTTCCAAATAAGGAAAGAATTAGCCTTTAAAATACACTAATTAATTTAACCTTAATTACACTATAAATAAGAAACAATAAAAAAACCCTATCATAATTCCTACTCTCTCGGCCTATCCGCCTCTCTCTCTCTCTCAAGTTCTCTCGGCCTCTCCGCCTCTCTCACTCTCTGAAACCCTAGGATTCCTCCGTCCTCATCCTCCATCCGCGCCGCCCTCTTCCGAAACCCGCGATTCCGCCGTCCTCACTCTCTATCCGCGCCGCCCTCCTCCGAAACCCTAATCGGCCTCCGTCCTCAGCCTCCATCCGCGCCGCCCTCCTCCAAAACCCCAATCGGCCTCTCCGCCTCTCTCTGGAACCCTAGATCTACGCGTTTATGGCCGAGAATAGCAGTTGGTTGGCATATTTGAACTCTAAATTCGTCCCCGATTCGGAGGACGAAGAATTCTTTGCTAATATACCTCCGTTGCCGTCACCGCCGTCTAGTTTTTTCTATGATGGGAGCGGCGTAGTCCAGGGTTCTGAGGAGTCCGCCGGTGGTGCTTTGATGGAGGATTCGAGGGTTCCAAGGAGTCCGATCCGGCGGCCCATCTATTGCCGCCCCTCTACCGCGATGAAGGCGCAAGATTCGGATCTAGACGCTCTCCTATGCACGGAGAGTTGGGATGACGTCGTGCGCGAGCGGGAAGAGGTCGTCAGCGGCGACTGGTGGCTCCGGTGCTCCCCCTTGTTGCGAAGGATGGTCTATACCATGTTTCCGGGATTGAAAGGGTGAGATCTTTCTTTGTTGTTGCGATATTTGTGATCGTATATGCGTTGTTGGTATGAGGGGTGTGACCCTCTGTGTTGTTTCCATGAGTGCGATTGTGGTAGATGGACTGAATGCTGAGATGATGAAGTTGCTGCTCATTTTTTTATGGTTGCTTCCCTGGTTCCCTCTTGTGACTAATTGTTTGTGATTGCATATGGTGTGTGCCCTAGTTCAAGATTTGTGCGTATTTTACTTTTGTTTCCAACTGCTCGGCCGCCTATTTTAATGCTGTATTGACTGCTCAATAAATGAACTTTAGGTTCAATAAAAAATCAACCAAAATAAATAATCTGGATTTAAAAAAAATAATTAAATTAAATGAATTAAATTTTTTGAATTTTTTGGAAATTAAATTCAAAATTGAAGTAAAGCATTAAATAGAAAGATTCCAAAATTAATCACCTACACTAATAGTGGTGGGCCACAACACTTTAACAACTAATCTACCTCTCCTTAATCTCCGTGCCCAAAAGACCTATGTCTTAAATAATGGGACGGAGGGAGTACAATTTACAAGTTGTTATAAGACGTACCCCACATCACCCTATATATTATATTATTATTATTAAACCTCACCACACCTATTACTATTATAATAGTCGCAAATACCTTTTTGACAAATCTATTACTCGCTCCCTTTAATTTCAAATGACCCAATTTTTATTTTGAATTGTTCCACTTTAAATGACTCAATTCAAATTTAAAAATAAATTTAAATATTTAACACTATTTTTTTAAATTATCCTACCACCACTTTATACCTTTATCACATATTTTTGATTTTCGTGTTCAATTTTTTTAAGTCATTTGAAACGGGACGAAGGGAATACTATTAGAGAGGGAATTTAAAATGTACTTGCACTAAAACTAAATCGCGCGCAGGTGAATTTGAATTCAAAATTTTTCATAAAATAGAATTTTTAGATGCCTCAATTCTACTATTTTAACTAGATCTCATTGGCTAAAATGCCCTATTGATTTAACACTCATCATTATAATACGGGGGCGAATTTTGGATTTAACATTAGAGGGATCTGAATTTTTTGAATTACGACGTCTGAAAATATTTGTATGGCGTTGCTCCCGAAGCAAATTTTTTTGAGCATTTCGTACAGTTCATTTTCATGCATTTTTTTAACAATCACTTAATATAATAAATAGTTGTTCGCAATCGATTAATTCAACATCAATTACATCGAAAGAATATAAAGATATACTTTTATACATTTTTCAAAAAAGTTGTTTCATCTTCTAAACAAATACATTAATTTTAATTATTAATAGTTTGTAATTTTTACTTTAACTGGATGATTGACTCAAATTTAGCATTAAAAATTAACTAAAAAATGAAAATATGATAAAATAACATAAATTTAACAAATCAATGTAAAATGTTAAGCAGATAACATGGATAGTATAATTATTAAAACAATGTATTATATTTTTTCTTATATTTCTTATTTATACACACACACAACATATATATATATATAGATATAGATATAGATATATATGAAATAATTTTTTTTTAATTCAAAAATTAGGAGGGAGCTTCAGCCCTCCGATCCGCCAGTGCCCAACTGAGTACACAAATGTATTCATGTACTCCAACCGTCTTATAAAAATATTTATATGAATATTTGTAAGTGACACGAACTTTAAAAAATATTAGATAAAAATGTATTGTGAGTGGAAATGAGAAATCACTTTATGAAAAATAGAAAATAAAGAAATTATGGTAGGGTAGTATACAAAAATAGAAATATTTATATTTTTGTGGGAGGGTCGTGACAAAAAATTTATATTAATTTTTGTAAGATAAAAGAGAGTATTATTTTATTCATTAACCGCGCGTGGTAGATATAACTCTGCTCCACTCTCTCTCTTATTTCCATCATCATCACAATTCACAACTCTCTTTCGACCTCATTTTATCTTTGCCCCTCCTCCCTCCACTGTCTTTTTCTCTGATAACATCAACAAATATTGATATGGATAAGGAAATATACTTCTTCTCAAAGTCGTAGAGTCATATGTATTAGTGAGTCCTATATGCATAGCTATACATATATGTTATATACAGAAAATGAAGTTTTTCATACTTTGTATTGTTTGTTTGAGTGGCTATAGAAAGCTGCCAAGAGCCTCAAAGGCATAACCAATATCTTCATATTTGCAAGGATTAAAATCACTTGTCATATTGTTTTTAATTTGTTTTCTTTTTCGTCAATTTTTTGTAATGATTATTTAAAAAAAAAAGTGAGGAATGGGAAAGAAGAGAAAGGGTGTGAAGAAGACAAAGGAGATATCAGTAGCGCTAGCAGAATCTGCATCAATAGAGCCTCAACCACAGACTCCAAGAAAAAGAGGAAGACCAAGAAAAATATTCACAGAGGAGAAAGATGATTCCGACAAGGAAATAATTGGTAAAGATGGAGAAGAAGGAGGAGAAATAGAACAAGTGGCGGCGGACGAAGAAGAAGAGAAGCAGGAAGAAGAAGGTCCAAGGAGAAGCAGGAGATCTAGAAAAAGTAAGCTTCCCAGAAAGAGCACCTGAATTTTCTTCTTATTTTCATTTCTTGTATTTTGTAACTGTGCCTCTTGAATTTTGGTTAATTGGGAAAATAGCTTCGTATCAGTTTCGACACTACATATGCTTCTACTATGTTTTTCTTCTTGTATTCGTTTTGGATTCAATCCCCATATTGTTTTACTGTTACTTTTGCTTTTTTAAAAATAAATTTATTATAACAATATTTATAACCAAAAATTGAAGTTAGCTGCTTCCACACTCGACTCCCCAGCCTGCATTCATGCGCCGCTTCTTCCTTGAGGTTCCCATCATCTCAGTTGCAACCTTCAACTTTTCTTTCAATAATTTAGTACGGCGAGAAGAATGATTAAAATTATCAACTCAATTTTACATGATAAATAATACTCCCTTCGTTCATAAAAAAATATCTTAAAAAAATAACATAAGTTTTTAAAAAAATTATGTTATTTATTTAGTAAATGGAGAAAGAAGTCCACAAATTAAGAACAATGGAAGAAGTTAATTAAATTAGTGAGTGGAGAAAATGCCACAAGTTAGTAAATGGAGAGTGTGACCAATAAATTATTATTAAAAATAGATTATGATATTTTTTATGGACGGACCAAAATGACAAATTAAGACAATCTTTTTGTGAACGGATGGAGTACTAATTTAATTGCATCATGCAAATCATGTACTACTTAATTGAATTGAATTATTTTATCAATTGTGTATTATTATTCAAATTAAACTTATGTAGTTGTTCGAATTGAAGGATTAGATAAGATTACATTAAATTAATCATATACTCCCTCGGTCTCACAAAAATATGATCATTTGTGAGTGACACGAGTTTTAAGAAATATTATATAAAAGTGCATTGTGAATGAAAAACATGTCTCACTTTACTTTACTTTATTTTATGAAAAATAGAGATGAAAAGTAAAGGGATTGTGGTGGAAAAATAGAAATATTTATGTTTTTTTTTGAGACAGCCCGAAATGACAATAAATTCATGTTTTTGTGAAATAGAGGGAGTATGATATCTTGTTCAGTTAGATAGATACGGCCCAGTATTCAATATGGGTCAATGTCATATACGAATAGTCTTGAATTATGAATATTGACCCTATGACAAAATTAATCTTAGGCTATCAATCTCAAGTAAATTAGAACCAATTCAATTAAATCTTAGGCTAACTCAATTTCAAGTAATTGAGAACCAATTCAATCTCGCCAATCGAATGCCACCTAATGGATTAAAGTTGGTGGTAGAGTGTCATATTTTTCTGTTCATCAAATTGACTTCAATTTCGTTCAACTGCTCTTTTGCCCTGGATTTCTTCGACGGTGCCTCAATCTTATAGCTCCTTCAGGCATCATTTTACAATATTTTTGGGATCATCAAAAACTTCTTCAACCTCATATTTTAACAGTGACTTCTATGGCTTGAAATTCATAAAATTACATTTACATTTTTTTTTTGGAAATCTTCCCGACTTATGAAGGAGCCCTATATCTTTCAAATTTTGAAGACAATTCATAGCCCGTGTTAAAGTTTCAATCTTTCCAAAAATGGGAACTCTAATTCTACTTAGGTCTCTATATCTGGTTATGTAAATTTTGCATATAGGTAATGTTATAATGTATTATAATCACATCACAATTGAGCAAATAGAATATTTGAAAACACGAATGAAAGCATTGTATATTTTGAAGGGTTTTTTTTTGTTTACTTTGGGGGAGGGGGAGCGGTGGGGTTTAATCCCTGAACCTCATTGTTCGTATACAGGAGTTCGCACCGTTTGGTGTCCCCTTAGGGACATATCTTGAAGGTTCTAGAAAGCAAACTTTGCAATGTGCGTTTAGATTATTATATTCTTAGCGCTCTTTTAATTCAGTATATCTCTGTATTTAAAATAATAATAATAAATAAATAATTATAAAATTTATTATTTTATTTTATAATTCATAATCTCTAAATTAAATACCTAATAAATACTCTCTCCGTCCCAAACAAAATGTCCTGTTTTCCTTTTTGAGCTGTCCCAAACGAAATGTCCTGTTTCCTTTTTTGGCAATACACACTCTCTCTATACTTAATATTTAAATAATTTCCACCAACTCACTTTATCTATTTTATACACATTTCTTAATCTCCGTGCCGAAAAGAAATAGGCCATTTCGTTTGGAACGGAGGGAGTAATATTTAATCCTATTTTTTCTCTGCAGAAGATGAATTGAAACACAAACAACAATCTATCATTCATAAAGTGATATAATTTGGTTGGTGTACTGTGGGAAAGAAAGATGAGATGAGATGAAAAGTTTAGAAGAAAAAAAACTTATTTACAGATTTTTACAGCAATACATATTCATTCTCCAACTCAAAAAGTACATATTCTTTCACTTCTCTTGCATCACATATACAGAGATTTTAGCGCAAAATACATGCAGAAATAGAGAGAATCAAATTACAAGAAATCTGGAAATTTTCTTATAACCGAATAAAATTACAAAATTTCTTATAACCGAATGAAATTGATTCTTATAATAAAATTACAAAATTTCTTATAACCGAATACAAAACATTTGCAGAAGTTCAACTATATGGCCAATCATTAATAAGCAAGCTGCTCTTTTCAACTTCTCTTCGGACCTATCTAAAAATGAATTAGCCTCAAAAATTTCAACTCCTTTGGCTTTTGCTGTAAGAGGATAATAGACGAAACCTAATACATGTCTCATTTAGTCTTTGCTGGGTTCAAAATCATCCCATCTGTGTGTTCTCCATGTCGGAGCACAATTATATCGAGGGTCGCCCCATGGACCTTGTCTAAAGAATGACATCTTCAGCATCAACATTTCTGCTGAAGGCAGAAGAAGATGTCTCAAAAAACCTTTGAAATTCAAAACGCACCTGTTCAGCGTGCAGATTTGTGGTGCCGTTCTTTTCTATAGCGAGTATGCTGTGGATCGAAACCGCCTTCCTCTGCTCCATAGACAGCCCAGGATGGTGTAGGAGCCATGTAATCGTTACTGGTAAATGGTTCTCCAGTTGATACCTTCAATTCAAAAATAGACAAATTTCAGCAATTAATGGCAAAAAACAATATAAGAGGCATGCGGAACTACAAGCTGAATTACGTACCAGGTCATGGAACTTCTCATAGTCTATCCATGTATGCCACTGGCCATTGACCTTAAATTTGTCAACTTTAGCCAAAAGAACACAACACGAATGGACATGCTCACAGGCAACCTCATATGCCCCATCACTCTTTCGAGCAATCGCTTCTGAAAACTCTTTTACATCATAATGCCAGGGAACATTTTCCATTGTTAGCTTCGATGTGGCTGACCTGTAATAAAATTCTTCTTGTGAAATCAATAAACAAAAGTTAAAGACAAAAAGAATCCTAGTATGGGAGAGAATCTTACGATCCACAGTACGTCACCCCTTTAATTTCAATAAAATCAGGATTTCCAACATCAAATAGGCTGGAATAAGCATCTATATCTTCTGTATTCCATCCTTTTACTAATGTCAAGCGATACACAGTTCGCTGTTGCTTCTCTTTCAGTGCTTTCAAAGAGTCCTGACATTCATTTCAGAATACCTCAACTTAGGCACGTTATATCAAAGAAATCAGTTTTGGGATTACTAACATGACAGGATAGAGTAAAATAACCATGATGAAAACCTGAGATGCGATGATGCGACAAATATCCAGCTGTAAATAAACTATGCATGTCACTGATGGACGATGTTTCCTTCACTAGAAATTGGAAGTAAAGATGACTAAATGGTGATAAAGGAGTCTAAGGTTTCATGAAGTCAAGGATTCCTAAGAGAAGCTGTAGAACCCATCATATGATACAATTGATCGAGAAGGTAATTTTTAAGAATTTTGGGTTACAAGTGGTTAAGAGGTAATAAATAACAAAATGCCAATCCGTCATATGATACAATCGATCGGAAAGTAATACTTAAAGCATTTAGAGGTATAACAGATTAAGAGGTCATAAAATATCAAATTACTAATAAATACCAAACTGCCATACGATACAATTGATCGGAAAGATATTTCTTAAGCATTTCAGGTTGTAAGAGATTAAGGTAATAAGCTATCAAAATACCTATAAACACCAATCTGCATGTAATACAAGTGACTGGAAAGGTAATTCTTGATCATTTTGGGTTATTAAGAATAAATAGGTAATAGAAATAACAAAATACCACTAAATGGATATACAAAACCATGCTTAAAGCAAATATTTGAAAAACTTGATATGTGTCCTCTACAAAAAACAGAATCAATTCTAGGACAAACTTCATCCAAAGTTCCAAACTCGCAATTCACAGGAATTTTTTCATCTTGCATCCAAAAAAGGGAGAACTATTGTTTGTATTATTCAGATTTCTTTTTTTTTTGGGGGACAAAAGATTGATAAAGTTTTTCAACATGGGAGCTTGAATAATCCTTTTCTTGCGTTTTTCCCAAATACTTAATGTCTGCTCCCAGATAATATATGACATAGAGTTAGATATTCATAACACTAATTTAACTTCTAAATATAAAAACACCATCTAGTTCTAGTAATTTACTCACGAGAAATCTCTCCCAGAAGTCCCCGAAGAGCGGTCTATCAATAGCCTTCAAGCTATCCTTAGTTGCAGCATCTACACTCACATAGAGCTGCACGATCCAAATAGAAAAGGTGTTAGACCTTATCTGTCATCTATTGGGACGAAAATTGCCATCCAGGTTTTATGCTCTTCTCAAAACATGTTTTCCACTTAAACAAATGGAGAAAAGAAGACAGAAAAAGCACACCTGCGTGATAGGTTTTAATGACATAATTTTTTCAGGAAACTGAGCATTTGTCACAAGAAAAGTTGAGATTCGCCTCCTATGTAGCTCATCGACAAGAGTGTTGATCTCCGGATACATGATAGGTTCACCAACAAGCGATAAGGCACAATGTCTAGGAGAAAGGCCCTCGGATAGACGTTCTGCCTTTACACCTGTGCATATTTGAAGTTTTGAACAGCCTAGTCAATTATCAGCAATACCAACAACCAGCTTAAAGCCTCACAAAGCAACTCAAAAGCAGAGAAAGAAAATTAACAAAGAAAATATTGACATATATTATCTCCTTGAACCAAAAAAAAAAGGCTAAGACAAAGAAAGAACGAACAGATATGTAAAAGATTGACAAAACAGCATACCAACCACTTTTCTGTCAAAGTGTGCTACAATTACAACTAATATATCTTCAAGAAAATTTTGAACTGAACATTTAATACACTCCACAGGAAACATCGATAAAATCTATATCTTATCTGAACATTCTTGACACAATTCTCAAAATTTAGCAAGGTATTCTTATCGTTAAACTCAGATCAGGACCTCAAAAGAAGTACACGTACAATTTTTTTTTATAAAGATGATACACTCTTCAACAGTCTGTATTACTTACAACTATTTGTAACTTATATACAGCGTGCAAAAGCATGCATCATGCATTCCCGCAATCCTCTCATATATTTGTGGAGTTATCTTATTAGAGTGAGGTGTTTTAGCCATTTCTTTGAGCATAGTAAAAACTGGAAATTGAAAGATTTCGATATTTAAAAAACACTTATCAGCCTTACCTGGAACTCCTTTCATCTGCTTTATCATTTTTGTATGTAGATCAATTGCGGTGTCAACGATTACCAATGGATCATCCATCTTCCACTGCCAACTCTTCCCCACGGGATTTGTGTGATGTCTCCAACAAAAGACACATTTGTTTGCACATGCTAAACTAGGGGTAGCCTCCATGCACCTAGAGATGTAAACAATCAAAGTCATAAATGAAAGTCATTGATATTAAAATGGAATGTAGTGGCCTTGGATAAACCTGCAGTTATATTAGTACTGTGGCTTTCGATCTTAAAAGAAGAGGCAAACATATGTCTCCGAAATAAGCTGAGTAGCTTTAGAGACTCAAGAAATTGAATTACTGAAACCTCCAAGTTAAATAACAGTCGCCCACAACACAAACAAGCTTACCTGTGACTCTCAATACCATAAAAAGAGTGCTTGTAACATCCTCCACGCCCTCTAAGCTGGGACTTGGTCCATCTACAAATTTTAACCCCACTGTGAGAGCCAATAACTTTATACCCCTGCCACCAACATCAACCAGTTAAGACAATAGTTCATGTAATAGAAAGAGACCACCAGAGCATTTGAAGCGTATGTAACACAAAATTATGTTGACTGATTCTGAAATCAACACACTGATTCATATACGAGTTTTTACCTGCTTCTCTAAATTTGCCCGTATCACCGGAGTCACCATTTCTTTCTCCCCATTCACAGTATGGCCATTCACTGCCCCATTAGCCTTAGCTGCCACTGCTGATCTTCTTGAAGGCCCCTTTCCAGCGATATCCTCAAGATCAACAACATCCGATTCTTCCACCTCATCATCATCCTCCTCGCTAAAATCTCCTTCACTCTCACTCTCAACTACATAATTTTCCAAACCCTGCTCATTTTCTTCTAAATTACCATTCAAAACCTCAAGAATCTTCTGACTCCACCGATCAAACACCCCATTCAAATCCCCCAAATCCACATCTCCCTCCTCCAACTCCACCAGCTCTCTACCCCCAAGCTTCCGCAACTTCGCCGCAACATCTCTGGCCACGGCATTAAACGTCTCCCCGTAACTCCCACTCCCCACCCCAAAAACAGCAAATCTGCAGTCCTTGAGCACGAGCGCCCCAACCCGAAAATCATCAGCACTCTCGGCCAGCCAATTCACCAAGAAAGCCCCATCATGAGGGGGGGCGCCGTTGTCCCACGTCGACGCGACGACCAAAACGAGGGTTTCTTTGCATAAATCCTCAGGCTCGTAGTCTTTGGGGTCGACAAGATCAAAAGGGATGTCGTTGAGGGTCAAGAGAGCGTGGAGGCGCTGCGCGAGGACTTTGGAAGTGTTGGTCTGTGATAAGAAGAAGAGTTTGCCTCTTTTGGGAGGAGCGTGGCAGTGGGTTCCAACGACGGCGCGGCGGAGGCGGCGTTGGCGATTGCGGGATTTGTAGAGGAAGTAGAGGGTAGCGGTGGCAGAGAGGAGAGTAAGAAGGGTGAGGCGAGCGGACGGGGACATGGTGTTCAACTTCAAATTGTTTGGGGAATTGAAAGCGGCATTTGCAGCTGATGCTTCCAACTGGGGTTTTGGAATAGTTTGCGGGGTTTTGCGCCCAATTGGTTGTCGATGCTACATAGGTTACACAAGATTTGAGGCCTCCACCTTGTATGCTTAATTTATTCGACATAAATTTTAAATTTTTAATAAATTAGGTTCATTTCTATTCTGATTGATGAGTGGAGAGAAATAATAGTGAATCATAATTATGACTAATGAGCTCATATTAAATTTTAAATAAATTGTGCATACTCGCGATAATAATAACTAAAAAAAAAAAACCAAACTCATTAAAAATAAATTATACATACTTTTATAAGGCGATCGAAAAAAAAAACATACTTATAGGACGAAGATAATATATTCCCTATATCCATAAGAGTGTATATGATTAGTAATGATACTAGTTTTAATAAAGAGTGTGTTATAATAGGAGAAGGGACTTATTTTTATTAGGGATTATGACAAAAAAATACACGAAATTTGAAAAAAATTGTAATTTTAACTTGAATTTTCAATTAAACCAAAAAATACTCTCTCCGTCCCATGAAGCATGACACACTTCTTTTCGGCACGGGAATTAAGAAATTGGTATTTTGTGTGTTAAATGTGGTAGGTGAAAAAGTGAAAATGTGAATAAAGGGTAAATTTTTTGCCATTTTTAGAAACGTGTCATGCTTCGTGGGACAGACCAAAAAGGAAACTGTGTCATGCTTCGTGGGACGGAGGGAGTACATGAATTTATATTTTTGTTACAATTTTCTCTTAAGTTTGACTTTCAACAAAATTAGAGCTTATTTGACAGTCGAAATTAAGTTAAATATATTAATTTTTGTTGGAATTCTATTTTGAAGAAGTTTACAACAAAATGAGCTTGTCTTGCTTGGAGCAAACTTGTTACAGATATTTTTTTTCAGATTTTCATCTACCCATCTTCCTTAACTTGCTCTCTTTTCGATCTTCAAATAAACCGACTTCGAGGAGTAAATTTCACTACTTTCTACAGCCCACGTCCAGTCATCCTCTTTGTTTTTAGTTGGCTTGAACCTGTCAATAAGAGATATTAAATGAGCATTTGAACTCATGAATCGAGCTAAATGAACTTGTTATTAGATTTAAACAATGGGCTATAAATCGGATTTCTGAGTCCAAATGTAGAAAAAAGGCATTCAATTTTTTAAAATGGGGTAATTTTCTGTAAATCCATAACATTTACACGGAATTGGTTTTTGCTCATATTTAAAAAAATCCGCCCCTGAATACATAACCTTTCATTTGTGTCTCGTTTTTGTCCGATCGACGGTTTCCCCCAAATTTTAAATGACGTGGCATCGGAAAATTTTAAATCTACCGCGATTCGCTCAAGATTCACGCTAGTTCCAGTGAAATCGTGTAAGAACCCTAGAAATTGGAAGCCCTAATCGAATAGAGGACATAAATTCGAATTTGGAATGTTAAAAGGAAGAGAAACGACGTTGTTTAGGCTTATTAAAAACGACATCCTTTTTAATTCAATTTTTGGCGTCCTACAGTGCAATTTCCGATGCCACGTCGTTTAAAATTGGAGAAAACCGACGACCGGACAAAAACGAGACACAAATGAAAGGTTATGTATTTATGGGCAGATTTTTTAAAATAGGAGCAAAAACCAATTCCATGTAAACGTTATGGATTTACAGGCAATTACCCCCTTTAAAAAATAGAAGAAAATAAATTCTCTCTAGAATCATATCGTGTTTCAACTTGATTTCTCTCGTTCACAATTGACGTTGAAATTAAAACTTGATTCAACACTAGCCATGCCTTTACAAGATTTATTGCTTGAAATATTCGTTCTCAAGCCTATTAATTTTAGAAATAATACGTAGCCATTTTGAAGAGGTAAACACAAATTTTAGTCACTAATTTGAAAAACACAAAATCTAGCCATTTTTTACGTTTAGGGACTATTTTGTTCTTTATTTAGGGCGGACCGAATTCGAGTTTGCGCGCGAGTTAGGTACTCTTGGCACTATTAGTGCCAAAAGTACTAACTGCCAGCGACCGCGGGAAGCGCTTGAATGGCACAATTGGTACTAATAGTGTCATTTGTACCAACTTCCAGCGATCGCGGGAAAGTCAACGGCCGTGCTTGAATGGCACAATTGGCACTGCCATTTGTACCAATTGTCAGCGACCACATGAAAGTCAGTAGCCGCGCCTGAATGGCACAATTGACACTATATGAATGACACAATTGGCACTATTAGTGTCAATTGTACTATCATAACCCGAGAGTTCAAACCCGAAGCTCAATCGCGCGTAACCCTATCTCAGTCCGCCAAATTAAGGGTAAAATAGTTTTAAAACGTTAAAAAAATGATCAAAATTTATGTTTTTTAGATGAGTGGCCAAATATTATGTTTCATTATTTAATATGACTATCTCACAAGTTGACTTCATTTTATATAGCATGTCATATAATTCAAACTCAAGTAATTCATGCACAAAACAATATGCTTCATCGATTTAATTTAATTTAATTTAATCAACATGGATTTCTGATTTGGCATTTAACCGATTTCTAGGAAATTCATGGTATGTAATTACTTATATAAAATATCATGATATGATATGTTTTTGCATGGTGTGACCTACGTCGGTTTCTAATATAAAACGAACTCAACGACGTCAAATTCTCAAAATCAAGCTTAATCGCAAAACTTGAAATAAACTGGACCATGGTTATAGATTTGGCTATAGTGTGTCCCTTGGAAATTTGCATCTCGACTTGTACAAAAAAGCATCATGCATGGTTATACATATGGCTATAATACGTCATGTGAAAATTTGTAACTGTTGCATTAAAGTCATTGCGGAGCAATTTATCCAACTCATAATTAATTAACAAATTTAAACTCACTCATACAATACACAAGTAACATATTTCACAAGATAAAACAATTTAAGCATAAAATAATCATAAAACACTCAATTTTTTATAAAATTAGCATCATATGAACATTAAAAATATGGAAACATGAATGTTATCAGTGTGTTGTCACATGTTGATTGGTTGTAGAGATAGAGTTGGTTAGAAGTAGAAAGGAGCCACACATGTAAAGTGCGTAGTCTGTGTGTGTGCGAGATTAAATAGAGCTTATCTTCTTCGCTGAAACCCTATTCTCTGTAATTTGTGTTCGATTCTCCATTCTTGTGAGTAATAAGATTTCCAATTAACTTTTCTGTGGATGTAGGTTCTGCAAAGATCCGAACCACGTAAACCATTGTACCCTTGTCTCATTATTCTTGTTTCATTCGCATTCATATTTTGTGTTGTTTAAGTTGTTGGAGAGTGATCAAGTGTGAGTTCTTGTGATTAGAGAATTCAACTCAAATCTACAACTTTAATATTTAAACAAATTTATTTTTTACATTTTAAATCAAATATTTATATAAAGTATATCATATTAAAGCTCTTATTGTGATCTTTAATTTGATATGCATATTAAATATTTTATAATTAATCGAATATCATAATTTTGGAAGAAAAAAAATGTAACAACAAATAAAAAGTTAAAGAAAATAAAAATAAAAAGAAAATTATATAATTTAAACATAAATCTTCAATTTTGTTATAACTACAAAATTGCTACTCAATTTTGAAATTGATTTAAAATTGATTTTAAATTGGAAACTCATCGTACACGTGTATATAAGTAAGAGAGGGAGGCCAATAATGTCAGCAATGATTCATAATCTATTGTCCACATCCACCAATAATTTCAGCAATGATTCATAAATATCAACATTAAAAATGAAATGAAATGCAATTGCCCTTGTCGAATTCTCTTTTTTCTTACAAAAATTGTTCCTTTTACATTCGGATGCACATATTACTTGGTAGCATTCCAAAAGAGTTTTGCTTCGTTGGAGATGTATTTCTTTTTGGTGGACAGGTAAAATATAAATAAAAAACTAACGTACAAAGTTACAGAATAGTAGAGCAAAGTTTAGGGAAACAACTCAAAAAAAGAGCAAGGCCAGAAGCAAAAGAAAATGAAAATAAAAATAAATGTGAGTATATTCTAATGGAACCTTAAATCACTCTCTATGACATCGTCTGTATTCACCTTTGGTAGGTTTGCATAGTCAGCAGCATCAACAAATAGCCATTTAAATGGTGAGGATATACTGAATGCAGCAGCTGCAGATTCCCACCAACTCAAATGAACTGTGAATAATTAGGTAGCAGCAAAGAAGAAAGCAAGCTGTACAAAATCCATCTCACCTTAGGGTAATATGGTGGTCAAAACTGTTGGGGGTCGACGTGCGATGAAGGATGGTATCAGGGGCGCCACGTGGTCTTCTGGGCACTCAGGATGGCCTCCCGGTCTTGTGCAAAAGTCATCCGGATGTCCCAGTGCAGGCTTCTCAGAATTTCTTCCAGAGGGTTTATAATTTCTACTTTGTCGCGGATGATTGCCCAACCACCCGGTCGTAGAAGCCGGTCCATCTCCACAACAATTACTATGGCCTGCTTGCATCTGAACATAAATACAGTGAGGACGACGAGAGGCCTAAAATCTCATGTTCAAAATTGAACAAAAAACTCAAAGGAGCGTTTACATTGGCTGATAGATTAAACTGATAATACATAAGATTGAGTGTTTGAAGGATTACATGATGAAACGACCTCAAAATTATTCAATGCCATCACAGTTATGTTGTGGATAGCTTGATATAATTTATATCTAAACACCCTTCAAATGTATAAATAGCTGCTCAAATGTTGGTTCCAAACAATGGAAAGAGTGGGAGTAAAGAAAGAGCAAATAAAGTGAAAAGACAACTAAAAGAAATTGGCAACAACCAGATCCTCCTATACTAAGACGCAAGGCGCTTGTATAATTTATTCTAGTGATGAATCTAAAAAAAAACTACAAAAAATTCATTAATTATCCCTCAAGTTCAGCTTATCTAATGATATCACCCTTATATTAAATTACTAAGACACCATTCCTGTGATACATTCGGATGCACGATGAATCGGCTTTAAAATTAAATCCTAATTGTGAGTTAATAAATCCTAGTGCATGAGCTGTTTCAGTTTCACGCTCACTAAACTTGTAGATTCCGAATCAGATTCAGCTACTGGAACTGCATCTACATTCATCGGGTTCTACTCTTGGAACTACATCTACATTCATACCGGTCGACCCATCTATGCGGCTTGCTGCATGCAAGTTTTTATCTTTTATTAAAAGGCTAAATTCAAGGTAATTCGGTAATCAACCTTTAAATATGCAAATTCACAGAAATACTGCAACAGAGTGCTTAACAAGATAAGAAGCTTGTTTTCTAGCTTGTACTGTAAATCTAGGAAACTACTGTCAGCAAACCATTCATTCAGAAACAGACATTTCCCATAGTAACATAATATCATCAAAGATGCCAAAATAGGTCAGAATTAGGAAGACAAATGGGAAAAATGATTTGTTGCGGACCTGTTTTTAAGCCTTGAGAAGAGATGATCAGCATGCAGGAGGTCATAAGATCGAGGATAAGAACCAAAAGATTCACACCAATCATGATACACACCAAGAAGCCCACGCTCAAAAATTATCGGAAGTGTATTAGGTGCATGTACAGGAACCACATTCATAACCCAAACACTCTGGTCTGAAACTGCAGCTGCAAATCTGTAGAAAAGTATAGTAAAATGATTAGTTATTATCATCATGTCAAGTATGCGAGAATGGTGTGACAGACACGCCGAGTGTACACCACTTGCTGTATATTACTCTTTAAAATCTAAATTCCTTTTTTTCTTAAGTTAAGACAAATAGAGATCTAGAACTACGTAAATATTTTAGTAGCTTACCCTCCACTTATGGCTTTCATGTCCATTATGTTTCTGATGGTTGACCAATCGATATCCATTCCAACTAGATACGACTTGTTCACAATAGATCTCCAGTGCTCGCTGTCAGCAATTAACTTCTCTCTGTTGTTCATCCATTCAGGAAATGTGTGAAGCCGCTTTGGCCATTCCGCAGGCCACTCAGCTCCACGTTGTTCAATAGCTTCAGGAACAGTGTGAAGGCAAGTTTTAAGCGGAGCATACCTGTATTAATATCGCAATCACAAAACTAGAACCAGACAGATCGAGTTACACCAGAAAAAGCTGATCAAATGAAACGAAAGACCACCTGATGACATTACTAGGAGTCTAGGACCATCAATTCTAATGTCGGCCTTGAAGGAAAGGCTGTTTCGGCATAGGAAGTTTTATTAGAGGGATTTAAGAACTTTCCATTTGTTTCTAGATGTGATGTCTGCAGTTGACTGATTTGCCTATTTTCTTGCTATTGCACAGTTTTATGGGATTATATAACGGTTCTTTCTTTAGTTCTTGTTTTCTTTTAAAATCCTCGAGTAACTTATTTGTCACTAATCTTTAAGATTTTTTGTTTTAAATCACAGTCATTGATCTTGTCTCTATAATACAGAAAGTGACATATGAGTTGCTTGATCAACCACCGGACAATGTTGATTTCTGCTAAAACATGAATGATGCATGAACTAAGTAAAGGAAGATCATATTTCTCACCAGGCAAAATCTGGGTTCTCATTCTCCTTGCAAAGAGGCGGAACTTTCTTCCGTCTCAGTTCATAAATATCATTTCCTTCTGGCTTTTGATATATTTTCATGCCTATGTCACTGAGTTCATCGGTTTTATCGGCCAGGATGTTCCAACAGATTGATGCTGTCAATGTGGACAAAGCTGAAAAGGGGATGAAATTAGAAAATGTCACATCATTAGGTCAGAGAGCAGTGTAGACAAACTTGCAGGGATCAACAAGCCAATTTAAAATCATGTTAAATTGAAATATGGAACTAAATCCATAAACAAGATTTCTTAATAGAAGCAAGAGGGATATTTCCCAATTATATGCATTACAAATAAGGATGAATAAATCCCGGCATATAATTGAAGGGGAGTTACGAGTGTAATATAACAGGTGCAAAGAAAGTTAACGTGCATATTTAGGTAATGCAATTAAAATATAAGAAATGTAACTACAAAATCTGAGGGCACTTCATAAATTTCAAACGAAGTGCAGGAGCTTGTGGGAACTAAGAGCAAACCTTCTTCGGCTTCGATACTGCTATGCTTAGCTGACAAAATGAAATACCCTCCAGGCCTTAATATCCTATTCATCTCCAAGATAAGCTTGGTCGCACCTGAAATTAAATTAGATCAATATCTTCCTGATGCTTGCAACAAGTAGAATGGTAAAAAGGGAAAATTTAAGATGAACGGGAAGCTGAGAATGGCAGCACAAACCATTTGAATGCCAAGAGATACTGCATTCGCCACAATGAATTGCATCAAAGACTCCACTAGGAAATGGAAGTCTCCGAGTTGCAAGAGGGCTAACTACAGCAGGGAAACCACGCTCAAGAGCAACTTGTGCTAGGTCCACTAGGTCATCTTTCAAGCCAAGCGTAAGAGTCAAGACGTCCTTCTCAAGTAGAGAAGCCATAAAGCTCGAATCTTTACATCCCATATCTAGAACTATGCGAATGTTTTTCCCCAATTCAATGTCTGGCACCATCTAAATCCGCCAAATTCCGGAAATCAAAGATGTAAGTATCCATGTTTAAAGGACAAAAATATAGGTGGAGTCAACTCTCATATCAAAGATACATATATAAATGCAAGAACCTGATTAAGACTATCCCTACCCATGTAAGAGAACTTAGATGAGTTAAAAGTTCTTTTGTATCAATTTTCGCCTCTTAATCAAGATGAACAGTAAATTTTTTACCATAGACACTAAAACAATCCAGACAAAATATCAAGCTATACAAGTTTTTGAAATGAAAAAAAGTTATTACATAAAACAGCAAGAACACCTCACCTCTTCTATCGATTCTAGATAATGCTGAACTCCACCCTTGAATACAGACTGATTCTGTGGGAAGGTGAGATAATCTCCAGATTCCACCAACCAATCCTGTGTCTTAATATATGCAGCTAATTTTGGATGTTCCACATTTTTATACAATATCTGCAAGCAACTTATAGTTAGCAATGTACAATTTCTACACAAAGCAAAATCTGAGATAAAAACTCTGCAAGTATATACCTTTCCTTTGCTTTCAGGCCACCTAACCGGAGTCCCATAACCATCACGAGGGAGGGGCACGAGACACATGACAGCTGATCTCGGGCAACTCCTCTCGTGATGCCTATAACTTTGCAGCCTCCCCGTGGCACTTTCAATGTCAATACAGGGAATGTAGTTATGCTTGCTCCTCGTGTTGCATAACTTCCAAGTGTACCGTTTTTTAGGATCAAAAACAGGACCCGATGTCTTCCTATTGGCCTTCCTTGAACCACCATTGTCCTCCTCAGAAGATTCCTGATCAAACTCCTCCGCATTGATGAAATTAGCATCTTCCTCCACAGAATCATTGGCATTGGCATCCTCATCCCCATCATTACCTTCATCATCTCCCTTCTCTGTGATCACCTCCTCTTCCTCCTCCACCTCAGATCCTTCATCTTCTTGATTCTTGTTTTCACCATCCTTTTTCGACAGCTTCGCATTCCCACCACCACCATTTTCCGGCTTCTTTTCTGGCTTCAAAGGCACGGACCCATTATTGATTTTCTTGTCTTTATCACCCAATCCAGACTTAAATCTCTGCTTCCCACTTTCTTTTTCCTTTTTGGGTACTATTTTTTCAGAGTGAACTCCGAAATTACTCACCTTCCCATTTGATGCAGCAGATACCGGCTCAGCAATGTCATCAAAAGTCTGCCTTTGGGAAGTCACAGAATAATTTGAAAACACAGACCATACAATCACAAAGCAGAGGCCCAATACCACAGTTGCAGATAGCTTCACAAAGAACCCGTATGATTGATTAGAGCGCTTCACCTGGGGCCCAAATCTTCCTATAGCCATCTCTCTCTCTCTCCAAACCCACAAAATTCCCTTCCAAGATTTCTACTTCAATTAAATTTTCAGTTAACAAGAACTGTAAAGAGAAAGATCAGCTAAGCTGAAGTAGGAATGATGGGAGCGAAGTCGAATCATTACAATATGACGAAGTTTTAAGTTTTAACTGTAAAAGAGTAGAAGCAAAGGAACATCCAGAAACAGAATTTTGTACTAAATTGACATTAAACCAACATAACCCTCCAAAGAATGGGCAAATTTTCAATTAACCCATGATTCAAAAATGTGATCTTTACTTATAAGGGTTACGTTGTAGTTAACGACAGATTTCACTTAATATGGAATTTCTTCTTTTTTTTTGAAATATGGTCAACATTTCATTTACCGTCGTCAAGATTTTCAAGTAGGCTTATTTTAGTTCATGCGAACGGGAGGAGAAAGCAAGAACGAAAAATTACTTTGTTTTTTACCTAAAAGAAATTACTCCACTTTGTTTTTGTTTTAGTAGCAGCGAAAGGTGATTGTAAAATAGTGATGTTGAGATTTTTAAAAAAATCTGAACTTACTTTGTTTTGTTATTTGCAGCTGATTATGAGCATCAGACGTGATTAATTTTGAGATGCAAACTTATGTTGGTTTTGGAATTTGTCAATATCTGTTAAAGAAAAGTTTGATTGTTTGAAAATGTTCGCGAGGGACATTGGTTTTAATATATTTTTGCATGTTTAATTATTTTTTTCTTTTGAAGTAATGTTAGAAGTTAAGAGTTAGTAACCAAACACTCCAAGAAATCACCAAGCCCACCTTACTCTCCAATCACCAAATTCGCTCTCAATGGGAATCGAACCCGAGTATCATCACTTAAGTGAGGACCCGGTGGCCAGGTGAGCTAAGCCCCCTGGTTGCATGTTTAATTAATTTGATCATTGTTGCCTTTCATGTTAGTGGTGAATTTATTGATGAGGCTGTTGATTAAATATTTAGTTGTGAAAGAAAATACATTTTCAGTATAATGTGATTTGTGAAGCATGTTTTGACGAATTTTAGGACTCAAGTCAAGCTTCTAGGAATTTTGAATAAAAATAAGTATGCGAAATTTAAAAACTTCATAGTAACAACTTTTTTCCGCACATATGAATTCAGGAAAACAAATTAAAAATAAATAAATAAATCCTCCACAAAGTTTGTCAAACTAAATTTATTATTGAATTTTCAGGAATCGATTATTTTTCTCTTTCAAGAAAGAAAATGGTCATTGGATGTACATACATACATACATACATGTAGTATAGCCTAAGCCTAGGGGTGAGCAAAACCGGACCAAAACCGACGGACCGGACCGAACCGGTCGGTTTCGTCGGTCCGGGCCGGTTTTGGTCCAGTGATTGGTCCGGTCCGGTCCCATTTTCATGGACCAACTTATGGTCGGTTCGGTTTCGGTCCGGAGGAGGCCAAAACCGATGAAAACCGGACCGAACCGAATATATATATATTAAATATATATTTAATATTTTTATTAATATTATTAATATTTTAATTATTTCTAATATTCTAAAACCCTAATTCTCTATTATTTTAATTATTTCTAATATTTTTATTAATATTTTAATTATTTCTAATATTTTTATTAATATTTTAATTATTGTTGTTAAACAAGTTAAAATATGTGTAAAAATGTGATTTTTGGGTTAATTTCGCAAACTGCCCATTTTTTCGGTTTTGGACCGGACCGGACCGAGGACCGACGGCGGTTTCGGTCCGGTCCCGGTTCGGTCCTAGTGTTTAGGTTGGTCCGGTTCGGTCCTACAAATTCTAAGAATTCGGTCCTCGGTTTTGTCGGTCCGGTCCGGTTCGGTCCGGTCCGGACCGACTGCTCACCCGCTAAGCCAAACTATAAATTAAAATGCAGGTTGTTGATGGGAGCTTCAAGGCAAGCTTCAAGGCAAGCTCGCAGGGGTTAAGTATCAATTTAGCCCTTAACGTAGAGGCCCTTGTAGCCAATACAACCCTATGCGCAGGGGTGTCTCAACTAAACCCCTATAGTCCATGTTTTGCTTCAAGTAAGCCCCTCCGTCTAACGGATACTTAACTCCGTCCGTCTTATTTTTTTTTTGATTTTTTTTATTCCGTGGGGCCCACCATTAATAGTTGGCGCGGTTTAGTTACCCCCTTATAATTTGGGGCTTCTCTGAGAAATGACGAACCCTAAATCGCGCGACTAGGGTATCAATAATTGGCCGAAGATTTCAGTTTTTGGTGAAATTAATAGAGGGTTTCACCGGATTCTGAGATTTCGAGTGGAGTAATGAGTTTGAATTCCGTCTCCGGTGGTTCTGCCTCGAGCTCGTGGCGCGGCCGACGTCAGTTTGGGGGCTCCGATAATACAATGTATTGTGAGTGTGAAGTGGAAGGCCAGAAGATAAGGGCTTCGATAATGACATCATGGACGGATGAAAACCCTGGTAGAAGGTTCTATGGATGTCGAAATTGGAAGGTATAGTTGTATGTTCCATTACTTGTTATGTTTTTTTTGATTTAGTTGAAAGTGATGGGATTTGAAATCCACTGTTATTGTCTGACCATTACTAGAAGAAGAATTGTGGTTTTTTTGATTGGATTGACGAGCCAATTAATGGAAGAGCTAAGCAAGTCATTAATGAGTTGAAGAATGACAATGTGAAGCTCATAAAGGTGAAGGAAAGCTCCATGTCGGCTGCCATTGATGTGGAGGCTGAAATTGCTAAGCTCGGGGCTCTTATGGAAGTGTTGAAGAAAGATTCCAAAAAAATGAGGAAGAAAATTAGATTCCTCACTACTCTTTTGTTTTCTTCTTGGTTGTTGTTTGGTTATTTTGCTCTAGTTTAGTAACCATTTGTAGTAGTGTTGCAACTGTTTTTGGAAAAGAAATGGAAGTGTTTGATGTATGTTACAACTTTCATTAGTTATTCATTTGATTTGTGAATTGGATGAACTCTTTTTGGAAATCAAAGTGAAGTTCTTGATGAATGTTACAGTTTAATTCTTCATTTATTGGGGATGACAAGCATCAACTGTATTATGCATCAACATCATATATTGCAGATTTAAAAGCATCCCAAAAGCACATTAAAATAGAAATATGTTAACTGCCAAAGGAAGATCTATAACTCATGGCATCCCAAAAGCAACAGCATTGATCCTAAACAAAGGTTTCAACCACAATCCAACCATCAAACCTAATGCAGCAGAGTATATTAAAGAAAACATTACACCAGAATTCAGAACCACAATCCAAAACAAAGGTTTCAGAACCACAATCCAAAACGATTCATCAACTATCAAAGTAGAAGAAAATGCAGCAGTTCAACTAGTTGTAGTAGAACCAACAGTTGAACCTACATTTTTTCTTCTTGGGGATCTTCTGAGCACTGTTGCTTCACTATCTTGTTGTCCACTGCCTCTGGGAGCTTTGAATGGCTTCGAGGCCACCTTCTTCAGCTTCGAGCTCTCCCCATCTGCCTTGATTGGCACTTGTTTCCTCTTCTCTTTCCTCAGTTCATTCTCATTTGGGATGGCAAATCGTGTGTTGAGGTCAGCCTTCGTGGATCTACCCTCATCAATGACCACTGAGCTTGTCATACCAGGCTGTTACATTACATACAAACATTCTAGTTTCACAGTTGAAGATGAGTGTAGAGATAAAACCATTAATATTGTAGAAGCTTACATGTAGAACTTGAGATCCAGAATCAGGATTGATATACAATCCAATGCCCCGGGCACTCCTTCTGGACTTCAGTTTTGTAGCCATTGATGAACTTGAAGCTTGTGTATCATGTGTGACCTCTGATACCTATCAAATATTGCAGCAAATTAGTACACTACAATAAGATGTTCAATTTGAATTGAAGCAAATACTTACCTGACTTGGTTTTTCAGGGCACTGCCCCTTTTTATGACTCACACTCTTGCATATGCAACAATGTTGCTTCTGCCCTTTTCTTGAGAGCTTGTTGCTCCTCCTTGGCTCGTTTGGGGCTCTCACTCTCATCTTCTTTGGTCTGCCTGTCTTCTTCTCTACAGGAGGAGGCTCCAAACAATCATCTTCATTGATTTTCCAGAACTTCACTCCTGGAACAGGCTGAACTGAATGCTCATAGGTTTTCATGTAGCTTGACTTGTGGTACCAAATTGACATGACACTGAGAGGGTCCAACTTGGAATAAAACATAGCAGCAAGGGCATGGCAGCAGGGTACACCGGTTAGTTCCCACATTCTACATGTGCATTTCTTTCTATCCAAAGCAACATTATGCTTATCCTCAAATTCTCCAATCTCATATCCATCCTCTCCATTCCAAATGACTTTACAACTCATGGCATCACATTTTGCAGCATTAAGTAACTTCATCGAGGCAGGAGACCACTCACACTTCCAACCATTTGCACTGTTTCTTCTATCTCTGATTCTAGTCATAGCCAACACCCTTATGTCCTCTAGCATGCTAATGATGGGCTTATGCCTAGCTTCTATGATGCTTGAATTGAATGATTCTGAGATGTTATTGTCCACCATGTTAGTGCAGCTCCTGAAACTCTGGTATGCCCTGCACCAATTTTCTGGTGGATACTGAAGAAGATCCACTGCAGCCTGTGCTTTAATTGAGCTAATCTTTGAAATGTTCAGCTTGAACTCCTCCTCGAATGAGCTCCAAGCTGAAATCCAAAACCTTTTCTTCATTTCTTCACCTCTCCACTTCTTGCTCCAATTTGCATAGATGTGCCTTGCACACCATCTATGCTCAGCCTCGGGTAGTTGGTCCTTAACTGCCTCCATCAAACCCTGCCACAACATCATATAAATCATTAAATACCAGAGCAAATTCAATGATAAACAGGAATACCATTAACACTTATAACTGACCTTTTGCATATCAGACATGAGTGTGATTGTTGAGCCATCACCAAGCTGCAGCTCAGACTTCAGCCAACTCAAAAACCAGTTCCAGTTGTGCTTATTCTCTTTGTTCACTATTGCCCATGCAATAGGAACAATACCATCATTTGCATCATTTCCAACGGCTGTGAGAAGCACTCCAAAGGTAACACCTTTGAGGTGACAGCCATCTAAGGAGATCAATGGTCTGCAAGCACCCATCCAGTTTCTCTTACAGGCTTCAATCATGACAAACAACCGCTTGAAAACTCTCTTCCCATTTGCTAACTCATCCTTGGACAATTGCAATTCCATCACTGTTCCTGGATTAGACTGTTTCACAGCCTCAATGTATCCAACAAGGTTGTTGAACTCTTCCTTATAACTGCCTTGCAGTTTGGTAAGGATAGTTCTCTTAGCCCTCTTACACTTTATCAAGCTCACATGGAGATTCAATTGGTCTTTGACTTGTCCCTGCATGTCTTTGCTTGAAAAAGTAGGATTTCTATACAAAGCTTCCTTGAAATAATTGGCCAAATATTTTTGAGAAGTACTAGGCACCTCTATCTGCCTACAACATGTATGTTGAAGAGTTAAGGTCTTAATCACTAAGCCCTCTGACTCCCCATCCTTAGAGGCAAGCATTACAAATGGACAATTTGTTTCACCAATGCAAACAACCCTGATTCTTTGAGGCTCATTTTTCAGAAACTTGATCTTGTAACCAAATCTTACAGCATAGTTGTTAATAGACTCCCTACAGTCCTTTGCCCCTGCAAAGGTCATACCTAGAGCAAAGTATCCTTGCTCTCCCTCAGCAGCACTGTCAACCACAGGATCATGCATCACAACCTCATCATCAGTAGCTGACTGGTTATCAGTATACATGCTAGAGTCATCAGTTGTGTGATCACTGTGATCACCCTCATCTTCACTTCCCCCTAAGTCAGCTTCTATACCAGCTCCTGTCTCTACTTCATCACCTCTATCCTGCCCTTCTACCCTTCCCTCTCCTGTCTCTAATTCATCTGCAACAGACTGAATTCCCTCCACATCTATCTCAATCTCAACCCCATGTGTATTCTCTAATTCATCATTAGCATTAGCTAGAGCCTCATCAAACAAAGGTAAAAGCGTAGTAGGGGGCATGGGATCATCATTATGGTCAGCAAACAACATTATTTGTTCTGCTCCTAGACATTCAAAATAATCAAACACCTTAAGACAATGCGTTGAGTCCCTAAGTAGCACTAATCCAGCCTCAATGTGATAATCTTCATCTAGAGCGTATACTTTGTTAGGTTTACTGTCATAACACTTAGCGAATTCATCTAGTATGCGCTCATAAGTCATTTTTTCTATGTTATCCTTAATTTCCTCAGAATTATACCCGTCATACAGCAATTTTCCGGATTCAGAATCTTTCTTCCATAAACCAAAAAAATTGAAAACAAAAGTAACAGGCGGCGGCATTCCTACACGAATATAAGAACAAAACAGAAAGTATTACACAGGCATCATTCCTACACATAATATTAAAGGGAAAAAAATGAATCTTCAGTTCGATTTTTTCAAAAATTTGCATGCTGCGATAAGTTCAATTTTAGCCTCGAATTAAGGCTACGGTAAACACTTACCTTCGTCGATGTACGATCCGTGAAAGTAGCTATGGAGGAGATCCTATTCGTCTGGAACAGGTTGAAATCCCTCTGAAACCTTCTTCTTCTTCTTCCCTTCGGATTTTGCAGCAAGTGAAGAGGGAGACGATTCATATTCTCTAACTAAACCGCGCCAACTATTAATGGTGGGCCCCACGGAATAAAAAAATCAAAAAAAAATAAAAGACGGACGGAGTTAAGTATCCGTTAGACGGAGGGGCTTACTTGAAGCAAAACATGGACTATAGGGGTTTAGTTGAGACACCCCTGCGCATAGGGTTGTATTGGCTACAAGGGCCTCTACGTTAAGGGCTAAATTGATACTTAACCCTAAAAATAAGTATGCGAAATTTAAAAACTTCATAGTAACAACTTTTTTCCGCACATATGAATTCAGGAAAACAAATTAAAAATAAATAAATAAATCCTCCACAAAGTTTGTCAAACTAAATTTATTATTGAATTTTCAGGAATCGATTATTTTTCTCTTTCAAGAAAGAAAATGGTCATTGGATGTACATACATACATACATACATGTAGTATAGCCTAAGCCAAACTATAAATTAAAATGCAGGTTGTTGATCGGAGCTTCAAGGCAAGCTCGCAGGCCACAGCCAGATTTTAGACATCCAACAACTCCAACTTGTATCCAGCTAGGCTAGGCCTCTATTTATCTACATCACCTATAATTCAGACCATGTTCCACTCCTTTTCCTAGTTGATCTCAACATATATAAGACTTATATAAGCTGTCTTCGGCAACTATATGAGCTTATACACTTCTACTAGGTGTTAATCGGATGACAGCTTCAAACTGGAGTTGTAGATTGAATCGAGTTCGAATCCTGAGAAGTAGCATTCATGTTTATCTTTATCCTGCAATAAAGACCAAATCGATCTGATTATAGTTTGTGAAATTTCAGTCTAGGGAGTTCAGCAAACCTTTTCTTATTAATAAACAATGCTTTCAAAGTAATAACTTTCGCAAAATTTTGAAACGATGACAAAAGTATCACTTTACCTATTGTGTATGTTTACATACTCGTCTGTTTCGTCAAGTATCTCCTCCTGACAAAACAAGGTTAAAAATTGAACGTAGGCCAAGAGAAGGAACAAGGATAACCAACAATACTACAGAAAATATTAGTGATATGAATCATTATAGCAAACTGCATTTAGCTGATTGTTAACTACAGAAACCACGTCGTTTAGATGAATTGTTGCTTTACTACTATAGACAGAATTCAAATATACGAGTACCTGAAGAAGCTCCTCAATCACATCTTCCATGGAGATGACACCAACTACTTCTTGATCGGGTGGAAACTCAGGGATTGGTGAGGTTTCTAAATCTAATATACAAAACGAACAGCCTTTGTGTCTCTTCTTGAAAGCAGGAGTCGATGGAGGGCTTTTCTTAACTTGATCATCAGACTTATTCATGACTGAGTCAGCATCATGGGTGACGGTTTTCGTTGCAAATTTCTGATTGTCTGCATGGGGACACAAATTATTATGTTTTCCGCACATCCAGCAGGAGATCGTGCAAATTCAGTATGAAAAATGCAACACACTGACAGTTGCAGTTGCAGTCAAGAATTGCTATAGCTAAGAGTGTTGATGTCAAGAGTCGATTATGGAGCAAAAATGCAACACACTGACAGTTGCAGTTGAAATAAAGATGCGTACAGTTATACACAAGAAGTCAAAAGGAGCAGAAAATGAATAATGGGAACTTCAAAACTCATATGGTGCTTGATAAGAAGAAATTACTTGTATGTGAATAAACAAAGGTTTTTAAATATGGAAATCAGAAAAAAAAAAAAAAAAATCCTTGTATGTTGAATACTGAAGAGAATAATAAATAAATGGATTAAGTTGGAAAGAAATAAAGAGGCAAGGCTTTTTCCATTATAGGAAGCACAAAAATACTCTTCCCATTAGTTTTTGCATTGCATGAAAGGAAAATACAAAATCTGTTTTGCATCATTTTGAAGATTCTAAATGTTTATACCTTCTTTGCTTTTCTGCAGTGAATCTTTTGTATCCCTATACACGACAGCGATGTGGCTATGACCCTTTTGGAATTCATTCAGAATATCATAAAGGGGCATGTCTTCCGAGACTCTGAGAGTTGTACATGGCAAAGCAAGAGAATAAGCTATTATGTCGGAGTGTGTGCTATTGAATGGAAAGAGTGCTTATAAATGGTTAGCGCACAGTTACTAGGAAAAGAATTAGCACGAGTACCAGCAACAGCCGTTACCAATTGGAACCGGGAATAGGAAAGGAAGTGTATCTCACCGAGGAATTTTTCTGATTAACATTTTCCTTAGAGGAACCGAATCATCAGGGTCAACTGCAAGGAGATTTTTAACCTGCACGCGGTAAAGACAGATATTAGCTTCTGTTCATACGGTGCAAATCACATCCTGTGAATATACGGAAGGGAAAAACATAGAAAGAATGTGAAGACATCATTGATTTAACATGATAAATTCAGGTAGAAGAACAAGAAGATTGGTTAGAGCATCGTAGTTGTAGTAAAGAACATGACAGTTACCAAGATGAGCCCAATGATATTATTTTGGTTTTTATAGTACACAGGAACTCGACTGTGGCCCATAGTCATTATAGCATTCAATGTCTCCCTGTGAAGGGTTACAGAGTGAGGATAAAATTAGAGGGACGGATATCGTGAATAACAGTGTATTGCATATTAGTTAAATCTGATGGGAAATGCTAAACTCACAAATTAAGAGTTCCATCGAGATCAATGGAGAAGGCCTTTGCTATAGATGTCATGGCATCTTTGGCAGTCTTCGCAGTCAATTCCAGTGCCCCAGCAATTATTGTCGTCTCATCATGTGTCAAATCCCCTCCTTTCCCAGCCTATCAATGCAAATTGATACAACTAGGTTAGCTTTCCCAATATGACTAATGACATCTTCCAAACATAATTCATTTTAAGGAAGCTCAGCTGCAGCTATAGAAATAAATCTGCCTAAGAAAAGCAGGAAAACCAATTGCAGCCTAGATCATCATGACATACCTCATTGCCATGGAAATCAACAAAAGTTTTCAGCTCAGCTCTACGCAGTAGAGCAGCATGCCCCTTACCCAACATCCAATCGAGGATCTACAAGCAAAAAAAGGTTTTTGAGTAATCAAGATAACGAATGGCCACATTTTGTGAATTCCACAATCTGAAGGAGACGCAACATGTAACTTCTTCTTCGTTCTGCGGTGCCTTCGAATTATATAATTCATCCAGTCACGAAAAAAGAGCAAACTTTTACAACCTTGTTTTGATGATATCTTCCTATCTATCCTTGTTTTGAACATAGAAACTACATGACTGGAAAAGTTCAACACATTTGAACATGAACCTTCGATTCAATTTACCTTACTAATTGGATAGGCAATAGGGAAGAACACCCAAAGAAGAAGGTGGACAAAGGGTGCCACAGTTGCTCCAACGGTTAACCCATAACGCGTACAAATTGCTTGAGGCAATATCTTCAGTAAGAAGGAAACGTTAGAATCGTGTCAACAGAGTGTACAATTTTTTCCTAAATTCGACTTTGTTCAGTTAAGTTGCAGATCAACCACCTCGCCAAACATGAGGATGAGTGTGACCGATACCAGGATCGCAGCCCATGGAGGCACAAGCTTGTCCAAGAATATGGGAAGCGACTACAAGGAAGAAAGCAAATAATGTTCGGTGACCTACATGGACAAGGTACATGGAACTACCACCAAGAATACGAATGCCGTAACAGATAACACACAAACCTCCATTGCTAAAGAGTTGCCAATCAAGAGTGTGCAAAGCAATAGGTGTTGATTTTTCACCACTGGAAGTATTTTAGCTGCCAAAAGAATGATTGTCATTTATAGGTCCCTGCTGTTATCAATTTGTCATGTATAAAGAAAAGAAAAAAGTGCAAACAGAATCACCATAAACCACATTGTTCACATCAACAACAGAGTCCTAAAGCAAGTAAGAAACAATATGATTGCAGCTTGATAAGAACCATATCTTGTCCAGAAAAATAGAGCACCCGATGATTCACTTGTCACAAATCGATACGCTAGACCATCTCTAGACCCCAGACACTTTGCAGTTCAATATTATTACTCCAAAAATAAAGCATTCAGAAGTATAGATATACAAATATACAATAGAAAAAGAAACATGAAAGAAATTACATGATTTTTGGCATCAATGATGTAAAGTAACTCCACCCCACTCTCCGGTAAAGCAAATAAATCTATACTTACACCCTGATAACAAGGCAGAAAAAGCTCACAGACACAAAATTCTAAGCAAGCTGACAAATAGCAACAAAATTAAATAATAATTCAATTTAGGAGTCAAAGATTTGGCTAGAACGAAAAAAAACTACAAATCAGCAAGATTTTCAAGAAGGGGCAACATCAAATCAAATGTAGCTCAAGAATTACAATCCCAACCGATCAATAAACCAACACAAGAAAGCTTTCATCTTCTAAGTGAGTGATCAAATCATAAAAAAAGAAATCCAGACTTAGAGAAACAAGTCCACAACAACACAAGAAACCATAAACAGGCAAAACCCCACAAACCCAAATCCACCAAAAACAACTTTGTAAAATCCCAACATCAAGTAAAGGGGGAGAGAGAGAGAGAGAGACTAATAGTACACAGTACAGGCATGTTTACGATCTTGAGGGCGGCCTGATTTGCTGATAACCTCGAGGTCCACAAGGCCAAGAGACATGAGGCCGAGGGTGAGACCAGCCATCAACCCAGCAAACAACACCAGCCCTATGATAATCATCACAAACAGAAAAAACTCGGTACCACAACAAGGCACATCATCAGCCATCTCTGTCAGTCGCACACACACTCAGTGGGTTTGTGCGTGTGTGTATCTTCCGGCACGCACTTCCTAAAAATAGGCCTCGTCAACAAAATCTCGCACTTCGTGCTCATATGCCTGTCTGCATCCTACTCGACTTTCAGCTTTCACTTTTATATTCCTGATTTTTTTTTATTCTCGAAAAAGTTACTCCAGCATTTTGCACTCATTTGGTGGTCGGTGCTCGGAGCCCAAGAATAATCGAATCAACCTCTTTTGGTGGTGAATCTTATGTGTTCGCTACAAAGAGTTTTCTTGAGCTTCTTGCCTTATTTCTTTTTTTTAACATTTGTTTTATGTGATAGAGTAAATATGATTGAGTATTTGAAATAATAGATTATCAAATAAAGTTAAAATTAAGTAATTTATCAAAATTTGCTTATTATTCAATATTAGTCTAAATAATAGGGGTGCACTCCACTCCAATGAGATTGCTATTTATAGCTATCATCATCATACAATAATATATATATATATATATATATATATATATATATAGAGGTGTACTCCAATAATTTATCATATGTGAGTATCGCTAAATTAAGTACTAAATTTAACCGCATTTATAGCTATCATCATCATACAATATATATGAGTAGTTTACTTTGCTGTTTATCAATGTGTACATTTAGCGAGTATATGCATATGTTTTAGGAAAAGTATTAGTTTTATTTATTAAGAGTAAACACATAACTACATGAGTAATGAAAAAAAATCTTTAACTGTTATTATGAGACAATCTAATAATAAAATAGGTATTTTTTAAATTAAAAATCTTAAAATCAAATCTTATTTAATGCGCATGGAAGATAACGACCACCAATTATAAATTATCAATAAGAAAGAATTTTTTTTTTCGCATAATTCAGATCTCAAACATGTGCAATAAAATAATTCTTGGCCTTTCCAACGATTCTATATGTCAATTGATGATGGGACTTAGCTCAAGCTCACCTCTTCTTAAGAGTTTATTGTGTCGCATACGATTATACTAATTCAGTTTAATCATAACATAGTTTAATAATGAAAATAAGATAATACCATTTTTATGTTATTTAGTTATATTACCCACAATATACGTGACCTAAACTACATATTAATATATAGTGCAATTTTAGCATTGACAAATTATTTTAAAATATAGAGCTTTTCTTCCTAAAAGATTATATAGCGTTTCAAATATTTTAAAAAGGCCGTTCCAATTTGGATTTTATACCATAGTTCCTCGAAATTGATATTCCAAGTTGCTAAAATTGATTACTTGGTTTCTTTTTTCTTTTTGTTTTTGAAAAAGAAGATGATGGAGTTTGAGAGTTCAATGTTTATTGTAAGTTTGTTTCCAATACTCAACTAAATTGGGATAATGATAAATTAATTACTCGATATGGAGGAATGCATATGATCTATGTGGATGAAAATCAGTAATTGGCTGGGAAATGCTGATGTGGGCCCTCACCGTTTGAAAGTTGCATCCAGCTGTCGAATCCCAATTGGTTGAAGCTGAAAATGAGACGACCAGTCTCTGGAATGGTACAAGTCGGTATCAGCTTATCATTTATTCCAGATAATACACAGCTTGCTCCCATGTAGATAATTATCACATTTTATGCAATATTAAAAAATTATAAATGAAGGAAAATTGTGAAAAATATGACATGAATGATGATGCTTCGACCTTCTACACATGATTTTGATTAGAAGGTTGCTATATTTGTCCCCCGATACTATTTATTCCACCAATTTATTTATTCAAAGAGGCACAAATAATAAATCCAAAACATAAATATTGAACAACAAAAAGTTTGATACAACATGTCAATAACGAATTAGCAAACCTTACAAGAGATCAAGGCCATCTTTTCTTTATTTTTGTTTCGGTCGTCCTTCCTAGTCATAATTTATTAGTAATTTATAAGTGTAATATTAGGTTAACAAAATTGACGATGAAGCATAATTTATTAATAAGATATTTATCCTCAAACTAATAAGTTTGAGATTTTGAATCATTTAAATAATTAGTGTGCGAGTGCGTTTTTATTTATTTGTGTTAGTAAATTAAAAAAAACTAGGCGAACAAAATTATCCATAACCAGTTCTTGTGAAGTTCAATACTACATCATATTGTAATATTATATTGGTGAAGTCTCATAATAAATTAAGGACATTCAAATTATATAATTTTATTTATATTTCAAATGGTAAAATTTTATAAAAAGTGAATGTGAAATCTAAATTTTATTTTAAGAGAATTGTAAAAAATATTTGATCTTATGGACAAATCAAATTGAAGAAGTAATTTATTTAGTCAAAAGAATTTATTTTTTTAAAGTTAAACGAAATTTTTTATTTAACCAAAAAAATTGATCAAATTAAATTGGCAATGTGTGTTAATCTTAACCAGTCAACCAATTAAATGTGAATTTTTGATTTTGAGAGTAATTAAGATTTATTTTTTATATATAGGTATTCATTTGGTGAAATCTCATAGAAAATTAATGTGGGATGATAAAATACACTAAGATTATATACTTATTTAAGTTCTCCAATAGGTAGAATACTAAAAAAAAAAAAACAATGTAGGATTATTCGTTAAAATAATTAGAATGAAGGAGAATATATTCAAAGATTTTTTTAAAAACGCGACTTTTGAATGTGATATAAGTAAATCTTATTTTCTTATTATATAAAAGGTGTTATGAAAATAAGAATTGTAATTATTTTTTTGTTTCAAATGAAGGAGATTTGATACAATTTGACCTATATAAAAAAACAAAATATATCATGTTATATATGTTGTCAAATTAATAAAGACTAAAAATGATTGAATAATATTAAAATTTACACATTATATATCTAATTAGTCATTTTATAAAAATTCTTCCACTGGTAATTAAAATACTTTTAAATTTAAACTTTCTAAATAAATTTCTCAATAAAAATACAACTATTTGTTTGGCCAACTAATTAATTAATTGGCCAAATTAAATTGATGATGCAAAACAATTATGAAATGAAAAATGATGAGGAGTAAAGTATGCGTATACCTAGGACGCAACAAGGATCGAGGGGCAGAGCTGGAGTTGAGCACAAGAGGATTGCCCTAATTAGTATTCTCTAAGGAGTTATCACCCAGCGAAAGCATCTGCGGATTATCAATGGTATTTCTGCTAAGCGAGCGAGCAGCCCTACAAGTCCCAGCTGCACAGGAGTGTGGCAGCGCTGCATAACAGATAAAATCCGACAGACTACTGACACATTCGACAGCTACCTATGCGAGGCTTTCTCTCTAATTAACCTGGTGATCGTACAAGGATGATGGATGACTTCTTTGCCCATCTTGTATATCTCTATAAATAGGAGTCTTATCTCTCATTGTAACGTTACGTGATATGAAATACAACACCCTTACTCTTATCACACGATTGGTGTTTAATCTGAATATTTAGTTCGAAAATTAACATAAGGTTATTTAGGTAAATTCTTTTTTAATGTAACCGTTTTTTCATTTATGGGTTAACCGAATTTATTATATTTTTAGTAGAGTTATGAATAATTTTGTATCATAATGTCGACGGTTATCAATTGTTATGTTTCAATAGTTTTTATTTAGTTAAATGGGTTAATAGTCGAAAAATCCATGAATTTTTTTCCATTTTTTGGTTTATATCACGACCATAAAATTTGAATTCCAAACACACCAATTTGTAATTGGTTCGCAATTATCCCACGACGAAGGACTCCGGCGAAATCGAAACTGATGTGGCAAGTACGTGGCAAAATCAGAACTGATGAGTCAATTTCTTACAGAAAACGACGTTGGTTCATTAATAATTAAAAGCAGTTTATATTTAATTAAGAGTAAAAGATAAATTAAAAAACATAAATCCCCCAACGTCACCCCACCCCCCTTGCCAATCCCCACCTTCGCCGGACCCTCCCATGGTTCCCTACCTTCGTTGGACCCTCTCATTGTTCCCCCATCGCCGCCGAGCCCATCGGGCAATACAGAGGTCGTGGTCCTCAAAAATGCGGAATTACATAGGCCCACATCGTCGGAGTACAGAATCGACGATGGCAAGGCTGGCGGCGTCGCAATCTTCAGAGGAGATACGCGACGGTGAATTCGGGTTTTGGGTTTTGGATTTGAGGAGAAATCGAGCCCTAATCCCTTGTCGATTTTTTAGTACTGGAGAGTGGTGTTTGAGGCTATTGGTGCGTCGATTCTGTTGGTGGGAGAGGGCGGTGGAGGAAGAGAGTCGTGGGGAGTGCGGCAGAGGGGGAGGTCTGTTGGCCACCCAACGACGGAGGAGGCCAGGTATGGAGAAATTGATGGTCTGCGGAAGAGGGCGGCGAAGGTAATGATGGCAGGCGGCAACGTGGGGCGACATCCAACAAGAGGCGCCCAGATCCACCTAGATACGCCGCCACAACGGCCACTCCACTCCGTCCTCGTCAGGCGGCGGTGATGGCAGGCGGCAACAAGGCCTTCGCCAGTGGCGGATCCAGGATTTATAAGTTGGGGGTACGAAAAAATAATCTCATAAAATCAAATGTAAAATATACTTTAATGTTAAAAGTACTATATCATCAAACATTATTCAAAGATAGTTAGATGCAAAAGAAAATTAAATAACTATATATCTAGTTTATCTTCCGACGAGTCTTCATTTCTTCAAAACGTTTGACGACCTCATCATCGGAAACTTGTAGAAACATATATTTCTCAATGAAAGTGACCAAACAATCATTTAATACTTGATCCCCCATGCTATTTCGCAACTTATTCTTGACATAAGTCATTCCAGAAAACACTCTCTCCACACTTGCAGTGGCAACCGGAAGAATTAATATCAACTTAATTAGCAAAAACACTAGAGGATAAGTCATATGTCTCTTTGTTTCAACAAGCTTCATCGAAAGAGAACTAATATCATCCAAATTTTGAAACTCATTATCTCTTCTCATATCTTCCATGAATATGGCAAGTTGACATTCAAGAGTTAACAAATCAATGCTTGAAAATTCGGAGGGATAAAAAGTTGCAAGTTTGAGTACCTTTTCCTTGTCATAAGAAGAGAAGCCATCTTTAGGATATAATGAAGCCATGCATATGAGCAACTCCATATTCACCTCATCAAATCGGTTGTCAAGTTCTTGAAGTAGTAAATCAATTACTTCTATAAACACATCAGCCCGAAAATGATGAAGATATGAAACTTGTTGAGCAAACCGCTTTGATCTTCCTTGAGGGATATAACAAGCCTCCATGTCCGGAACAACAATCTCATTATCATTGCAAAATGAGATTACTTTATTCAAGTGAGTCTCTCATCCATCATCTCTCATTTTCTGTAATGTCACTTTGGTTAAAGTGACAAGTCTCATAGCACTAACAATATCTTAATCTATTCTTTGCAAAGCAAGACATAAATCATTAGTGTACCCAAATATAGTAGTCATTAGATGTGCCAAAAACACAAAATTAAATGACTCTAGTGAGTACAAGAACCTTAACAATTGTAGAAAACAAGTTCATGACATTCAAAAGACTTTTGTAATGAGAACTCCAACGAGTTTCTCTGGGCCTCTTCAAACCAAGTTCTTGATTTAATCCCGATCCCGTTTCAAACTCACCAGTTTCCAAAGCTTGAGCAACTTTTTGTGCTTGAAACTCTTGAATGATTTCTCATCTCTTACAAGAAACACCAATCACATTCAACAAGATTGCAAACGTATCAAAAAGCCAAACACACTCATTGTTCTTTTTGGCAATGGCTACAAGAATTAGTTGAAGTTGATGAGCAAAGCAATGGACATAGTAAGCACTTGGAGTATCTCCCCTAATCAAAGTCTTGAGGTCATTTATCTCACCCTTCATGTTACTAGCCCCATCATATCCTTGCCCTCGAATCTTGGATGGACTCAATGAATGTTCAACAAGTAAGGACATAATAGCACTTCTAAGAGACAAAGCCGTGGTATCACCAACATGAACAAGTCCCAAAAATCGTTCTACCACCTTTTCCATTTTTCCTTCAACATAACGCAAACAAAGAGCTAGTTGTTCCTTTCGGGACACATCACTAGACTCGTCGGCCAATATAGCAAAATAGCCATCACCTAGCTCCTCCACAATTCGCTTAGTTGTTTCTTTAGCACAACAATTGATAATATCTTTTTGAATAATTGGAGATATCAATTGACAATTGCCGGGAGCATTTTCAAAAGTGACCTTTGTGATAACTTCATTATGTGTGTTTAACCATTTCAAAAGTTCAAGAAAATTTCCCCTATTAAGGGATTCTTCATTTTCTCTATGTCTACGAAATGCCATCCCCTGTCCCAATAAAAAACGCAAACAAGAAATTGAAGCTTTCAAACGAATTTCATACTCTCTTTGAATCACATCAGTGACATTTTCAAAGGAAATAAGAATTGATTTTTTCTTCCCATCTCTTAAGTTTACATATTTCTCATAAGCAAGATTGTGAGCACTTTTAACACCACCAACATGTTTCAGAAATCTTTCGGGTTCATTCCATGACTTAAATCCTCCACTAACAAATGCATCTCCACCAACATTAATCTCAACTTCATTCTTGAACAAATAGCAAATAAAACAAAATGCGGCATCTTTCTCAATACTATATTCAAGCCAATCCCATTTTTCAAACCAAGAAGCACTAAATCGACGCAAACCTCCAAGGTCTTTGCGAGGAAAATCATGAGTTTTTGGTTGACAAGACTTTTTCAAAATATATGCTCTCCTAACCGCATCTCGTTCATTTGGAGGATAATCCATTATGCTAATTCTTTTTCCCGGGTCATGAAGAAGAAGCTCAACATCATAAATCAATTCTTTATCCTCTAATGGCACACTAGTACTACTTGAACCACCCAAATTTTGTTGTAGACTTGTAGTGTAATATGTCAATATCGATTATCCGACTCTACTCTCCTCTCTTTGATTTCTTTTCTTTTTCTTTGAGAAATCAAAAATCTCGCCTCTGTCTCTCGTCTGTTAGCCTCCTCTCTCTCCAATTCTATTGTTTTTCTTTGACGAATTGTTAGTAATCTCTAATCACAGCCGCCACTTTTATTAAAGAGAGCCGCCACTTTTCACATTCTATGGGCCAAAGGCCCAAAGTCCAATTCTTTTGTTTTTTGTTTTTGCAATGCCCGGTGGGACTTGGAGTTTGGGATTGGGGGGACAAAATCAAGAAGCAAACTTTAATTACATAATACATATATAATACTATTACTAAAAAAAAATGGGGGTACAACCACCGCCCCAAGTAGATCCGCCTCTGGCCTTCGCCAATCTGGAAGGGCTGCCAGCCGGGGTAGGGGGGAAGGGTTTGCTAAGGTGAGTGGGGTGTGACGGAAGAGAGAGAGAGAGGGATAGAGTGTGTGGAGTGTGTGCGCGTGTGATTTGGCAATTTCAGTGGCCACGTTGGCATTCCAGCTGACAAATCAGCTTTGATTTGGACGAATTTACAATTCGTGAGATAATTGCGAATCAATTACAAATTGATGTATTTGGAAGTCAAATTTTAGGATCGTGATATAAACCAGAAATGGAAAAAATTCATGAATTTTCCGGCTATTAACCCTAGTTAAATTGTACTCCCTCCGTCCCAAATGAAATGTCTTGTTTCTTTTCTGTACGGTTATTTAGGAAAATGTTAATTATATTATTAAGTGGTGTGGTGTAGAGTTGAAAAGGTGACGTGGGTCCCAAAAATTCTACTTTTTGAGGATAATTTTTTTTCATAAAAAGAAACAAGACATTTGAAGTGGAACAACCCAAAAAGGAAAACAAGACATTTGAAGTGGAACAGAGGGAGTATTATACTTGTCTATGTTTTTAATGTATATGACGCAATTATAGTTTGATTTATTTGTTTTTTTTTATGCATTTTGATTTAGAATTTTTGTTAATGGTGTATGTTAATACTTTTTTTAATGCATATTTTGCTATTATAATTAATGTTGTGATCTGTTTTGCAAATTTATATGTTAGAATATTTTTTATTTTTTAATGTCGCAGTATATGCATGTTTGGTTTTAAGTAGGGTTATTTGTTTAATTTTTATTTTTTTTACAAGTTAGATATTTAATTAATTATTTTTTTTTTGTTGGTTGTTGTGATTTTTTAACAAATAATTCGATATATATGTCATGATATTGATGAGGCATTTGACTTGTATTTTCCACTATGTTCTCATGAAATGACCAGATGTTCAACAATTTGGATGAGGGCCGGGTTACAAAATTTATGATGATTATGCTGATTTATGTGGTTTTATTTTCCGAAGAAGTTTACATATAATTTTAAAATATGATTTGATCACCGAATAAATATATAATATTAATGAACAAAGTCAATAATTCAATGAATGAATAAGATAAGAGTCATTTCAAGTTCGATCATTAAATTGTTATTTAATAAGAGATAAGATTCAACAAATAATTTATGAAAATATTCGTAATTTGTATTACACTGTTCGATAAATTACTTTTAATATTATTTTATAACATTAGACCAACTATCATTACTCAGTATTTCCTATTTAAATATTCAAGAAACTTTGAAGTGCATTCTAAAAGATTTATGATAACGTTTTTACATAAATATTTAATTTTTTCAGAATATTGCATTTTAACCTATCAATCATTACAATAACATGATAATATTATGATTTTATCACTAATCCCAATTAATAAAACGGTCAGGCATTGAAAAAACAATAAAACAATGTCAAACATATCATTCCCCTAAAAAAAATGTCGTCAAACAATCATTCCAATGGATAACATGAAAAATATCTCACAAAATCCACCAATTAATCTCGCAATTTTTCAAGCATGAAAGTGTCCAGAAATTGTAGTAAATCAACCGAGCAACAACGAATCTACATTCATATGAAATTCAATAGGTAATGGAGTAGTATACAAGACATGGCAAAATCAACGAGATATGTAGTAGCGAAACGATGAAATAAAATAGTACGAAACTGTTGGAATATAGGATGAGAGAATGTAAGCAAATTTATTTAGAAATTTATTTTGGAGGATGAAACTTATGAAGAGGCTATATAAGAATTAATGTGTATGTGGGTGTGTGGACGTGACAAACAAAGAAATGAACAAGGGGAACACTTTTTTAAAGCTATTTAACTTGATTGCTTTTTTTTGCTCTACACCTCAATACCAAAGTGTACACACATATATATATTATGACTATGTCGGTTAAGTAACCGACTTAATTTGCTAGACTATTCTAGGACACTTATTTGCTAGAATAATCTAGATAGTTAGCTAATTAATTCAAGTTGCCTTTTAATCTAAATATCTTAGGTTCTAGATTTTTCTACTTTCTTCCTATATTTTATTTTTATTTTTGAATCTAGATTTTTCTTTACAAAATATCTTTACTTACAAATCAAGTTTATATTTCAACACTCCCCCTTAAACTTGATTTGTCATTCCGAGCAAAACTCTGAACTTGACGAAATCCTCAAATTTGAGCGGCTTGGTAAAAATATCGGCAACTTGATCTTGTGATTTTACATACTCCACTTGAACCTCCTTCTTTGCAATGCATTCTCTGATGTAGTGAAAGCGGGTGTCAATATGTTTGCTTCGATTATGAAACACCGGATTTTTTGAGAGCGCGATTGCCGACTTGTTATCCACACAAATAGTTGTTGGCTCCTTTTGTGGCCATCCAAGCTCTTCCAGTAAACTCCGTAGCCAAACTGCATGGCAAACACTGGATGTAGCAGCCACATATTCAGCTTCACAAGTTGATAGCGTGACTATGGGTTGCTTCTTGGACATCCAGGTGAAAGCGGTGTCTCCCATGAAGAATACGAAACCGCTTGTACTCTTGCGATCGTCATTGTCTCCGGCCCAATCGCTATCACTATACCCAACAAGCTTATAATCATCAGTACTTGAATAGAACAGGCCATAGTTGAGCGTACCTTTTAGATATCGAAGAATTCTCTTTGCCGCCTTAAAATGCGTAGTGGTTGGATTCTCCATATAGCGACTCACGAGTCCTGTCGCATAAAGAATGTCCGGCCTTGTGCAAGTTAAGTACCGTAAACTTCCAACCAAGCTCTTGAATAATGTCGGATCCACCTTTTCTCCTCCATCGTTCTTGAATAATTTTATCCCGCATTCCACTGGCGTGTTGATTGCTTTGCAGTCCTCCATCTTGAACTTCTTGAGAATTTCCTTGGCATATCCTTCTTGTGTGATGAAGATCCCATCTTCGAGTTGCTTGACTTCCACGCCGAGGTAGTACGCCATCAGCCCAATGTCTGTCATCTCAAACTCCTTTGACATGGCCTTCTTGAACTCCTCAATCATCTTTGGATTATTTCCTGTGAAAATCAAATCATCTACATACAAGCACACAATTAAGACATCTCCTCCGTTGGCTTTCACGTAGAGAGCATGCTCGTGAGGGCATTTGGTGAAACCATTCTCCTCCAAGTACTTATCGATCCTGCTATTCCATGCCCTTGGTGCTTGCTTTAGTCCGTATAGGGCCTTCTTTAACTTCAAGACTTTATCTTCTTGCCCTTTCACCTCGTAGCCCATTGGTTGCTTGATATAGACTTCTTTGTCTATATACCCATTCAAGAAGGCTGACTTGACATCCATTTGATAAATCTTCCATCTATTTTGGGCTGCAAGAGAGAGTATTAGTCTGATAGTTTCTAAGCGAGCGACAGGAGCAAATACCTCATCATAATCGATTCCAGCTCTTTGACTATATCCTTTCACGACGAGCCTCGCTTTATATCTTTCCACTTCACCCTTGGAATTCTTCTTAACTTTATACACCCACTTGACTCCAATGGCCTTGTGCCCTTTTGGTAGTGTCACGAGCTCCCATGTATCATTCTTCTTTATGGCTTTGATTTCTTCATCCATCGCGACTCGCCAATTTTCACTATCTGCTGCTTCTTCAAAGCTAACAGGCTCACAATCAGCAAATAGGCAAAATAAGGTAAGATCTTCTAACCTTTCAGTTTCCTCATATATCTCGCCCAAACTCCTTGCTCGTGGTGTGGCTCTTTCATTTAAGAAAGATGGTGGCGAGTCTTCAGTGACTGGCACTGGTGAAGCTGGTGGAGTCACTGGCTCTTGTTGGACTTCTCCAACTTGCTCTTCTGCTCTTTGTTCTTCTAACTGTGGGATGTAGGTGAAGTCACCGTTGGAGCTGAAATCCCATACTCCTTCTTCGTCGAACTCGACGTCTCGACTTATCACTGTTTTCTTGGTCTCTGGGTTATATAACTTATAGCCTTTAGAGTTAGAGTCGTACCCGATAAAGATGAATGCTTCGCTTTTATCGTCGAGCTTCTTCCTTCTCTCATCTGGTACATGCACGTAGGCTTTGCTCCCAAATACCTTTAGGTGAGAAATTCCTGGCTTTCTCCCGCTCCAGGCTTCTTGTGGAGTCATTCCCCACACGCTCCTTGTCGGTGATCGGTTGGATAGGTACACCGCGCACGCCACTGCTTCTGCCCAGAACTCCTTAGGCAAATTCTTCGTCTTTAGCATGCTCCTCGCCATCTCCATGATTGTTCTGTTCTTTCTTTCCGCCACTCCATTTTGTTGGGGGGATCTCGGAACTGTCAGAGGCCGCCGAATTCCATTTGCTTCGCAAAATTCTAGAAACTCCCTTGACGTGAATTCTCCGCCTCGATCGGACCTCATGGCCTTGATTTGTCGTCCGCTCTCCTTCTCGACGGCAGCTTTGAATTTCTTGAAAGCATCAAATACTTCTGACTTCTGCTTCAAGAAATATACCCACGTTTTTCTAGAAAAATCATCAATGAAGAGCATAAAATAATTATTTTTACCAAGGGAGCTTGGATTTATCGGCCCACACACGTCAGCATGAATCAACTCCAGTGGCTTTTGAGCTCTTGAGCTTGACTCCTTTGGAAACGGCTTTCTGAACTGCTTCCCGAGTAGACAACCTTCGCAGAGTTGATCGGGATGCTTGATGGATGGTAGGCCTCTCACCATCTCTTTCTTTGATAGCAACTCCAAGCCGCCAAAATTTAAGTGCCCAAACCGTAGGTGCCATAACCAAGACGGATCTTTATAGCAAGCTTTCAAGCATTTGGCCACATCATTTCTAATATTTAATAGAAACATTCTATTTTTCGACATTGGCACCTTGGCAATAAGATTATTTTTGCCATCTCTTATTGAAAGGTTATAATCTCTCATGTGAATATCATAACCTTTCTCTAAGAGTTGTCCCAAACTCAAGATATTATTTTTCATATTGGGCACGTAATAAACATTGGAAATAAATTCATGATTTCCATTTTTCAAGCGGATTAAAATTTTTCCTTTTCCTTTAACTGGAATTTTAGATTCATCACCAAAGGAGACGTTGCCACTTACCGACTCATCGAGATCCACAAACATATTTCTTTTCCCGCACATGTGATTGCTAGCACCAGTGTCGAGGTACCACGTGTCATCTTGTCTTCCAGCTTCTCCTTTATATGCCAGAAGCACACTACCAATATCTTGATTTGTACTTTCGGCGTAATTGGCCTTCTCTTCAATCCTTACTTTTTCACTTCTGCACTCGGAAGCATAGTGCCCAAATTTATGGCAATTATAACACTTTATCGAAGATTTATCGTACCTCGACTGCGGGTTGCTCCTCCCCCGACCACTTGTAAACTCCTTTCTTTCACCACTGTTGACGAAGCCTCCTCGTCCTCGTCCACGTCCACGACCTCTTCCTCGATCTTGACCTTGACCACGTCCTCTCCCGAATTGTCCATGGCCATTGCTCGAACCTTCTTCTTTTTCTTTCGGGCTTACTTGCAACTTTAAAAGTTGCTCTGAAATTTCTTGCTTCTTCTTTTGCTTCTCCTCATATGCTTGCAGCGACCCCAACAAGAGATCGATCGTCATCTCCTCCAAATTTTTAGTTTCTTCGATCGTCACCACAATGTGCTCAAACTTTGGGGTTAGTGAGCGCAATATTTTCTCCATAATTCTTACATCCTCCAATTTTTCACCATTTCTTTTCATTTGATTAGACACCGCCAAGACTCTTGAAAAATAATCCGATATCGATTCGGACTCTTTCATATGTAAAGACTCAAACTCTCCTCTTAAAGTTTGAAGTCGTACCTTTTTTACTTGCTCCGCTCCTTTGCACGCGTTCTGGAGCTTCTCCCATGCTTCTTTGGCGGTGCTCGCGTTTGAGATTTTCTCGAAATCGTCGTCCCCTAGCGCCTGATAAATGAGACAGAGAGCCTTCTTGTCTCTCTTTCTCGCGTCTCGCAATCTATCCTTTTGTTGTTGGGATAGTGCGGCCTCGTCCTGCGGCTCCTCGTAGCCATTCTCCACGATCTCCCAAACGTCGTGGGCTCCCAATAGCACCTTCATCTTGATGCTCCAATTGTCGAAGTTGCTCTTGTTGAGCATGGGGACTTGAAACGATTGTAAATTCGCCATACCACAAGTAGAATCTTGTGGCTCTGATACCACTTTGTTGGAATATAGGATGAGAGAATGTAAGCAAATTTATTTAGAAATTTATTTTGGAGGATGAAACTTATGAAGAGGCTATATAAGAATTAATGTGTATGTGGGTGTGTGGACGTGACAAACAAAGAAATGAACAAGGGGAACACTTTTTTAAAGCTATTTAACTTGATTGCTTTTTTTTGCTCTACACCTCAATACCAAAGTGTACACACATATATATATTATGACTATGTCGGTTAAGTAACCGACTTAATTTGCTAGACTATTCTAGGACACTTATTTGCTAGAATAATCTAGATAGTTAGCTAATTAATTCAAGTTGCCTTTTAATCTAAATATCTTAGGTTCTAGATTTTTCTACTTTCTTCCTATATTTTATTTTTATTTTTGAATCTAGATTTTTCTTTACAAAATATCTTTACTTACAAATCAAGTTTATATTTCAACAGAAACAACAGTTAATAAACCTAAAATATGCAGCTTGAAAGAATCACATTAACAGCATTTATCGAAACTGCACTAATTTGTAACATCAACTACTTAAAAATTTCCAAGACATATATGATCCCAAAAACAGAAGTAACTACACGAATGAAAGAATTATATGGTGATTTGTAAGATCAAGAGCAGACTAGCTACTTAAAATTTTCCAAGACAAGAAACAAGGTAGAATTATAGGGTGTGATGAAAGAAAGTAGTCATTCCTTTTCCTTATCCTGTCTGCAGAGCTTCTGAAAACCTGGCAATGAAGTTTTGGTGTGACCATAGAGAGCAGCCTCGACATGCTGGTTTATTTCTTGCTCAGTGAGTGGATCTGAAGTGGTAATGCCATCCGACAAGGGAGACCATTCGGCCATGGCAGCAGGTGCTCTCTGGTTCACAGCGAGTACAGGTGGAGGTGGATATGGTGGTATTATGTCCAGACCGGGTGGTGGAGGTGGATTTGATGGCATTGTGTGCAGAGCCGGTGGAGGATAAACAGGTGGAGGTGGATCCAGCTCAGCAGGCATTGGTGGTGGGGGCATTGGCATTGGCATCGGTGGGGGGTTCAGAAGAGCTGCATATGTAGGCATCGGTGGGGCTCTCACAACAACAACAGGCATTGGCATCGGCATCGGCATCGGCATCGGTACAAGAACAGGCATTGGCATCGGTGGTGCTATCGCAGCAGCAGGTACATACGCTGGTGCTTCCGGGTTCAAAGACGTGCTTGCTCTCGGGGGGTTCTTTGGGGGTGCCATTGATTTCCTACATCATCATCAAAATAAATGAGTCAAGATTGAGTTGCTGCGATTAACAAAATCAAGTTGCAACTGCTGAATTACGATGATTCAATTCAAAACACAAAAAGAATCTTCAAACTTCCATCATTTCAATTCAGATTGTGGCAACTAAACAAACACAATTTGGGATCATATATATCGATTTTCTCATGCATAACAAGAAACGATCGACAAAATGTGTGTGTCTGCGACTACGATCAAGTAAAACCTACTTCAATCAAGATTCGAGAAAATTTGTACATAATTACCAGCGAAGAAAATAGGAGGAGAAGAAGAAGACTAACCGTTTTGATTTGGAAAAGCCCTTCACCAAACCATAGCAGTTGAGAGAAATGATGTATGGAGCTGTAGAGAGAAATGATGTACGGAACTGTTGAGAGAAAAGCGCATGCAAGATTTATATAGGGGAGAGAAACATCAATTTTCAGAATGACTCGTATGCTTCGATTTTTTTTTATTTAGTTTTGTCACTTTATTAGCTCATTTATTTGTTTCGCGTTTTTTTTTTTTTTTTTTTTTTTTTTTAAGTTTTGTCACTTTATTATTTCATTTATTTATTCCGGGTTATTTTAAATTTCTTCTTTCTCTGTGAGGCAATTTCAACTTTTTTTCTTTCTTTCTCGCTCTGCTGAACTATATATATTTTGTATTTTAATTTGTATTTCTAGCTAGTTTCTTCAAAGAAAAAATTGAATTCAGAAACATAGAAATTGTATCTCGTCAGAACTAATGGAAATAGAATAAATACAGTGATTATCATATTTACAAGAATGCGATTTATTTTGCTTCAAAAAAAAAAGAATGCGATTTATTTTTAAATTTTAAAAAGCTAACGAATATGCTTTTAGGGAATTGTTACTCGCAGAGTAATTAATTTTTATAGGAATCATATAGGGCTAGTTTATGCGGAGAAATTAATTTTTTTTGTGAGATTTAGATACTATATGATTAGTTTCTATGGAGAAATTAATTTTTCTGTGAAATTTAAAAACGTTGAACATGTCAATATTTGTTTATGAATATAACAATAATTTTATTAAACGTTTGAGGATCGAATCCTGTAGTGCGAGATATTCAACAAATACGTTTTTTTAACAAATGGGTCGGTTCTTCAATAATAGTAATAAGTACTAAATTAAAATTAAAATAAACAAAGGAAAATAAAAATGAATAAATAAACAATCTAGTCTAGAAAACAATAAAACGCAAGTGAAAAGAAGTGGAAGAAGACCAAAATTCAAAATATAAAATGCACCACGAGCATTATGATTTTAGTTGTATTTTGTCCATTTTATAAGGACTAGAGAAACACAAATTGGGGCATGAATAAATACACAAATAAAAGGCAAATATCAAAAACCCCAAAACCCCAGAATTGAAAAAACCCTTCTTCCCATACGCGATTCCGGCTGCTGCAGCCACACCCCGCCGCTGCCGTCACGCCTCGTCGCTGCCGCTTCTCGTCATCCTCTTTGCTCCTCCGAGCCCCTCCGTCGCTTCTCGGTTCGCCTGCAGCACCTCCAGCTGCTCGTTCGCCACCGCCGCTCCTTGGCTAAGGTTGGTCTTCGAATCAACAAAAATACCCTAGAAAACTGGTCATTTAATGCTAGGGGACACCATGTCTTTCTATCTCAAGAATCACTTTCAATTTGGATAATTTTAGATCATCATCAGAATTTGGAAATCCTTACTGCTACCCATTTTTAAGGTGCCACTCATTGCCACCATCTTTTCATGATTTATGTTTCTATTTAGTATTTACCTCATAACTCTTAGTCTCTTACAATCTGGAAAATGAATTCTCATGATTGACACTTGTGACTTTCGTCATTTATTTGGCTCTCTGAGTGTCATTCTTATGCATATCCTTGTACCTTTACCCTGAATTTATCTGTGCCTTTGGAGGGGAAACTGTCCTATCCCTTATTCACAACATAAATTTAAGTAATCTGTTAGCGAACTGAAAATTATTGTTAGGTTATCACTTAAGAAAATTGACTAGATAAAGTAAACACGTACAAACTAGTTTACTGGGCTCTGTCTTTGAGGTCTGATGTTAGAACAAGCTCCAGTGGAATTAATTTGAATCTCAGCAATGATATGAAGCTTAATTATATGGATAAGAGGAAATTAGAAATGGGATTGAAAAAGCGTTCTTTTTCTGGACCTAGTAAATGCAGTTCCCTTCTATTTGTAAATTTATGGTGATGCATGTTTGATCCAATTCATGGATAGTTCAGTTAGTTATGTAGACAGCTCCCACGTTATTAACATCTATTTCTTGCATGGTTATTCTTCAGTACAGTGGCTAGCACAATAGTGATCATGGTTAGGCATTGGATGAAAGAACGCCTTTTATGGTTTTAGGCTCATCATAATTTTTTATGTCTTATGGTGAGCAATGGCATGCTTGTAGGGCTGGGAGTCTGAAGATACTGTTATCTTGCATTATGTGACTTATTCTGTATAGGTTGTGCTTTACGTCTCTTACTTGAACATTGTTTCTTTAAGGTTGAGTCTTATAAAGTCACGAGATATGGACATCGACTCAAAAGCACCTGAAACTGCTGCATCAGTGGATACACAAGTAAATATCTGATTTGTGAATCCTTCATTTGATTTCCTATACCTTAATTCTTTACTCGTTAAATGACGTGTGATCAATTGGTTGTTTAAAAGAGTAAAGATGCTGACAACATATCCAAAACAATGGAGCAATTGAATATTGGAGAATCCTCCTCTAGCTTCAAGAAGAAACCAGTTATCATTATAGTTGTGGGAATGGCAGGTATTAGTTGGTTTCTACATAAAACTTTTAAAAAAAATCCGCAGATTTTACCTATCTATTTTTTCATTTCACTTCCACGACTATACTCTGAATATTCATCATCAAATTTTCCAGGATGTGGAAAGACTACATTTCTTCACCGGCTAGTCAGCCACACTATGACATCAAATATTCGAGGTTATGTTATGAATCTTGATCCTGCTATTCTGACACTTCCTTTTGGTGCAAACATTGACATCAGAGATACTGTTCGATACAAGGAGGTCATGAAGCAGTTCAATCTTGGGCCAAATGGAGGAATTTTGACTTCACTTAATCTATTCGCTACGAAGTTTGATGAGGTAAATATTTCACGAAGTTCCTTTGAAGTTGTAACTTGGGGCCTTCTATATCCAAGTATATGCATCTTATGATAATTTGTAAACCTTAGGGGGCGTTCTTGAATTGAAAATACAGTTTGTTTTCTTTGCGCTGGGGTTTTTTGAGACCATTCACCATCTGGTCTAGCGAGCAGCTATTCTGTAGTCTCAAACTTGTGTATTTAGCACCTTCTCAATTTGTGATTAAAAAAAGCAATATTTGTTCAATTAAAATATATCGCACTTTCTCCTGCTTGCTAGATCTTGCATCAATTCAACCACCGGCTTTAGATCTGATCAGAAAACTTGTATCTGTATGTGTTGTTTATGTAAATTATTGCATTGGTAAGCTTACTTTATGCATATTACCTTGTCATACAGGTAACTAGTCCCTAAGGTCACCAATGTGTACCCTTGGTGAAGTGATTGCTGCATCTTCCACTGTGCTTCTGGTTTTAGATTAACTAAGAAATCATTTTGGTAAAGTCATGTGAAAAAAAGTGATTGCTTTGGCAGGTCTCTATATTGTGCAAGTTTACAGAGGTGTAATCAATTTTTATTAAGAAAATAAACAATCCCATCTTGGGGCTTTCTCTTTTGAGGGGGGAGGGTGTTATGCTGTTTGTCAATGATTTCGTTACTCACAAATAGTCATTTATACGATTTGTTTATCATCATCGCTGTTGTTGATTCAGCTTTTAGCAATGCCGTTTGCTATGCACCTTATGCAATTTTGGTTATCAAATCTTCAATTAGGAGGGGGCAGGGTGTTGCTTTAATTGTTTGTCTTTGGAATTGCAGGTTATATCAATGATTGAGAGACGAGCAGATCAGCTTGACTATGTGCTGGTGGACACTCCTGGCCAAATTGAGATTTTCACTTGGTCTGCATCTGGAGCTATTATAACAGAAGCTTTTGCATCAACATTTCCCACAGTAATAGCTTATGTTGTTGATACGCCACGTTCAGCTAGCCCAGCTACCTTCATGAGTAATATGCTGTATGCATGTAGCATTCTCTACAAGACACGGTTGCCACTGGTTTTGGTGTTCAACAAGACAGATGTGGCACAACATGAGTTTGCATTGGAGGTATATTTTTTGTGTTATGTGCTCTGATATTTGCCCTTTCATGTACTTGCCTTTGCCTTCCTCTTAGCTTATATCAGGGATAAAAAAATTGCAGTTTAAAATTGCTTATGGCTACTCTATTGTTTCTACCTTCATGTTTTCCTTTCCCGAACACTGAAGTATTCTATTATATGTCATCACTCAACAACTTGCTTTAATATTTTGTAATTATTCAGTTTGAGCTTGTACACTGGCTTACTTTATCTATTGTTAGTGCAGTGGATGAAAGATTTTGAGGTATTTCATGCGGCACTAGATTCCGATCATTCTTATACATCTACCCTGACCCGTAGTCTCTCCCTATCATTGGAGGAATTCTATAGTCATCTGAGATCAGTCGGAGTGTCTGCAGTCACTGGTTCAGGGATGGATGCCTTCTTTAAGGCTATTGAAGCCAGTGCAGAAGAGTATATGGAAACTTACAAGTACTTAATCTGCCAACCCAAACTAGTTCAGATATTATAGTAATGGTTCTGCAGTACACCAACTTCGCTTCATCCCAATCACTTTTTGCAGGTCTGATCTTGACAAGAGACGAGCAGAGAAGGAACGATTGGAAGAAGAACGCAGAAAAGAGAACATGGAGAAGCTCAGGAAAGATATGGAGAAGTCCCGGGGGGAAACTGTGGTATTGAGCACAGGTTTGAAGGATAAACTTGATGAAGATGAAGAAGATGAAGAGATAGAGGACGATGATAGGTTCAGTGACGAAGATCCCATAGACGAGGACGAGGATGAAGATGAGGATGAAGAGGTAGCCAGTTTTCCGTTTTGAGATACGAGTCCTTCATCTGAATCTACTCAGTAAGTAACTGAATATTTGAATTGAGTGATGAGAAACACCAATATAGCTGACTAGTTTTTGTGTAGATGAAGCCCAAGCCCTTTATCCCTCAGCCCTGTGGTGAAGTGGTCTGATTTGTGTAAAAAGATACTAGCTGTATGGATTTTATGCTTCTCCAAAGTTAAATCTCCTATGGTGTTATGGAACTTCAATTTCTAGTGGCAACATTTATAATTGGTTTAACTTGAGAAGTATTGTTAGGAGTAAATGATCGAAATCTTGTTTTATATGCTTTGAAGTTGGCAACATTTTTTGTTGTGGGGCTCGAATTTGATCAACGACCACGACATCGTGCCGTTTTCCACCTCCGACAAAGAAAAAACACCTAAACAGAATGACGTTGCGTCTCTCTCTCTCTCTCTCAACACTAACCACTAGACAAAGCATCTCAAGTCTTAGCTTAATAATAATCAGAGGGTGGGGAATGGTTAATTGGATTTGGGCTTGGGAGATAAGCAGTCGTCTTCGAGTTATACGTTTGTCATTTTAAATAACGTGGTTATGTATAGTTGATTTTTAAGCCTAATTTTAAACATAGTCTCCAATTTTTTCGCTATAGCCCTTTATTTTAAAAATTAATTATGATTGTACTATTGTATTCTTATAGCCCTTATTTAAAATTTATAATAAATTTATCAAAAATAATTCAAAGAACATTATGTATAACCTCAATATTCATATAGCCCCAACTCAAATACTTGTAAATAACTCATTTACATAGCCCCAAATCAAATCCAAGAGATCAAGGACTTCCTTTGCTCGAGCTTTTCTTGATTTCTGCATTATTCTCCTTTTGAATGCTTTGGTTGTTATTTTGAATTAATGTTGAAGCCATGGATTTGTATGGGCTCAATTTTGAGTTGTTAGTTATCAATTGAATTCATATAGCCCCATATCAAAATTTAAGAACATCAAGCATGGAGAATAACACGAATATGGATTAACAGCCCCAGCAATTGCTCCAATGGCGAAGAAACGCAAAGCCCCTTCTTCTCGGCAATTTTGGTTGAAACTGTTCCCCCCCCCAAATACAATGTAATATCTATACACTTCAATACATCATACTAATATATTTCTAAACTAGTAAACCCTGATAGTAATATGTAAATTTCCAATTCTTTTTTTAATTTGATGTTAATAATTATATAGGATGGAATTTTAGTAAAAATCAAAGTTATTACGAGAAATGGGAACTAATCTCAGCATTTTTATTTTATTTTGATTAATACTAGTACTCCTCTAGTGCGACGCACAGGGAACATATGTGTTATAAATTTAAAATTTTATAATATAAAAAAAATTCAAATTTATTACTCGAATTTTAATAAAATATGAATGAAGTTTTGAGTGGAGTAATGATCTCACTTTAAATGTGGGTCGAGTTGTGTGTACCCTACTACTACAAATAGAAGTGACAATATTTTCATGGACGAACCGAAAAGGAAACGTGACAAATTTTTCGCGAGCGAAGGGAATGATGAAACGTGAAAATTTAGAAATATACATGCATTGCATATATACTTTTTTTGGAGCCTTATGTTTAATCTTGGCAAACTTTTCTATCATGAAGAATTACGCAATTGTGTCAAACCGGCGACTGCATTGAGCTTTGACCTTTCCTCTCCCCTCCCTTTTTCGCCCTTTCTGCCTCGCTCATTGAGACAAAAATCATTTTTTGTTATTCAAAGTGTCTTCACATGCATTAAAATTATCATTATAAATGTATAATTATTGTTTGTACAAACTATTATTTGCACACAATCATTTACATTTAAGAAAAGTAGTACTAGTTTTTGTTACTAAAAATTTCATTTGCATGCATTAAAAATATCATTTATAATATAGTATTATTTATTTTTATACAATTTATAATTTATTTTTATAAAAAAAATCGCACAAGAATGATCACGATGCGTCACACAATATATATGAAACACTTTACAATTAATAAATAAATATAATAATGTTAAAATTAAAATTTAACATTTATAAATTTAAAATAATAAAAAACAAATTCAATCTTATTTGATTCTCCATATTTCCTACTCCCTCCGTCCACCAAAAATAGTCCTAGAAGAGGTCCCACTTAAAAGATAATGATAATAATAATAATAATTAATTGTATTGTGAGTGGAGAAATGAGCCCACCATGTGATAGAAAGTTTTCAAAAGTGAAAATGGACTAATTTTTGTGGGCATTCTAAAATGACAAAAATGGACTATTTTTCGTGGACGGAGGAAGTATAACTTTTCATTCAGTTACAAAAGTTCTACTCCCTCCGTCCTACTAAACAGGGCTCCTTACTTTTGGCATGGTTATTAAAGAAGGAGAGTGATTAAATGATCAAAGTGATAGAAAGTGGTGGAGCCCATAACTTTTTGGAAATGGCCATTTGTAATGGGACAATCCAAAATGACAAATGGGTCATATTAAATGAGACGAGGGAGTATTAGCGAATACTGAATTGAATTTTTCCTACATTTGAAAATAAAAATAAAAATTTTAAAATTTACAATTATGAGTTTTTAGAAATTTGCAATGAATTCAAAGTTTGTGTATTTTTTTTTTTTTTTGCAACAATTTGAAAAATGTGTCGACTTTATAATTTAGTTCAAATATCATGATTTAAACGACAGCGAGCCATGCATATTCTGGTTTCTTTTATAAGAAATAATTGTTTCTTTTCTTTCAAATATTTTTTTTAGACAACCACAGCCACTATTCGATAGTATATAGTAGTAAGTCGATCGATGAAGCTCTGAAGGGACTCGATGAATGGGCAGCGTTCTGGTTCGAATGGTATCGTCCTTGGACGTATATCGACGTGAACTCGCAAAGATCGACGTGGACCAAATGGTGGGGAGCGCCACTACATACGTGGAATTCTAGATTTTTCGAGGCTTTTGGTGCTCGATTTGGGATGGTGCTTAAGATTCATGATATCACAAAAAATAAGGAACGTTTGGATACTGCACTCATCCAAATTTCAACAGGTTTGGCGCCGGTTAACAAGACCATTGATTGCAAGATTAATGGAGCGATCTTCAAAATTCGAGTGGAGGAGATCGATGATTGCTGTATTCCCGGAGAAAATCAGGCCCTTGACGTGGAAGAAAGTTCAGACGAGGAAAATGATTATGAAGAATCGGGGGAGCTCGAAGAATCTGGAGCTCCGGCGGAAGCTCAGGCGATCGGAGATTCCATCGGTTTTCAAATCAGTGATGCAGCCGGCCCAACACCGGTTCATCTTGAGGACTCCTCGTTTTCTGTTCAGAATACAACGGGTCGCCCGTCCCCCGATGCGGATCGCGTGCATGCGGAGGAAAAACAATCATGGGAGTGTCAGGTTCTAGAAGAAACTTGTCAGGATACTAACGGCGCAAAGGCCCCATTCGATGATGCCACGAGGGCGGTGGAAGAGCCGAAGAGCCCCCAAAGTCAGCAAGAGCCAGCAGTCCATAAAGGGCTTGATGTTTGTCTCTCTCAATTTAATTTGGGCCTTAGCCCATCAGGGGGTTGTAAAGAAGCGGAGCCCAGAAATAAAGAGAAGGTTATTGGGCCGGGACTGGCCACGATCGAAAGACAAGGTGAAGTTTTTGCAGGTCTGGAAAAGCCCATTTGCTCTTAGTCCCGCTAAAATTCGGGCTGAGCCGCCTCTTACAACAGAGAAACATGAAATTGACGGCGAGAGTCCCGCCGAAGAAGAGGGATACTGACGGGAACGGAGACCGCAGATTAGCTATCGAAGAAGGAGAATCCGTGGATACAGAACCTGAAGGTCACGATGCTTCGGCCTCAGAGGCTGTTCAAGATGACGCGGCCAACATTCATTTGGAGGAGGGTCTCAGAATTTGGGACTTTGGGAAGAAGCTTGGCCTTTCCTGCAACGTGGAAGATAAGGAGATGGCAACTCAATTTATTCCTCAGAAGAAGGACGTGGAGACAGAGGAGAATCAGGTACCCCTTTCCTTATAAAGCTGTTATCTTTTAACGTTAGGGGGCTGGGCAGTAGGGTCAAAAAAAGGGAGGTGCGTGAAATGGTTCAAAAGATTGGGGTGGACGTCTGTTTCCTTCAAGAAACGAAATCATAAAGTTTGAACTTACTGGATATCAAAGCAACTTGGGGTTCCGACTCTTTTGAGTTTGCTCAACGCAAATCGGAAGGTAGATCGGGGGGTATTCTAACTATCTGGAATACCTCCAAATTTGTGTGTTCTAGCTGTTGGGATATGTCTGGTGCTTTGATAGTGAATGGTGTCTGGAAAGAGGGAAACGTCCGTTGTTGTTTTGTTAATATTTATGCGCCGCAAAGTCTGCAGGAAAGATTGATTTTATGGGATAATCTGGAGATGGTGGCGAGGCAATCGAGGGACCAATGTGTTTGCTTTGGGGGAGATTTCAACTCGATTCGTGTTTTATCTGAGAGGAGTGGAAGGGGATTGCAGTTCTCGACCAGAGATATTCAATCCTTTGATCAGTTTGTACGAAGATGTGAACTCACGGAAATCAGACTCCAAGGGAGAAATTTCACGTGGTATCAACCTCAAGGGCAGTGTAAATCAAAACTGGATAGGTTCCTGCTCAACGAAGAATGGTTGGCAGTTTGGGATCAGTCTAAGGTTAGGGGACTCCAAAGGACGGTTTCAGACCATTGTCCTATTCTCTTGGATACGAAAAAGGTGGATTGGGGCCCAAAGCCTTTTAGATTTCTCAATGCGTGGACAAGGCATTCGGATTTTCAAATGGTGGTAAAAGAATCTTGGCAACGGGGTGGAATCTCTGGATGGAGCAGCTTCATTTTCAAAGAAAAAATCAAAAGATTGAAAGACGATCTTAGGGTGTGGAGCAAGACATGCTTCGGGGTTATTGATGAAAATGTCTCAAATCTTAGGGAGGAAATTCTGAAATGGGATTTGATCGACGACGCTTTCGGCTTGGAGGAGGAAGAGGTGGATAAAAGAAGAGAGGCAGAGGCAAATCTTATGATCCAATTACAACATCGAGACACTACTTTGGTGCAGAGATCAAGGAGCCAATGGTTGAAAGATGGAGACGGGAATACAAGTCTTTTTCATAAGACTATCAATGGAAGAAAAATCAAGAACGAAATTTCGGGCTTAGAAGTGAATGGGGGATGGACTGAGGAGCCAGGTGAGGTGAAAAGAGCTATTAAAACCCATTGCCAATCTCAATTCAGGAGAAGAAACAGAGTTAAACCGATTTTGCCGGAAGATTTCACCGAAAGGAAAATATCGGACTCCGAGAGGGAATGGTTGGATCGACGATTCTCGGAAGAGGAAGTGAAGACAGCAGTATGGGATTGTGACAGCGGGAAGAGCCCCGGGCCCGACGGTTTTAATTTCTTGTTTATGAAGAAATGTTGGGAGATCATTAGAGGAGATTTGATGGCGGTTTTGAATGACTTTCACTTGAACGGCAAACTTGTCAGAGGATGTAATTCCTCCTTCGTGGTATTAATTCCTAAGAAGGAATCGGCTTCGGACCTACGTGATTTCAGACCAATATCCCTTGTTAACTGCCTTTATAAAGTCATTGCCAAAGTTCTTGCCGGTAGAATCAAATGTGTTCTCAAGAGTATCATCTCCGATTCCCAAAGTGCTTTCGTGGAGGGCAGATTCATTCTCGATGGTGTGGTTGTTCTTAACGAGGTGATTGAGTTTGCTAAACTCAAAAGAAAAGGTCTTCTTCTCTTCAAAGCCGACTTTGCGAAGGCCTACGACACGATCGAATGGGATTTTCTGGACGATATGCTTCAGTTGATGAATTTCAGCCCTCGGTGGAGAAAATGGATTAATGAATGTCTACGTTCTGCAACCACTAATATCCTCGTCAATGGAAGCCCGTCGGGGGATTTCAATCTCGAACGTGGCATTAGACAAGGAGACCCGCTGTCCCCGTTTATGTTTTTGGTGGTGGCTGAGGGGCTTCATATTCTCACTCAAAGGGCAATTCAGAGGGGTTTGATGGAGCCGTTTAAACTGGGAACAGACGAGCTTTCCGTTTCACATCTTCAATACGCGGATGATACCATTTTCTTGGTGTCGGAGAAGGCGGAGAATATATGGGCAATCAAATGTATTCTGAAGGTGTTCGAGGCGTTGTCGGGATTGAGTGTAAACTTCGACAAAAGTTCGATTGCGGGAGTAAATATAGAGGATTCTTTGAAAGCTTCCTTAGCTGAGGTTCTTAATTGTCGAGTGAGTATTTTGCCTTTTTCATACCTTGGCATTAAAGTTGGAGGACAACTCTCAAGGGCAGCAAACTGGACTTACGTTGTGGAGAAGCTGAAGAAGAGGATTTGTGGGTGGAAAAATAAGAAGATCTCATTTGCTGGAAGAGTTACCCTCATTCGCTCGGTACTTCTTTCAGTCCCTGTTTACCATCTGGCTTTTGCTAAAATTCCGAAGAAAATTCTTTCTGAAATCCGTTCTCTGATGTGTAAGTTTCTCTGGGGGGGTGATATTGAAGCGAAAAAAATTTGTTGGATTAAGTGGGAGGAGTTGTGCCGAGAGCGAAAGGAGGGAGGGTGCGGTATTAGAAATTTGGAATGGTTTAACTTGGCTCTTTTGGCAAAATGGCTGTGGAGATTCATCTCCGAGAATGATGCCCTGTGGGCACGTGTGGTTCGGGCTTGTCATGGGAAAATTGAATGGGATGATGGTGGGTTTCGTACGATCGGGAGACAGAGAGCAGGCTGGTGGAGCAACATCTTGAGGATCAGTTGGGGATCGGATGGATCCTGGTTCAGAGAAAATTCAGTCCACCAGGTTGGAGATGGAGCCTCGATTTCCTTTTGGAAACACAGCTGGGTTGGGGGTGTTAGACTGTCGGATGTCTACCCGAGGTTATACCGACTCAGTAGTTATCAGGAGGGAACGATTTCAAGTATGGGGGAATGGTCGGAGGATGAATGGGTTTGGAACCTTGGATGGTGTCGAGATTTGTTGGATAGAGAGAAAGAACAGGTTCAACAGCTTCTTTCCGTTATCAATCAAGTGAATATCACTGATGGGAGGGAAGATAAGTGGAGGTGGAAAGCGTCTAATGAGGGAGAGTATTCAGTTAAAACGGCGTACAGGTCTCTGTATCTCCAGCGTGGTCACCCACAGCCTGCCGGGAATAAAGAAGAGCTAGCTTCCATCTGGAAAGCACCGACACCTCCCAAAGTTATCACAACGGCATGGAGAGTATTGAAAGGTAAAATGCCTACGTGCGACAATCTTTTGAAAAGAAATATCGGCATCCAACCTTCGGAGTCGTTGTGTGTCTTCTGTAAGACGGAGGTCGAGACAGTTGACCATGTTTTCTTCAAATGTGAAAGTTCTGCAGCGATTTGGACTGATGTCGCCCTTTGGATCGGAAAGCAAACTGCGTTCCATTGCAAGGTGAGAGATCACTTTAATGCTTTCATTAACCTGGGAGGAAAGAATGAAAGGCGTGCGTTGCTTGGTGTGTGGGCTGGTGTGATCTGGGTTCTGTGGAAGAACAGAAATGAGTGTAAATTCCAGCAAGGAGAATGGAACAAGACCCGTGCTGTTGCCGAACTCAAGTCGCACTTTTGGAGTTGGATGAATGTTCACAATATTGCGAAAAATCCAAGCGATTTCAGGAGTTGGTTTAGTGCTGCAAGTTTTAGCAGATAGTCTTTCGATGAGTTGTTTTCTTTTGTTTATCTATCTGTGTTTTTCCTTTGGTACTTCTTGTACCGTTTCCTTTCAATAAAGTCCCTTTTGCCTGCTCAAAAAAAAAAAAAAAAAGTATGTTTTAGAGCATCCACAATGCTTGCACCCATAGTGGGTGCAATAGAATGGGTCCCACTTCTATTGCACCCACTCCAACAATGGTATTGCACCCACTTGGGTGCAATAGATTTTATTTTATTTTTAAATTAGTTTTATTCTAGTTTCCATTTTACAATAATTAAGAAATTAAAATTTCATTGAATTAAAATTCAAATCCTACATTGATAGAAATAAAAGAAATACAAGAAATTAAAATCCTAAATTACTTAAATCAAAACAAACATAAAATAAAAAATCCTAAAAATCTACGGGATGTTGTGTCGTTGCTTGATCTCCGCCACCTTGCACATGGATGAATGATAGAGGATGAAGAAGAAAATGAGGTTGTATATGTATATATAGAGGGGGTATAGAAATAAAATAAAAAAAAAGAAAAATCGGCAACGGGAAAAAAAAACGGTAAAAAACGGCTACTGCATGCATTTTAAATTTTGTTTTTTAATTTTAATTTTTTTTTTGGGCCGAAAAGGGGCGCGTGTTTACACGCCCCCTCCTTCACTCCCACTATGCACGAGTGCGAAGCAACGCTCCCCCCCTTCACACCCGGGTGCGGCAACGGCAGTGGGTGCGATAGGCCGGGTTCGATCCGGCCATCGCACCCACCGCTGCGGATGCTCTTAGGAGCCGCTGTTCGGTAGTATATATTCCCTCCGTTCCACGAATCTTGAGTCACTTTTCTTTTTCGGCCACGAATCTTAAGTCATTTCTTTATATGGCAAAAAAATCCCTCTTTATTCATTTTTTCACCTACCACACTTAACACACTATACATTATTTTCTTAATTCGGGTAATTCTATTCATAACCCCCATTTTACTCATTATAGCCCCCATTTAAAATAAAAATAATAAATAATTTTAAATTTACTATTCAACCCCATAACCCATAACCCATAACCCCCACATAGTCCCAAAGCAACAGAGCGTGTAATTGATAGGAAAGAAAAGGGCATCTGCTTCAATGCATTTAAGAAAATATCCACAACAAATTCAGTGGCACACATCTCATTGTTTGCAGAATCAATCACCACATTCACAAATTCTTTGAATCAAGACCCAATCCTTGGGTTTATTAGTTGAATCAGATAGGCGCATGATGATGGCGTGTTGCTCGTCGGTTGGAGACAGAAGCTTAGACAAGCGCATTTGATCTGCAGACTGCAAAATTAACTTGATACAATTTGTAGACAAACCTATATTGCAAGAGATACAATGAAACTTCCAAAACTATCGAGTGATTAATTGTTGTTTAGAAGTATTGAAAAACTGAATATAAAGGATCAAAATAGCCAGAATCATTGGCACGAACCGTGTTCTTAAGCTCCCACTTATGTAGCCATTATAAAGGATTGAATTATTCTTGGCTTTATAATTGAGATGAAGAACAGTATCAAGAATGATGGGCTACAATTAATTTGATGAGCTTTTCATAGAGAGTTAGAGAGCGCAAATATGCTACAACAAACATATCAACAGTCATTACACGTCTTTTCGTAGTTTGTACAGTTGTTGCTTTGATCTTTTACAGATTTATTTCTGTTTCAATCATGTTTATTTTTTTATGCCTAACATTTGATTGCTTTGATCTCTCTGAGAATCAGGCTATAATTAATTAATTTTTTCTTTTGAGGAGGGGCTATAATTAATTTGGGGCTATAAAATATAGGATAAAATGGTAATTTTTAATTAATTATTATTATTATTTTTAAAAGGAGCTACAAAGAGTGAAATGGGGGCTATGAATAGAATCACCCTCTTAATTCCCGTGCCGAAAAAAATTGACTCAAGATTTGCGGGACGGAGGGAGTAGTATGTTTCAGGTAAACCAATTTAAAAACCAAGCATAATAGCCCCAAAAACCAAGCACGTGATATAAAAAAAATTCAGTACAATGAGACAATTTATCAACCGTTGATGAGACTCAAACTTAAAGATATTTTTTTCCCAAAGGGAATATCCATAATTTGTTAGGGTCTCAACAGCTGCCCGATCCCTATTTAACAGCCCACATGGATGTGACTTCAGACGAGCATCTTAAAATAAAATATCGATTAAATAACTCATTTTGCACATTACTACTATTAGATTTGCAAAATTTGCCTTCTATGTTACAATTTTACATTATTAAACATAGAAGCATATGATTAGTGTAATGAACTTCAACCAACAGCCTTCAACTGTGTTGAAATATAAAAAAAAAAAATGCGCAACAGAATCATGTGAAGAAATAAATAGACAGCAAAGTACTAGGTGTTGTACATAAGAAAACGTTATCTTGAGCAAATATGGAAGTGTGGGAACCACATTTTAGAGGTGGGAGCCGTTTTCAGCCACTTTATTCGCAACTAGGTGAAAGCAAAAGGACAAGTAAGAGAGGGAAAAAAAAAATGGGTTCCTCATAAAAGAAGAGGATATGAATTGGTGGTAATCGTGGACTCTTCATTACCTTCTCTTTCCCTACAAATAAAATGAGGTGAGGTTGGATACCTGAGCACCTTTCATAAGTGTTAATTCTGTGTGTGGCTCTCTTTCCTTATCCCCATCGACAATCACGACTATATCTTGAGTCGACTATCTCCTCAGAACTTCGCTTCATCCAACTACCGTACCACATATGGTACTATGCAGCATAACATGTCGAATGAGAATGATAACAATGTAAGTGTGTTTCCAGAGGACGAACCTTGGCCGGAGTTTAGGGTGCCCGAACTGCTGAGCACCGACACTCTGATAAGTCTTCATGCGACCATCACCAACGACTGGGATTTCCTGAGGCGATCAGCGTGCCAGACAGCAGCCGGACGAGCATTGTGGAAGCAGGTGATCCATGACCCGCTAGCTGAGCTATTTGCAGGCGAGACATTCCTGAAAACCATATACGAGAAGATCAAGAAGGACCGGCTTCGAAATGCCAGGGAGATTTCTGGGGTCATTCTTGCTGTTCGGACACTTTGGTTCGATTCAAAGCTTGAAGCAGCTCTGAGTTCACATGATGGGGGAGGAGCACAGGTTGTCCTGCTAGGTGCAGGTAAGTAACAATGCTCAACCATTTTTTCTTTTTATTGTTTTCATTCAAATAGTATAATCCCTTCTGTGATAATCACAAGTAGATCAACTCCAAATTTAGCCTACAACACTAAATTAATGGGAATGTGCAACAGGCTTCCATAAAACTAAAAAACTTGAAGAAACATAAATTCTTTCTTAGATGCTTCATATTAACATATATATGGAGTTCTTAATTGAGTCAGGAAACACAAGAACTGGACTAAAACAATTACAGCACATAGATTGCTGCATTTCATATCAAGATTCACGACAAACAAATTGTGCAAATGTCACCAATTTGAGAGGATCCTGCATCTCTACAATATTATATATCATACTGTGCCAGAGAAATATACCATTCATTCTGTACTTACCTTAGAAGCACTGCAGGGTAGCATTCTATTTTTACGAAGCTTAGTATAGGATGAATCTGTGATAACCAAACACACAACTAAGTCAAACTGTCATAACTGACAACATAGAGTCAATTTCTTCATTTCCTTGGACAATTGTCCAGTTACTAAAAGGTTGCTGCTGTGATCAATTAATAGAGTTGTTACAATATGTTAAAGCCTCACAACTACATGTTTTAAATAAATCTAACTTCAAAAATTGTAAACATTAACTAGTGCCATATGATTCATGAACTAAAGACAACAAGACCTCACCATCTCAAATTGAATACCAGAACTTACTTTTATCCTCAAACATATTTTTTCGGTTTAATTTGGAAAGAAGTTTATGGTTAAGATGATGACAAACTTCATGAACCAAAAGACTTGACAATTATAAAACTTAAATTTACTGATATTATAATAAGGAAGCTCCTAGATGGGTCATATCTCTTTTTAGGTGATTTTCTGTTCTTTTTAATCTCCTCTACGTACAGTACTGTAGTTTCAGAACTTTGTAATATTTGTTAAACCATACAGGCAAAGAAGCTCAATTAATTATATCCAGCATTGTGCTACATGCATTTTAGACCAAGCCAACTCAGAGATATGTGCTTACTATAAGAGGGAACTGCAACAAAAACTCAAAATATCCGAGAATAACTAATACAACCATCTCCCTCTAAACATGGCACCAACACCCTTTTGATTTATTTCAAACTTATTCCAACAAGAAGTGAGATATCAAACCACCTCTCAAGTTTGAATAAAGTATCTGTCTTTCTACCTGCAGGAATGGATGCAAGATCACATCGCCTAAGCTGTTTGAAACAGAGCAGTGTTTTTGAGGTTGATTTTCCTGAGGTGTTGCAAGCAAAAGCCACTATTCTGGAGGCAGCTGCAACTTCAAGAGACGAGCATCATCATCCAATCCTTACAGCAAAGTCACTGACTAGAGTGGCAGCTGACCTAACGGAAGATGACTGGCTTGAAAAGCTCCAAACATCAGGATATGAGCCAAACAAGAGTACAGTCTGGATCTTGGAGGGAATCCTATACTATCTCTCGCACACCAATGCCATGAAAGTACTTAAAATCATTGCAGAAAAATGCAATCTTACCAAGACTGTGCTGTTAGCAGACTTCATGAACAAACAGGCAACAACATTATCCAGCTCCACCTTCCATTTCTATTGTGACTGGCCAGATGAACTACTCCCATCTCTAGGCTTTGCTGATGTTACGCTTTCACAGATTGGCGATCCAGATGCCCATTTTGGATTATTGCAAGATCCACTTAATCTGTTCAACAAGCTACGCAACTTGCCCAGATCAGTTCAAGCACACCCAGATGATGGCACACCCTGCGGTCGCTTGTATTTGTTGCAAGCCTCTGGTTCACCCAATGAAACTAGTTCATGAATTCATGTTGCAATAAGCTATATATATCCAAGTTTCACTTTATAGCATACAAATAGGCACTATTTCTTGTTAGTATTATTTACAGGCTTAGTTAGTGATGAGATTGCAGTTCCAACTCTGTCAGAAGATCTAACTTGAGAAGAAAAGAAATGCTGAAGGGGAAAGTGAAAGTGCATCCTTTCTAATATTCACATCATTTAATAAACTCCTTGTTCCCTAAGGTTCTTAGCCTCACGTTCATTAGTGTGTGATGGCGTTTTAATATATCAGCAGTTATGTAGAATATTTCAAGCCAAAAATATCAGTTCCTAGTACAGATAAAACCTCGCGCTGTTCTTCATCTTTTTTACTTATTATTTTATTTTCATTTCCTTTTTGATGAGAATCCTTGGCTTCAATTTGTAGCATCTTAATGGTGTGTGATTGAGATCATCAGTATTATGAGAGTGAACGACTAAATGGCGACATAACTCCTTTATGCATTGATAAAAGAAAATTCTAACCAAATAAAGAGGAGTCAGTTTGCTTTATGGCCGAAGATGTCATACATTACCCATGATATATAGAAGCTGTCCTGCAATTAAGAGCTCTTAGATGTTCAAAGAACTAGACTAATATTACTGCAGACTCTGCAAGTGGAAGATGACTTTCAACTGGAGAAATCCTTTTCATAAGGTCAGATAAACTAGCACTACAAAAATTTCTAAGACGATAGCCAAATATGCCAATAACACCCTTAATAAATCCAATCACATACTGCTTGTAGTTTATAGAAGACAAGAATGGTTTTATGAGATCAAAATGTTTCGATCAACTTCTATTTGAAGTTATCTTTTTTGAAGTTAATCAACTAAAACTATTGTTGCTTGATAGTTATTTTACCTTGATAACTAGTCTCTGCTCATCCATAATGCCCAAGCTATTCACATTTTGTTAATTTTTAAAACAGTACACCACAATTGTAACATTTTGGTGTTAATAATTGTAAATAAGACACCTGTTTTGCAATGTATTAGTTTACATTTAAAAGAAGTCGTTTCAATAACATTTTAGCAAGAGGTGGAATGATCAAACTTGGAGACAGTCCATGATACCCTGCTCAAAGCTGTTTAGTGAAGATATAGTATCCTTAAGTGCATCTACAACTCTTTGTTTGCTGCACGAAAGACGAACAAACCATATCCAGAGTCAAATATGAATATATGAAATAAATTGGTCAGTTGCATTATAAAAGTGCTAGTTGAGGTGCATGACAGATTATCGAATCAGTGGGTTATTGAACCTGTTCAAAGTAAGTTGAACACTTCCTTCCCTAGCCATGTCACTAAGAGAAGAAAATGATCTGCAATCAGCAAGAGATGCATTAGAATGAATCTGCTGAACCTAGATAATCAACATGCAGTTTGCTGTCTCCTATGAATGGGCTCACATACTTCATAGCATCAACGTTAAGCGAGACCCATTGGCTAAACATACCTTATGAGATCATTGAGCTTGGATTCAGCTTCTAGCTTGAGAGGGTCTCTGTCGCCAAGCAAGGACGACGCATTTTTCACAATCAACTTAAATGTGCAGACCTAAAAGATAGATTTTAGACTTCAGAAGTAAATTTACGAACCCTTCAAGAGCAAGTAAATTAACAGATCACTTTTGCTTCTCCATTTGCATCTATTGATCCATTTTGTCTTCACTAATTTGTGCTATATGAAGAGTGCTTCAGAAACACAGAGTAAATCTTACTTGAGAAATTAAGAAATACAATAACTTAACCTCTGACAATTCACCACTTGTTTGGAAGTTTCAGTAACTAGTTTGAATGCATTTCGAAAGCTCACATTTAAAATGTTACGTTAATCCTATTGTTTCCAAAACACTTAATTAACGGCGGCACGTCCAGGTTTTCACATAACATAGAAATAGCTAAAGCCTCTGGTTCTTCTAACTTAGCTAGGCTGAAGCAAAACAAAATTTGATTGAAACCTGGCACCTTGTAAAAGGATAGACTATTTGAGGAGGATTCAGTAAGTATCCGTTCCCAGACAGTAAAAGCACAACATATAGGCATTAAAGTTGTGATGATGAGTCGTACAAGTGTTCAAGATTGTCACAGAAAGAAATCCAATAGGCGACACGAATGACAAGGAAATTTTAGCTCATGTAAGTAAATAACATTAGTGCAATCTGATACCTCTACTCCAGTACTGGCTTGGAACTCAACGAAAGAATTTCTATCCTGAGGAACACAATCTCTAGCTGCAGAAACCAACAAATTCTGAACTTCGTCCAATTCACTTTCACCAAACTCTGCTTCACTTTTCACTAAATTAATAAATTAATTAAATTCATGTTTTGTATTATTAGAGAATTAGAATACGTCCACACAAAATTAAACAGAAATGATAATGAACTAAATAAGCATTAGCAGAAAAGATATCAGGGACAAAAAGGTACTGAGCAAAAGGTAGGCTGACTGAAGGATGTTGCGTGAAGCATCAACCGGAGCTAACAGAAATTTGGAGGACTTCTTCTTCTGCTCCTTAAGCCACTCCTTTGGTCCTGCTAATCACGGTTCAAAAACAAAAACTTCACATACAATTGAACTATACGTATATGTATGTAATATAGGATTTGAAAATTGTGCAATGAAATTGAGAAAACGAGAGTTACAGATGCCAATTGAGAATGCGGAGGCGAGAGGTGGTCGGAGGATGGGAATGATGACTGAGGAGAGCAAAACAGCGGCGGCGCGGCGTGAGACAGTGCTTATTTCGGGTTGTGAGAGTTGAGGAGGTGGTGGTTGTGAGTGTGCAGGCGGCGGAGCGGCCGCGGGAAATAGGGACGCAATGACCGGCGATGACATGGTGGAGGTTGTGTGACTTAACGGTTAAGGTGGAACGTTAAAAAGATACGAACATAATTATTCAAGAAATTAATAAATTAGGGGAAATAAAAAAAAAAAAAATATTTATCAGAGCGAGGTTTCGATCCTCGGACCTGTGGGTTATGGGCCCACCACGCTTCCGCTGCGCCACTCTGATTTTTGAATAAATTATCACTATCTAACATTTAGTATCAATTTTGCAACGGCAAGCACCACTATTTGTTTTCCACTTCTCTCGTTTTTGTAAGACCGATTCTCTTTTCTCTTTTAATACTATGTATTACTAGTATTAAAGCTGTTTTTCCCTTTGCATATTGAATGGTTCATTAAAAGTTACAATTTCCTTGATTTTAAAATCGTGGTTGCAGATTTGATTTTCCTTTTGATTTTTGAACATTGTCAAAGATGATCAATTTTTATTTCGTTGTGTGCACAAAAAGACTTGCATTTGAGAAAATCCAATATTGAATATTTTGCTAAATGTGAGCAATATAATATTTTTTTGGACGCATAAGAAGACCATCACAAAAAAAATATCAATATCATATGTATTTTTTTGTCAAAGTTGAGTGACATAATATTTTGTTGAGCACATTAGAATACCTAATATAAATATTTGTTGAACCAGAATGACATACTTTGTTGTTGAGCTCGTGAGAATACCAACATTTGATTGAGAATACCTCTCATTGAGCTCCAAAGAGTAAAGATATCCAACAAAAAATATAATTGTTGGATGATTTCGAGGCATACCACGAAGGTAGCTTTAAGTATCACCATTAGATGATTTCGAGGCATACCACAAAGGTAGTTTTAAGTATCAGCATTGGGTGATTTTGATTTTGTTCCCTACAATAAACCCTGTCAACGAAGTTTGTCTAGCCCTGTCTATTTATGATTTTCCCTTCAACCTTGTAGCCCCGTATTCAGTAGCTGGATTTGGATGCTCTAGCCATGTTTCTTGACTAATAATTTTGAGTGCCCTGAAAGACCCTTTAAAATTCTTCCCTTAGATAATTTCAAGCCATACTACAAAGATAGTTTTAAGTGTCACTGTTGGGTGACTTCGAGGTCAAGACAGAAGAGGTCAAGACAAACTGAAGAACTCTTAGCAAGACGTGTAGATAAGATCCCTACAAATTCACTTGTGATAAGGGAAGATTCTGGATAAGATAAACATAGAAGAGTCTACACAAGGAAGGACTCTGGACAAGACGGGCTTGGCCAAGATGATGACGTGGTGGATTTAGTCCGAGTAAGGAATGGATAAGGGTGAACGCCTATTCTCCCTTAAAATCTGGAAGATGATATGCTTAACGTTTTTTTTTTTTTTTTTATAAGGATAGCAAGCGATATAAGCTTCAGACATAGTTCATGCAAATCTGGAGTCTAAGCATGATGAACTTAGACAAGTTCACCAAGTAACGGACTCTATCAAATCAATCAGCCCAAAGCTTTCGGCCTACTCCAAATCTCTCCTATAAATACCAGCTGCACATACACAAATTAGAGAGCAGATTTTAGAAGAGAACCACACCAAATCTCTAGCAATAGTTTTTCGTTTTTGTTATGCCATCGGGGCAAGACATTAGTTTAGTTTAACGTATGTTTGTTGTTGGGGCGTTGGTGTTTGTTGTGTTATTATTTATGTTCAATAATAAGTTTTCATTTTATTTACTTAATGTCTTCATTTATTTTTGAGTTTGTTATTCCCTCCGTCTCACAAAAATATGAATATTTGTAAGAGGCACGAATTTTAAGAAATGTTAGATAAAAGTGTATTGTGAGTGAAAAATGGGTGCCACTTTATGTAAAGTAGAGATAAAAAGTAAAGGAATTGTGGTGGGGTAGTGTACAAAAATAGAAATGTTCATGTTTTTGTGAGACGATCCAAAATGGCAAAAAGTTCATGTTTTTGTGAGATGGAGGGAGTATTTATTTTATATCTAGTTAGGTTTAAAAATCTGGGATGTGCGTGATGATATGAATATAAACTCTTAAATAGCGAGGTTGTCTTGGGCGTGAGAATCTGCTTATGTGTGTTCCTGAAGTGCTTGACTTGATTCAAATATGGTCTAATACATCTTGATTAGTTAATTGATAACTAATAACTAATTAATTGAGTAAACCTAGATCACCAATGAATCGAGGTTATAGGGTGTGCAAGATCATTGCGCATTGGGAGTATTGTGGGTACAAGAGGTTGAAGTAGACTACGGTCTGCCTTTGTCAATATCAGATCTATCTAGGACTCAATACTTTTTGGTTTAATTGTATTTACTGAGGTGTCCTCGTGTGTAGTTGGTCAAGATGATTTTCTAACATAGGTGTTGTCATGCGTGGTTGGTCAAGATGGATTTTTGGCATACAGATCCCTTGTCTGGGCACAAACCACTAATGATTTATAACTGATAGATATACATAGTAGTGTACATCTTGACCAATTGACCGATCGAGTTTATATTTGTTGATTTATTGCGTTGCCCAAGTTCTCATTTTATTTTGATTATTTCTTTTAGTATTTTAGTTTTTCTCACTTGCTTGTGATACTGTCATTTGAGATCATAAAAAAGTTCCTTGTGATCAGGATATTACGTCCATCTTTTCTCCCTCTCTTTTTTGTGACCGTGACAAGAAATATAATCACACCAATTACACGTGGAATCGATCCTAACTTATCACTGACACTACGCTTGTCGTGAGCAAGGAGAATTATACACGAAGTTGAAACGACAGCTTCATTACGCTGTCGAGCTGCTATCTTTCTATCTCTTTGCCTATGATTTCACCCATATGTTACCGTCACATCGACAAAAGCTTTTTAATAGCTTATCTGACCATTTAACAATGATATCATATTCGCATTGTTTATTTAGATTGCATAGTTATTGTGCTAAGTATTACCTATAAGAATGAATGTAAACTTGTCTTCTTTTGTTGTCACTATAATTTGTACAAAAAAGTACTTTTAAGGTGTGTTTGCTTTTTATATCTCTAAATGGAGGGATATAAAAGTACTCTATAATATTGAAGTGATAATATTATCCCTCATTGAAGTGAAAATAATGAAGGAAAAATGATGAACTTCTCTTTTATCTAAAATATGAGAAAAGAAATAAGACATTTAGGGCGTGTTTGATATTGGCTAATACACTGTATTAGCTAATTTAGTACAGATCAGTCTAGTGTTTGGTATTATTTAGTAATAATGCGGATGACCCGGTTTAATCCCACGACCCAGTATTATTAATCCAGATTTCTTAGGATTAATAATACCACCTCCCCCCTAGGATTAACTTAAACCAGGATATTCTGTATTTAGTCATGATAGCAAACACCAACTCAGTATTAAACTATTAATAATCTGTCATTATCCACGCTAAATATCCTGATTACAAATTATCCTACATAATCCTTTACTGAAAATCAAACGAGCCCTTATAGGCATAAATTTTTGTTATCCCTCGTTTTCTTAGGCTATGACTTCCACAATTATGTCATCTTCATATAATGTAACCAAAATTATGTAAACATGAGCCACAACCCCTAGCTAACTCATGTTCTTGCTCAATATGAAGTAGTTATATTGTGATTGATGTGATGTTCTTATAATTTTCTCAAGTGGACAGAGTTTCTCATTAGGGACAATTTGCGAAGTTTCGTACACAAATATGCAAACTCGGAGAAGCAATGTCTTGCGAGAGCAATAAACTACTATTGTGTTTTGTTTGTGCGCGAAAAAATAAGATTGTTGTATTTTAAAATTGAGTAAAATTTTGAAGTAGCCAAAATGAAGCATAAAACACAATTTATGGCCACACATTGAAAAAACACAAATTTTGGCCATTTTTATAGCTTTGGGACGTTTTTGCCCTTAATTGGGCGGACTGGGTAGGGTCAGGAGCGCGGGTCGCGTGCCGGGTAGGATCAGGCACGCGGGTCGGGTTAGGCACTTATGGCACTATTAGTGCCAAGCTTGGCACTTATGGCACTATAAGTGCCATAAGTGCCAACGAAATTTTTTTTTTACTCCCCCTGCCCTGTCTACCCCCCAGACCCCCGACCCCACCCACCCCCAAGCCAAAAAATTTTACTTTATTATTTTATTTTATGGCACTTATGGCACTAATAGTGCCATAAGTGCCAACGAAATTTTTTTTTACTCCCCCTGCCTGTCTACCCCCCAGACCCCGACCCCACCCACCCCAAGCCAAAAAATTTTACTTTATTATTTTATTTTATGGCACTTATGGCACTAATTTATTTTATTTTGGATTTTCGTTGGCACTTATGGCACTAATAGTGCCATAAGTGCCAAACATGCAGAACAAATATAGAAACAACAGCATCATCTAAACCCTAAATGGAACATTTAAACCCTAAATGGATAATCTAAACCCTAAATGGAACATCTAAACCCTAAATGGATAATCTAAATCCTAAATGGAATATCTAAACCCTAGGGGAAGTGTTTAAAAAGTTCCTTTTGGCTTGGGGGTGGGTGGGGGGGGTAGGGTCGGGGGTCAGGGGGTAGGCAGGGCAGTGGGAGTAAAAAAAAAAATTATTGGCTTGGGGTGGGTGGGTGGGGGGGTGGGTGGGGTTGGGGGTCTGGGGGGTAGACAAGGCAGGAGAAGTAAAAAAAATTTTTTTTTTTACTTGGGGGTGGGTGGTGGGGGGGTGGGTGGGGTCGGGGGTCTGGGGGTAGACAAGGCAGGGGAAGTAAAAAAAAAAAAAAAATTTGGCTTGGGGGTGGGTGGTGGGGGGGTGGGTGGGTGGGGTCGGGGGTCTGGGGTCTGGGGGGTAGACAAGGCAGGGTAAGTAAAAAAAAAAATTTTTTTTTTTTTGGCTTGGGGGTGGGTGGTGGGGGGGGTGGGTGGGTAGGTGGGGGGGTGGGTGGGGTCGGGGGTCTGGGGGTAGACAAGCAGGGGAAGTAAATTTTTTTTTTTTTTGGCTTGGGGTGGGTGGTGGGGGGGGTGGGTGGGTGGGGGGTGGGTGAGGGCGGGGGTCTGGGGGTAGACAAGGCATGGGTTAATCCCTAAATCTGGATCTGGGTCAAATGAAGTTGTTGGATCTATTGGGTTAAAGGGTAAATTAGGTAGAACACATAAAAGATGACCAAATATTGATATTTTAAATTTTGTGGACAAAATTTAAGTTTCAATCACCAATAGGGCCATCCGGCCCTATTGTTTCTTTAAAATTTATATATATGTCCCATTTTTTATATTCTAATTTGACAATTTATAAGTCTACACTCAGTAAAAGTGAGATTATTTCTACATCAACTTATTCCACTTTTCAATTACTTTTTGTCTTAACATAAAAAAAAATTGCTTTTTGTCTTTAGAGAAATATAATGACTTTGTAAAGTTACGAAACACTCATTTTACTTGTAGACATACAAAAAGTTATAGTACTTGTAAAGTTATGAAACACTCATTCCTCTATTACCCAAAAAAAGAATTAAAAATACAAAAATTTATGTGTCATTGCGGTGCAAAGTTATGAAAGTGAAACACTCATTTCACTTGTAGATATTCTAAAGTTGTCACTTGTTACATAGGATTAGTGAAAATCTAATCACTGAGAGTATATATCCAATCTGTGTCAAAAGAAACTTGAACAAAATATCCTTCATGGGAATAAATACGAGAATATAAAAGGGATAATTGTAGATAATGCCAAATTAAAAACAAAATAAAGGAGAGAAAAATTCTCTTTATCCGTGGCCATAAAAATTAATTTGGATACACAAAATAAAAACATATTTTCCAGGCAGGAAATTAGCCTGCTGTCCCCATCAATTTGGCTAAAATACGCCTGTGCGTCTTCCTCACTACTCTTCTCCTCTTCCCAGCCTGTCAGTTTTTCCGTTACTACTCCAAATTAAAAAATATACAAGCACACAACACGTTCGCCAAAATTCCACAACCAAATTCGATTAACAAAATCCCAGAAGAATCCAAAATTCCGCCAACCACCGCCACGGCAGCACTTGAAGCTTACGACAGCGCCCACCATCCTCACCTCCTCGCTCCGCCGCCACGTGGCGCGCCATTCTGGAGCTGGTGGGAATTCGAATCGATCCGCTTTTAACCACATTGGGGATTGGTTTCGGGTGAATCTCCCCCCCATTTAATGCTCTCTGAGTTCGAGCGGCAACAGGGCGCATCGAATTCGAATCGTGTTCGGGAATTCGGTACTGCGGATTGGAATTCCTCTAATCCCGTTGAGGGGAAGAATGGCTATTTAATGCGAAGATGCGTATCATTAGAGGACGCTCTTTTTCATTTTACGTCTCCTTGTTTTCTGCTCCCTCCTCGTCTTCCTCCCCATTTCCGTCCAGGATTTTGCATTTTCATTCCCGTGGCTTTTGTTCTTCGATCTCCGATCGGTTTCCGAGTAGAAGGAAGGTCTATCGCAGCAGAGGTTTGTGTTAGCTCGATTGATTGTGTACGTGAGCGTTCCGTTTTTTTCTTCTCCCTTCTTCTTTATTACTTCGTGTATGTGTTTTAAGCAGGGGTTTATGACTGTACTGTAACTCTATGAAGTGAAAAAACACTTTTCTATTTTTTTTTTAATTCTGGTTAATGAATCAAATTCTGCTTTGCAAGCCACCTTCTCTTTTAATTTCGACATGCATGGTTGATTCTTTTGAGAAGTTCGTGATTTATTATTTGTTAGATTTTGAAATGGACTATTTCTCTCTTTCTTTCTTTCCCGGCCATTTTTATGATTTGCAGACGGGGAAGTTGCAGGGTTTATATGGAAATAAAATAGGAAAGAAAAGAAATCGAGTGAAGAATATATGCAAAATTGTGAAATTAATTGCTCTTTGAACTGAGTGAGTGCAGCATTCTATTTTCATGAACTCTTTGATGTCTTTGGTTGCCAACATAACCATCTCCTTCGTCATAGTGCATAATGAATGGTAGTACATACCAAATATGAAAGTACTAAATTCATATAAGGACATGAATTTTTCCAAATTTTTTGGGGCGTAGGGGAGTCAGGGGGTGATGGCCTCCTTAAGCATAAGGTACGGAAGACCTTGGATTGAGGAGTATGTATGCTTTTTTGAAGATTAGATTGATATTGGAGGACTAACTCTTGGTGGAAGTCATCCGTGTAATGTGGTTTGCAAAGTAAATAGATTTTGAGTGTTTAGCTGCTTTTGGCTTTCTGAAATGCATGCATGGAGGGTGGGAAATGAATATATAGTGCATGTTTGAAGCTCAAATTGTATGGTTTTTAGACGCACTAATGCATGGCGATGCCATGCTGAATCAGATAAAATGGCTGGTGGTTTTGTGCTATAAATGCAAGCATTAATCCCTCATGTTGCAGTTTGGAAAGCTCATGCGCTGGGTTTTGAGTTTGATGAGTTTGGGCACTGGTTAGGGGGTGGGTTTGGGTATGTAACTTGAAGGGTCTGGTCAGGTGACGTGAATTGATATAATTGAAGCATAATAATTGACAGATAATCTGAAATAGTCGTGAGTTATCTTTTTATTGAGGTTTTGGCTTAGAATACTTGAGAGATAAACCCTTTAGGCATGACATTGTCTTTAGATAATTCTATTTTACCTTTCTGGAAGCATTTTGTTCAATTTGAGTGTTGTTCTCTAATTATTGTAACTCTCAATTTGTTATCCTGTGGACGTAGACTCGTTCTTAGCCAAAACCATGTAAATTTCATGTCATTTTGTTTTCTTTAGTATCAGTTTTGTCGTCATACTAAACAATTTAATGTTTGATTCTGTTGCTAGCCAGCCTTAGCCTAAGAGATAGCAGTCAGTGGGGTGTTTTACTCTCAACCATAAAATCAAAGTAGTCATTTCCTAATTTCTATGCTCAAAAGAGTAGTTAACTTAACCCAAAACCATGGTCAAAGGTAAAGGGTTAAGCCCCCTCTTATGTATCATTTCGCACTTCCATGTGGAACCGATGTGGGGTGTCCATCCCCCATTAAGACCGGACGTCCACGGATGGCTCTCACTCTGGGGAGCCTTTGATGGACCCAGGCAGGTTGCCTTCAAACCCCTGAAGTCGTGCGACACTCTCCCCAGATAGCCTTCTCCCGTAAACGTCCAGATCTGGCTGGTCGGATCAAATTGTTAAGCATATAAGTTAGGGAGCCCTAACTTAACCCAAAACCATGGGTAAAAGGTAAAGGGAGCCCTCTTATATACCATTCCACGCTTTCATAAATTAATGCTTTTCTCATTTACCTGTAGATGTTGTACAATTTCTTGGTTCATTTAAAGTTTATTGTTTTACCGATATTTATTACCCACATTGTTAGTCTAGCCAATAATGGAAAAAATCTCTATTGAGCATATAGCGATACATTTGTCCAATGTGAATTTCTCGGTTGATTGTTCTATTATTTATAAAATATGTGAATCAGTTTATTGTTGGTAATTTCGTGTCATTATGGAATTATCTAGAGCACATGTCAAGAACGGCAATTGGAAACATATGAAGTAACCTAGCAAAATATACTCGAATAAATATAGGACAGTTGACTGCCTTGATAGAGCTGACCTGCTATGTTCAAATTTGCGTTTCAGAGTACAAATAAAGTGGTGTGGACTGTGGCTTGGATGATAAATCTATGTCTGATTTGAATACCTATAATTATATTATACTTTTCTTTTGTTGCACAGAGGAGTCAAGTAAAACCATGGACAGCAAAATAATGCAGTTTGAGAGGACTAGCTCCGGCGAGGTTGATAAACACCCTTGTGTGTGGTCTTCTCCTGAAGGAGGACAAATGATTGACATAGGAAAGCAGATCTTCTGCAATAGATCTCTAAACATGCGTAATATAGTTGCTGTCGGATTTGATATGGATTATACGCTGGCGCAGTATAAACCAGAGACATTTGAATCACTTGCCTATGAAGGCACAGTAAAAAAGCTAGTTCATGATTTGGGATACCCAGCTGAGGTTAGTATTTTCCTATTGTAACTGATCTTGCTTTTCTTATTTTAAGTAGTTGGATAATGGAAGTAATTGATTTGAGTAATGTTATCTTTAGTATAAGATGTAAGTCAATCTTGCTAAAATTGCGATTTATTTTCCTGTCCCAGTCCAGGCTCCAAACTTATGGAAGTAATAGAAATAAATATTAAAAGACATTGTACCAGGATATGAGAATAATGTTATTCCTATCCAACTTGTGCTTGATGTGAATCATTATACTTTGGACTTGAGGATCTATAACATTTTAACTCAATTGGCTTGTGTAGCTGCTGGGTTGGTCATTTGATTGGACTTACATGGTCAGAGGACTGGTCCTAGATAAAAAGAGAGGCAATATACTGAAGGTATGTGTTTCTGAGTTGCACTTTTCATAAGTTTCCAAAGGTCTTCCAGAAATTCTTCTGCAATGAACTCTATTCTAATTTGATTCTTGTTTCATGTATTTATGAAATTGTTTGTTTGGTTCTGCGATAGATGGATCGGCATAAGTATGTAAAAGTAGCTTATCATGGATTTAGAGAGCTGTCAAAGGAAGAGAAAGTTGCTACATATGGGAGTACATTAATCCGTGATGCATTTGATGAGCCTGAATATGCTTTAATTGATACCCTTTTCTCCCTGGCTGAAGCTTACTTATTTGCACAACTTGTTGACTTCAAGGACAACAACCTGGGCAAAATACCTGCAGAGTAAGAGACCTACAACACACTTCTGTTTTAATCCATTATGTACTGTAGTTAGTCCCCTTACTGTCTTGACCATATGATGCTGTAACAAATTCAAGCAATGCTGTGAAGTTCCTCTAAAGAAGTCACAGACTCACAATACCTGTATTTTGGATGAATTCGGGCATCCTAATTTCATCCGTTATCTTTACTTGAACAATGAACTTTTATGATTCAACTTTTATTTGAATTTTTCTGGACTGTTGGATTATATGAAAAATACTTTCCCTTCTTGAAGCTATCAACGTAATGGCTTATATACCTATTCGGAAACAGTGTTACTGTTCATGATTTCTTGGTAATAAGCAGTCTAAAATTGGCTTTAGATCGCCAGTAAAATAATGAGGCTGACTTTAATTCTAGTTCTATTTTCATCTATATTCAACATAGTAAAGATTATTCTTTTTAGTTCTCATATTGTGCTTGTTTCATCCGCACAAGTTTGTTCTTGCGGGTTCCGATCATGAGGATAAAGTTAATAGTAAATGATTTATGCTATACTTGCTACCAAATAAGTTACCATCTGTGTCATAAAACTGTCACGGGTGTATGATAATTCATCTGGCTAATATTTATGTTGAGAAGACATATACAAGATTTTCTACAAATTCTAGGAGAATAATTATTTGAAACTTTTGCGATCGATTTAAAATGTCTAGAAAAATTTATATTGGAGATACATCAGTTTGGAACTTTAACAAGTGGATTACACATATGTAGAATACATCTACAGTGACACCATACTATAAAAGATCTGGCAAGATTGATTTTACATGAAAAAGAAACTTATGTGAGATGATGAACTAAGATAATACGACTGAATTTTAATAATACTTTAGTAAATGAAGTAATATTTTGTAAAGATATGCATTAAAATGGTATTACTTTGTTGTAAAAAATATTACTATTGATATTCAAAATATTGCTTGGATCTTTCTGTCTCATGGATATTTTCTGCAAGATTGTCTCATGATCATGAGACCTACTTAAAATGCTCTACTGTTCTCTACTTTTGTAATTTTGATATACAATGCTGATACCATGAAGAGAAATATCATTGGATAGTAGAGACTAACCAGTTACGCTGCTGACTACACATAACAAGAATGCTTGCAGCCTTCATATAGTTAGAGATTCAACTTGTACTTGTTCTATTCTCATCCTTGCCATGTCATGACCTTGCAGCTACTCTCGTATGTATAAAGATGTTCGAGCTGCAGTTGATCTGTGCCATCGTGATGGGACATTGAAAAAGATGGTTGCAAAAGATCCTCAAAGGTAATTAAAAGGTCATCCATTTGCCTTATAAGTGCAGAGTTGTCGTGTATTTTTCTTTTGAACTAGAACTTGGAAAGAAATGTTGACTGAACTGCCAAAATATTTGGTTTGATATTTCTTACGAGTCCTGAGGTTTCCTCTTTCATACGCATTCCTTCTCATGAATTTCTCCTATGGTTTTACCTTCTTAAACGTCTGACAATAAATGCATGCACAGAACTGTTCGTATTACCTGCTCAGCCTCTTGTATCATTGAGGGTAGAAATATTATATATTCTACTATGTGATCTTTCAAACATTAAATGAAGTGGGCCTCTCATGAGGTCTTCCGTTTAGCATTAAGAGTAGTGCAAAGTCACCCTCAGGCGCCAACCACCCTATTGTTAACGACGTGCTCATTTATTGGGTATCATCAGCATTTATGAGCCCCACAGTCATATCTACTTCTGTTGCAATTTTGCAGCTGTCGTTCTTTTTTATTCTTGCAAATGGATTTTGCAGCAGTACTATTATCTTTTTTAATTTTTATTTAGTAGTTATATTTTTATTTTATTTTTTTGATATGGAGGCTTGACTTTCGCCCATCTTGATTCTCAGTGTGCCTTATACTCATCTAGAAAAAGACAAAATTCTTCCCGAGCTTTACAAATTATGATTATTTTCTATCATAGAGAAACTATATAAAATTTCTCGATAGAGCAAACCTTCCATTATCTATAGAATAATCCATCTCATTTACGCATGCTTCACTATATTTCTCAAAATGGTGTTAACTTTAACCATGTCATTTGTAGAAAATTGCTATCTTGAATCTCTCTCTAGCCTACCTGAGAGCACATTGATGTAATATGAAGATTTAAACTGCCACTATAAAACCACTATCATATAGACAGATCCATGTCTACTTTACAAATTGCAATATCATTGAATTGCTATGACAAAGGAATGATAGAATAACAATGTCAAAATGTAATATCGAAAGCCAGATGATTAATTGATTAGTGAGAGGCATGTCTCGAACTAGTGTGATACCATTATTTTGGATTTGGTTGATATATAAGAGCTTACACATAATCATTTAATTGATACGGATGTTGATGCCTTGATTCATGACTTTCATTTGATTCATTTGAACAATGATTTAAGATAAGTGGAAATTGTCACTTAGTTGCATCATCAGTTATTTTTGGATGTATTTTTCATTACATCACGCAACAACAGAAAAGTTATTTTGTCTTGATTCTTGAGTTCTTTCATTATTTAAACTTCATTGCTGCATGGTACATAGATGAATTGTGGATGTTGTTCCTTTGTTTGTGAAGAATTTAATGCAGGGTGTCCGCATCTATATTTTAGATTCTCTTCTCAATGACTATTTTATTTAACAAAAGGTTAGTAAATGTTTCTAAACGCTAAGTGAAATAAATTCAGATATCTTGTTCTATAATGGGACTTAAGAAGGTCAAGTACTATGAATGACGTCATGATTATTCAAAATACACATCTTCAATTACTTCTGATGAAAGACTAGTAAATGCTTTTGAATACCAAATGAAATAAACCTGAATATCATGAACTTGGTCTATATTGAATCTTATAAGGCTGAGTTATGAACGGGTCACGATTGTTGAATATACATATAATAACCCAATGACAGGAAACTATGAGCTGTCATTCGGTTAAAATTACGCCATCTGACCCACAAAAGCTGTCACCTATTCATTTTTTGTCCGTTCAAAGATCATAATCCTCTTTCTTTTGTTCGAGTTATATTAAATTTTCTTTTTCATAATATACCCACATTCATGATCTGTAAAGTTAACAATGTTTCATTTTTTATGAGCAAATAAGGGTATAATAGGGAGTTTGTGTGTCCATTTACTTTTCTGAATACATTCATTCTTAATCCATGTGAAAAGAGAATAGGGAGTTTTGCAGGATGGAGGGAGTACTTATTGTCTTCAAATGCTAGATTTCAATATTCATCATAAGTCATTAAATACAAACTATTGTTGTCATTTAATTTTTTTGACTTGATTGTTTAACAACTGTATTTTTCAGTTCGTATCAAGTTACCTAGTTAGTGTTTTTGTGAGTTTACATAGACACACTATCTCTTATGTTTTTCTCAAGTTACTCTGTGGATGCTTGTGTAAGGTTACACAGATGTGATCATGCAAAGGCTTTTCATAATTTACATCACTGTTGTTCTCGTATTCTGCAATCTAAAATATGTACTTGGTTATCTCACCTTTGGACTATTGCTTTAGTAGTTTTTCTTTACTGGTGCCAAATTGTCTGCCCAGATTCTTTGACCATAAATCTTAACTTTGAAATCATGCTTATCTACTCAGATATATCAACGAGGACTCCTCAATTGTTCCCATGCTAAAGATGCTTAGAGATTCTGGCCGTGCTACATTTCTGGTGACAAACAGGTAAATGAACCCCTTGGTTTAAACATCATGGAGACTAATGATGTATGTTTTATGAAATAAATGTTATAGTGCTCCAGTCATGGTCAGGAGTAGATTTGATAGGGTTGGAGAATGGAATGTTGAGGGTTATAATTTATTTTTTGCGAGACCGGTGCCACCTTTGACCGACAATGGTCAATTCCTGCAAGATGATAATAATAAAAGGGGATGGGTAGTCAATCAAGATTGGTAGATTTGCAATAAATAGAAATAGCATATAATGAGAACGGGAATATAGCAATAAGGAGAAGGAAAAGGAGAAAGAGATGAGAGTCAGATTGAATGATGACTAGTAGGGTTATATTATTTTTGACTGATTAGTTTTAAAATTTCCTTTATTGTATAAGAGTAGTTTCTTACAAATGAATGAAAATAGTTAACCAGACTCAGTGCTTGACTAAAAATTCCTCATTACTTATACAATAACATATATATGCACTATGTCGTGTATTTTTTATACAAACATATTCTATATTTATCATATTATAGTTCTATAATGTTCCTTGTCAAGAAAAAGTACAAGTACTAGTTTTGATCTCTTTGCTTCCCATACTAGAACCATTTCCTGTGAAGTTGCTCCCAATTTATGTCAGTTAGGTCCATCTTAAGGATTACCTTAACCCATTATGCTGCTTATGGGAAAGTTTCCAATTGTAGGATGGGGGAGTTCTTCTGATAGTAATTGAAATAAATATGGACGATATATGATTTGATATTTATGAGTTTATGTCTTAGGTTATCAAATGCTATGAATTTCTGCCCAAATATGTAATGCCTTTTAATCTTGTACAGATTATGGAAAACTGGGATCTATTCTCTATTATCCATAAGGACCATAACAAATGTTTGTTGAGACTGATTCTGCCATATGAATTTATATCATGATGATGTCTGACTATTTTTCTTCTTTTATTCTGCAGCTTATGGGATTATACAAATATTGTAATGAACTTCCTCTGTGGGCCAAGACCAGTGGATGGTTCCTCTGCTTTGAATTTTGATTGGCTTCAGTATTTTGATGTTGTTATTACTGGGAGGTTGTAAGCTTTCCTTTATTCTTGAAAAGTTCTAACATTATCACACACTCTATATGAGTCTTCTTGTTTCTGTATTGCCAACTTTCAGTGAAGTGTGCTGAAATTTCATATTTACATTCTTAACCATCTTTGGATGACTTGATGTGGTTATTTGAGGTATTGTGAGTCGGTGTTTGTGGATAGGATGTATTTAGCTAAGTTCTATGACTTTCTTGAAGTCTGTATTCTGCCATAACACTGATTTTTTTTTTTTGAGTGCATATTATATATTTTATTGGTCATATTTCATGGCTTAATCATGTGCTAAAGTCTCTGGTGATGGATAAATGAGCTGAAAGTTCTCTTGGCTATCTTGTGATTTCTTCTGACATTACATGTTATTACTTATATTTCCAACAGTGCAAAACCAAGTTTTTTCCATGATGAAAACCGTGCCAATCTTTTTGAAGTTGACCCGGAGTCGGGTATGCTTCTTAATACAGATAATGGAACTCCTATGCCTCAGGTTAGTTTACATCTTTATGATCTTACCTTAATAAACAGGTTATTTTGTTTGACTCCTGGCAAGGCTGATTAACTTTTCTATTATTGATTAACCAGGTAGATTCTTCTCTAAGGTTGCCATTGAAGATCCTGGATAAAAGCTGTCAAGTTTTCCAGGTATCCCTGTACCGTAAGGCTACTGTTAACATGTGCCCCCTTGTGAAAGAAGAAAAGAATCATAAACCATTTAGTATATACCTTGATACCATTCAATTCTGCTCACTAATTGAATGGATTGACACTTTCAGGGGGGAAATGTCGGCCACCTGCATAAATTGTTGTCGATAGAGTCAAGCTCCCAGGTACTTCCTTCTGTATGGACGTCCACTTTTTAGGCCCTGTCAAACTTATTCTCTTTCTAGGTCCATAGAGTCAAGCTTTAATGGAGAATACACCTTTGGACATACTAGTTTGTAGGATATGCATGGACCATTAGTGCTACTTTCTTAAAATTGTGGCTTACAGAAAGATACCAACCGTGCTTAATATGAGACAGAAACTAGACTGTATGATGTTAATAATACATGAAAAACTGGATTTCAGTTAAGTTTGCCGTTTCTTCTATGAGATAAATGCGTACATTCTGAAAGTTGTTACTAGTTTTTCATTCGTCATTTTTTTCTCACTCTTTTAAAGACCGATACTATGTGTAAAGGAGGAACAATGCCTTTTTGCTAGTAGTCTTTCTTTCTCATTGATGCTGTATGGAGGAATGGTACCTTTTCTTAGTAGTCTTCCTTTGCCCATTGATGCTGAGTATGGAGGAATGATCATTTGTTCATTGTTGTGCTTGGATTTTTCTGTGGTTTTCATTTTTTAGAATATTTCAACAACTTCCATCTAATATTTTAGGTACTTTATGTTGGAGATCACATATATGGAGACATTCTGCGCAGTAAAAAAGTTCTTGGTAAATCATCTATCATCTTCTTCATTTTCATAATAAGGATTTTTTGGGTTTTTGTATTCATATTGACTTCAATGCATTTGCTTAATCTAGATTCATTGTGAAAGGAATAACATTTATAATTAATTTATGCTGAAATAACAACATTTTGTTTGAATCTTGCAAGTGATGCCATCTATTTTTTGTGATGTGAGGTGTTGTTCTAGTGGTGCCTAGCTAGGGCTACTTCATTTTGTCCTCAGGAGAATGTTGGCCGATGGTCATATTAGCCTAAAATAACGAATTGCTATGTTCAGATCTAACTTGGAATAAGAGTTTTGTGATAAGCAGTATATCCTCCACCCTTTAGTTTCATTAACCTCAGATGAGTTTGTTGGTATTTAATAAAGAAGCATATAATTTAAGGATGCTGATATATTATGTTAATTTCTGAAGTTTGATTCAGCAACATTATTATTTTGTAGGATGGAGAACAATGCTTGTTGTTCCAGAGCTTGAGAAGGAAGTAGAACTTCTCTGGACATTAAGAGAGACTCGCAAGGTATATATCCCTCTACTGGTTTTGGCATATGGCGCATATCTTATAGCTGCCATAACTTGTTAAGTGATTTGCTAACCACTATGATAATCAGTCTGTGATGGGTATAAATGCCTTGCCTATCTTTTGAGGTTGTAAACTATCTATATAGATGAAAGACTGGGTTTTTATGCAATCAATGATCTCTCTCTGCAATAGGCCCTTAAAGTTACAAAGAATATCTCACATTTGGAGTCCATCCTTTAGTAATCAGATTATTACAAAACTGCCATGAAAAGATTATTGTTTTATTCTCTTTCGGCAGGGTAATGCTCAATGTTCATTTATTGAAGAAATTATCGTATTTATTAGAAAAATCTATATTCTGTACAAGCTAACTAATGGTGGAAATGACATTATTTATTTACTTCATTTCTCTAAGCTTCAAATGCTGTGAGAAACTAACTGCTGAATATTTTGATGTTTCTTTCTAGCTCTGTTATGTCTACGATCGTAAATTATAAATGTTGGCTCTTGATTCTGTACATTTTCACCTCATGTTTAATTCTCTCTAGGAACTTCAATTGTTGAGGAATAAGCGTGACCATATCGAGGACCAGATTCATCATCTGAAGTGGTCTCTCAGGTACTTACATCTTGGCTCTGCCCCTTTTTACTTTCTGGTTTTCACGCCAATGATATTATGTGTCTGGAATTGTCATTGAAGCGTACAAACTGCTAAGCTGCTGATAGGTGATAGAGTCACGGGTATAGAGAAAGCTAATTCAGTGATGACCTGTTTCTACAATATATAATTTCCTATCCTATTTTAGTGATGAAAATTCAATGTGTATAATCAACTATTTCCTATGGACTCTGGACACTCCAGCACCAGGTTGGATTGTTTAGATTTAACTGAATAGGGACTCAAACCGACCCTGAGCAACCTTCTGTCACTCATGCTACCTAAATGTGTCATGGTGTTGGTCCTCCGAGTTCACGGGTTGCTAACAATAGGACTCCGTACTGCAGTGCTATACCCACCCATCTTATTCAAAATATGAATCATATTAAGAAAGCTTGTCTATTCTTATGTTTTCAGTTCTCAAAACAAATAAGTACGCACAGCATTTTGAACTTAGATCATCTCGAGCTTATATTTAGATACCTTTTCCCCATGCTCTGTGATCAGATTTGATGGCAAGAAGTCCGTGAATAATGAAGACATACTTTCTGAGCTAGATAAATTGGAGGTTAGTACTGCTCCGACATTTCATCTTGCAATCAATATACTCAGACAAGGATATTAATTATCTGGAGACATTGTGTGCTTCTAAACTGACATAGTGTAATCATCAACTCAAAGGCAATAGCTTGTGGATTTACACTTTAATTTATTTGGGTCGTCAACCTCACAAAATATTCCGCCTTCACTATTTTGTATATATTATCTCCTATAAAATGTTGAAGAGTTAATTAGAAGTGTTCTGTATGCTCAATCAACTTCAAATATCTCCCTGGACCTTATGAAGAGTTGGTTTTATGACAGTGTGAGCAGGAGCGAGCACGGCTGAGTCATCAACAAGCGCAGCGAGTATGCCATCAAAAGGTAAGAAGTGATAACCAAGAAGCATAAATAGAAATCTATCTTGAATATTCCTTGTTATCTGCCACCACTAGAGTGTTTAATCATTTGATCAATATTTCTCAGTTCCATAAGGTATGGGGACAGCTGATGAAGACCGGATATCAGAATTCTCGCTTTGCCCATCAGGTGAGTCTAAATATCCGTTTAAACTACTCCCCGTTACGAATGATTATTGGTACTCACTTCCTAATGCTTGTTTAGGTGGAGAGATTCGCTTGCCTGTATACTGGCCAAGTCAGTAATTTGAGCCTTTATTCACCCGACAAGTACTATAGGCCAAGTGAAGATTTCATGCCTCATGAGTTTGATATCCTCTCCCTCTGAAGATATCTCCATGCTGTTCAATATGGAATCGACTTGTATGAAGGTAGTGGCCATTGTAGACTATTCACCCCATAGAAGTTGTAAATCATTATGATAGTCCCCAAATTTCAGTATCAACTCTTTGCTTTTGTGTCAATAAAAACTAGTTTTATACTGCAATGCTAGACTACAGTGTTCACATAGAAATAAATGTATTACGGTGTTGACTTAAGCCAAGATTCTTCGACTGCAACGAAATATAGCAAGCAATATAGAGCTTAATTTCCAGAGTTTGCAACGACTCCAAATTTTGTTGTTTGGCTAAGCTTATTTTAAAGAGCTTATAAGATGTAGTTTCATAAGAGCTTATAAGTTATCAAAGTGTTTGGATAATTGAGTTTATAAGCTAGAGAGAGAATTTTTAGTTAGAAATAGTAGAAAATTGAAGACAGATGCATTGTTGAATTATTTTTGTAAAATGAGTGTTGCTTATAAGATAATAAGAAAATAAGTTGGGTAGATGAACTAATTTTTTAGGGAGCTTAGAAGCTCTTAGAGTTTATTTTCACAGCTTATAATCTTTTTAGGAGTTTATTTTGCCAAACACTTTGAAGGAGCTTATAAGCTTCTAAATAATTTATAAGTTGTTAAAGAGCTTATAAGCTCAACCAAATACCCTCTTAGTTTCTACATTTTAAGGTGAGATATTTGCGTTCTAATAATGTCTTGATTTCTTGTAAATTCGACCAATCTACCTTGCTACCAATTTCCTCGTCAGATGTTTAGCGATTGAGTAATTGATTTAGGAGTGGCAATGCTGAATTCTAGTTTTATTGATGGTTTGAGTTGCAATTCCAAAGATTTGGTGATGAAATAGACAGAAGAGGAGGATGATTCAGACAATGGGCTGCAAAGGTCCTCAGTCATTTTTTAGTTTCGACATTGAATAAATTTAAGCTCCAACCTCGTGCAAACAAATAAAAATAGAATGGTCGAATTTGTAACAAGTTGAACGATTGCGTCTAATTTATAACATGGCCCAAAGTCTAAAAATTAAAGGGCAATAATCTGTTTATAATTTATGGTATTTACTGGATGAGCATCCGAGTCTCAATCATCCACCCTTTTAAAAGAAACAAAAGAGGGTAGTGATTTGTAAGACTCAGCGATGGATGCAGGCTACTTGAAAAGTTCTCAGATCAAAAATTATTCTGAGACTAATAAATCGACTTATGCAGGCTTCTGTACAAATAGAGCAAAACTATAACAGCTCCTGTCCTAGAGTAACAAATCTCTCTCTCACACACTCATTAAATAACTACTAGGAATACAAACATGACACACCCTTAGTTGCCACTCTCTACATCTTGCATCTCTAGTGGTTGTGGGAAGACATCGCTCGACGATCTTTTATGCGAAGACGAGTGGTCGTTCGTTCCACTACCACGAGACCCTGCTCTCTCGGTCTGCCTCAGGCCCCCGATGATCTCCTTGTTCGTTTGGCTCGACATGTTGGAGCTGTCCGAGGAGCTATGATGCCAGCTACCGAACAAAGCAGCTGTCCACGACTGCCTAGATGAACCTCTTCTCAGCCTCCCGGAGCTGAAATTCTCGTCCCTCACCACCTTGAACGGATTCTCCAGTGCTTTCACTACATGCCTCATTGAAGGGCGTCGCGAGGCCTTGGGATTCAGGCACGACTTAGCCACCACCGCAACGGCCCATACCTCCTCCAGAAGATCCTCATCTACTATAAGAGATTGGTCCACAATCTTATGCACCATTTCCTTGTCGTAGATGCTGATGAATGGTAAGTTGCTGTCCAGCCATTGCTGTGCATCAGCATCACTCATTGTGCTGATCCCAAGCTTCCCAGTCACCAGCTCAAGCAACACTTTCCCCAAACAGTACACATCGTAGGCACACGTAGTAGACGACGATCCTGCCAAACTTTTACACATCAGATACTTGAAATGCTCACATTATCAACAACTGAAAACTCGACTTCAAACTCTTACCGCATCTACCAGAAGTCAGCCTCGACACCACATTCTGATGATTATTGGCTCCTGAAGCACAAGCTTCACTGAAACTCCCAAGCCGAACCTCATACTTGTCATCGAGAAGGATGCTACTAGCTTGAACATCTCTGCATAACACAACAAAATTGATGTCAATTAATTGTCTTCGAAAACCAAGTTATTTGATAGGGTGATGCAGTCAGTACCTATGAACAAGAGGAGGAGTGCACTCATTGTGCAAGTACGATAATGCCTCTGCAGCTCCTATCGCGATCTTCAGCCTCGTGATCCAATCCAAGGACTGCAGCCCTTCCTCTGAACTCGTCAGCCTATACAAAGCATTCGACAAATCCCCATTCGGCATGTATTTGTAGACAAAAAACTTCACATTCTCATCGTCCAAGCAGTGCCCTACAAGAGGCACCAGCCTTTGGTGCGCCGCCTTCCCAAAAAGCTCCAGCTCCGCCACGAACAGCTCCCTTCTGATGGACTGCAGATCCACTTTCTTCACGACTGCAAGCTCCCCGCCCTCCAGCCTTGCACGGAACAGGCATCCCGAATGCCCCTGCTTTATCAAGTTCTCGTTACTGAAATTGCTCGTTGCCACGAGCAGCTGCTCGAATGTGAACGACTCCCCCAAGCTAGACAAGTCTGTAACGAACTTTGGAGGCTGCTCAACGTCTCTACTCTGCGCTTGCTGATTACTACTCCGAGCTCTGCGTGATCTCAGAAGCACCAGCAATGCCGTTACAACAAATATGAAGATTAAACCAATCCCACCAAAAACTCCAATCATAACATAAAACAGCCTGCTTCTGCTCTTCCTCCTCCTTGGCTCCATTAATGTTGGTGGCATTGGTTGTTGGCCATCACTATCACCATCATCATTGTCATAGGGTATACCTACACCCTTGTAAAACTCGGTACAGTTCTCCAATTTCCTCTGCTTCTGTATACTCGAAAAGCAATTATTTGAGAGGCGAAAGCGGCTCTCATTAGGCGCTTGCCCTCTAAAATAGTTGCTGGACAGATCGACTACAAGAGCATTTCCAAACCTGGAGCTCACATTTCCATAGAAGCGATTGTCAGAGAAGTTGAAGAAGACTGCAGCAGTGACATTGAAGGAAGCAGCGTTGCCCGGGAAGAGGCCGGTGAGATTGTTTCTAGAAACATCTAGATACTTCAAGCTCCTCAACCCTCCCAGCTCCTGAGGTAGCGCCCCGCTCAAGTAATTGAATCCGAGATCAAGCTGTTCCATCTCTGAGAGATTCGCAATCTGAGAGGGAATCGATGAACTCAAACTGTTTCTGCTCAAATTCAGCTGCTTGAGCTTAGAAAGCAAAACGAAATCAAGCGGGATCGCGCCGGATAAATAGTTCGACGACAGGTCGAGATTGGTGAGATTCCGAAGAGAAGAAATCTCTTCGGGAATTTGCCCTGTCAGTGAATTCTGAGAAAGATCGAGAACTGACAACGACTGCAGCTTCTGCAATGCAATTGGCATGTTGCCGGTGATCGAATTGTTCGACAAATTCAACCACGTGAGACTGCTCAAACTCCCAAGAGATAATGGAATTGGGCCAGTAATCGAACTCGAGCTAAGATCAAGAGATTCGAGATTGCTCAGCTTTGTGCCTAACCAGTCCGGAATCTGCCCCGGCAGCAAAAATCCAGACGAATTCAACGTTGATAGGAAAGGAAAATTCTGTAACGAATCAACAGCAAACCGTGGATTTTTTTTCCCTTGGTTACTTCTCCTCAAACCGGATAGTTTAATCGCGGTTACGCGACCGTTTCGGCACTCAATTCCCGTCCAATTCAGACAGGGATTGGTCTTCTTATGCCAGTTCTTAGCTGAGATTCCGAGCGAGGAGCGGAGATCGAGCAATGCCCGGCGCTCGGTGGGGGAGGTCAGCCGTGGAGGGGGCTGAGCCGCCGCCGAGCTGAGCAGCAGGGCTAGTGGTAGCAGTAATAGCGGAAGCTTGAGATGTGGTGCCATGAATTGGAATCTCAATCATCAACTGAAATGAGGCGGCAACATAAATACATGGATGGGTGCGGTTTGTGTTGTGGTGGATTGTTTGTTTCAGCTGTCCGCTGCGAGAAATAAAAGTTATGAGAAAAGCAACGAGACGAGCAGGTTGCAGCATGTCGACGTAAATATGCATACCTCGATGATGATCACGAGCTTTGGTTCTTCATCTTAATGCACGATTTTGCGAGTCGAGCGGAGAGAGAGGCTATTTTGGTGGATGGAAAAAAGCGGAGGGAGTGAAGGCATTAATGGCGAAAAAGGGTAGTTTTCAACGGCCACAACCGTGCGCAACTAATGTGGTTTTCATGGCAGGGAAGGGGAGCTATTTAATGTAATGAATGGAAAAAGGACTGAGCTGACTCTTCTGCGGTGAAGCGAGCAGCTTGCTTGATCGGACTGCTTTTTTTTAGTGCCGGAAGGTTGTGGCGGCGGGCGGCGATGAGTGGTGCTGAGCAGCTTCCTGCTAAATTAGATAAGAGGTGGAAGGAAGGAACCTATAAATAAGTCGTGCGGAAAATATGAGTATGTCTTTTACCAAATAATTTCATTAGTATAAAATACACCAAATTTGTTCCGTACTTGATTTTGTATACAAACAAACTCAGCTGGAATAGTCAGCACACCGCTCGCATACAAAACTGTGTAAATGGTTTCGGATTTTTAATGGATGGACTTAAGAAGGGTTCAAATTAAAATAATAAAAATAAATAATTTTAATTAAAATAATTTTTTTAAATTATATATTAATTTTTTAGTTATGAATTTGAATTTTTAAACTAGAATTCACAACCAAAATTAATTTTAGTTGTTATTTGTAATTTTAATCCACTTGGAATTGCCACGTTTATTATATTTTAATAAAAAAAATTCACATAATCCACGTCACCCTCCTCCTCTCTATCTACCCCTTTTTCTCCACCTTCGACTCCCTCCTCTCCGCCACCGGCATCGCCGCTGATCTCGTCTCTCGCTCATCCCTCACTGCCTCTCGATCCCCTTTTCCTCTTCCCCTAACAGAAAGCAAAATCCGAAAGAAATTCAAACCTCACTTCATTCGATGAGAAATTATTTTATTGGAGAAATCTTATCTTCTCTCTCCAATCTCACTTCATTCGATGTCTCCTACAACAATCTGTCTGATGTCGTTCCATCTCTTCTATCAAAGAAATTCAACTCCACCTCCTTCGCCGACAACATCTAGCTATGCGGCTACACCATCTCAACGTTGTGCCCGTCGCTTGAACCCTCATCTCCACCGCAACCGCAGCCGAAGCGCCACCGTCGGGAACTCAGCACCAAGGATAATACTGATTGCAGCTGGAGCCCTTCTACTGGTTTTACTAATCCTCTGCTGCGTGTTGCTCTGCTGCTTGATCGGAAAGAAGGCATCTTCAACTCAGTCCATCTTCTCCAACCCTTGCTTTCTTCCCTCTCTCCGCCTCCGTCGATCTCCCTGTCTTCAACTGAGTCCTCCACCTTGCCTCCCTCCCCATTTACATACTCATCACCACCTCCACCATATTCTTCTCCCTCATGGCCTCTCTCCCTCAGTCAAGGCTCTGCACCGGAACGGAGTGGATCACATTCTCCTGTTTGAGAGATCAGAGACCCTAATGGAGGGGTAGGAAGAGAGGGGAGGGTAATGTAGATTATGTTAATTTTTTTCAATTCTAAGTGGATTAATAAGTCCACGTAATCTAACTCTGGTGTTCCACGTCAACTTTCGGGCGTCGGAAAATTTTTACGGGATCCAATTAAAAAAATATTGATAGGTTGAGTATCAATTAGATATTATCGAAAAGTTGAGACATAATCGACAATTCAACCAAATGATGAGACATAAAGTGACATTTACCCTTAAATTTACAATAATTTCTCCGTCACTTATATCTTTTTCATTTATTGTTAGAAAAACCAGATTTTAAAACCATACATTGTTGTAAGATTTTAAAACCAAATTTTATTGTCAGACGCCATTTTTTTTCTAGTTCCACTTCTCAATCAACACTCACAATTAGAACACAATTGTCTCTATTTTGTGACGTTAGTTGGACAAGTCTGAGGAGTTCCTTTTGTGGTTGTGAAAATGGAGGTAATCTAGATAGAAGAAACTGACGAATTCTGGTCAGATCAAGGCCCGGACCTTTCGCCAGGCGAAGGTAGAGAGAGATGGATGAAGGCGCACGACACGACGCCACTGGGTTTCGTCGGAGGAGGTGGCGGCAGCAGTTTCAAAGGGAATGGGTGAGATTTGAGAGCAGAAAGAGAGAAGAAGAAATTGAAAGTGAGAGAGAGAGAGAATTGCCTGAGAGCGGGGGAAGAGAGAATTTTTACTTTACCATAAGGTCATGGTTAAATTTATCTTTTTGCACGAAAAATAGCTAATTTTTAAATATTTATATGAGTTGGTAATTTTTATTTTTACTATATCAAAATGAATATTTTAATACATTGACTCTTTTTTAATTACGTAATTATTTTTCAAGCCAGTTCAATTTTATCGAAAAATTCAAAAGCTATTATTGTTTGTAAATAATTCGAAAATAATACAGGACCAAAATAATTCTGAAATAATTTACTACATTGAAAGAGTTAGTAGAAAAACATTTATTTGAATATGGTTAAAATAATAAGGTGGTATCCTGTGCACCCGGGTGCAAAATGACACTAACACTTACACTATTTTGTTTTACAAATGACATTATCATGTTATATAAATAACATTATCGCGAAATGACACTAACACTATATTGAAATGACATTAACATTAAATGACATTATTATGTTATCGAAATGACACTGGAGAATTTGTGTAAAATAATACACCTAAAAACTAATTTTGGAATCTTTTGATATAAAGAAAACATTTTATTTTTTAAATTTATTATAATTATTTTCAGACTTGATTATCAGAAGTTAGTACTTCATAAATTAGGTTATCTCTAAGTTTTTCATTTAAATTCAGAAATAAAAATTTGCATCCATCTTGAACCTATATATCATCCGTGTCTATTTTTACTATTTTCTTTGAGTTTGATGATGCTCAAATGGAGATTTATTAAGTTTTTGGCAGAAACCAAATAATATTACTTAAGAAAATACCTAGAATAAAATTTTAAAATAGTACTATATATGCTATAAAGTTGATGATGATAAAGAAAAAAAGATATACTGTAGTTGGGCTTTTACAATAATGTGCATACAATGATTGCTAGACTTTAAACGATGGTGGTCCCTATATCTGGATAATACAATAAAGTTAATCAAATGTTAAGCAATTGAGCTTTTATTAATCCCTCCGTCCCACCTCTATAGTCCACTTCACTTTTTCACACATATTAAGAAAATACAATAAATAGTGCTTGAAAAATTCAAATACTACTTAGAAAATATAAAATATATGTTATTCAATTTTGCCCTTATTTATTCTATGTTTGACTATATTTAAATAAAGTTACTTTGATAAAAAAAAATGCTAATTTAATTTAGAAAATTGACTATATTGTGGGACATCTAAAAAAGAAATAAGGAACTATGAAGGTGGGACGGATGAAGTATTTATTTTCACGTGAAGAAGTTTTCCGGCTAGAATATACTTAATTCAATTTCTTTCCTCGCAAAATTATGTTCAAATTATTTTACGGTCCAAAATTTGTTAGATAGTAATCATATCAAATCCAAATTTGTACATGATGATGTGTTTATAGTTTTATTTATATTTGCTAATACTTGAATTCGAAATTCGATTCATTAGATGAATTTTGTACCTGTTAAACGACCTGATACAATTACACAAAACACTCCCTTATTCACTTATATGCATGGTAATAACCACTATATATCATTCATGTCTTCTAAAGTTGGTCTATATAAATATTTGAAGATTCCGATGAAGTAGTTTTACTTATCTACTTGTGTGTTAATTTCAACTCCAAATAACGATAACCTCTCAATTTGGACGGATGATTTTAATTAAGATTTTACATTAATAATGAAAGAAACATTCGTATTTAGAGATAACTTCATTTTGTGAGTAAGGTTGACAATTTTTTTATAAAGGCCGAAAATTAAAAGTAGCCACTTGCATGAAATTTGGCAAGCAGTTATCATAAACTTGACTTGTGTTTGTGTATGAATATGAAATTTTTGTATATTTGTACTATTTTAGGATTTAGGCCGGAAGCATTTTATTCTTATTATGTGGTTTAAAGGGTCATTTGAAACGATGTGAGAGTTATCATAATACTTGAATTCAAAGCCGATACAACCCCAAACCTGATCACAAGAAATGTAAATCCACATTTGACTAGAAATAAATGAAATAGAGGTAGCCTTGTAACTAAAATTGTCACGAGAAAGACTAACATATATAAATTTAGTCATTTTAAGCATATATACCAGAAGAATAAACCAGTTCGTTTGAGTTTCATTATTCATTAATTTTCTTTTACTAATAAGTATATAAAGAAAATATATCAATATGGTGGGACAAAACACATCCACGCGAAAAATATATTCAGATTAAGCTGCTAAAATGCCAATTTTTCCTATTTATTGTTTGTGGAAAGTAGGCCGCCTAAATTTCTTCTAATAACTACAAACACTTTTATGCCACCTAATTTCAGTTGTTTGGCACTATGAATTCTCGCTCTGACCAAGTCCTCTCTCTCTCTCTCACACACACATACACATACACATACACACACCAAAGCTGTGTGAAACACAAGTACGTAGTTTCGTTTCCAAACAAAAAAATCAAAATACAGTTTTCTTATCAACTTGTTCTAATTGTCCACTTGGTAAAATGTCAGAATATATATAGAGTGTGTGGGGTGTGGTTCCATGGAAATTAGTCCGACCGCCCACAAAATGAGTACTCATTTAAGAGTGATGTAAATTTTAAAAAATTAATTAAATGTACATAAATATGTCAATCGAGTTAACCCATCAAGTATCGGACTAGCTCTATTGGATTACAGACAGGGATGGTTTTAGAAGCCAGGTACCCTCGGCCGCTGCCCGCTCAATTTTTTATCACCTATATATATGATTTAATTTTTTTTTACCTATATATATATGTTAATCTTGTCTGATCATGATTGTATAATCCCAAATAATTATTTCAAGACTCAGATCGTTTTCTTTACTAAAAATTTATTTGAATCATCCGATGAAATCTGACCCTGTGTCATTGTTCCCCTAATTACTGATTATTCGGGTGCGGGCTAATCGGGTTGAAAAAAATTTCGAATTAGAAATTTTCAACTCTAACCCTAAATGTAATAAATTTCAAAAAAAATAACTAATATTCTTTCTTTTGACAATATTACATTTGTAATAAATAAATACACGCATAAATAAGTAACATTTCAACATCGATTTACATAAACTAACCTGCAAGTCTTAAAGATATAAAGATGCAATATTTTTATTAAATGAGTATCATTTTTTAGTTTTTACATTTAAATATTTTATGTTAGGTATTGTATTAAAAATACAGAGAAGTAAAATGGTGAGTATAACTTTCTAATATTGAATTTTTAATATTGAATCAAAATATATTTCACAAATTTTTGAAAAAATTATCTTCTTATACTATTTTTCATAAGCAAAGTAATGAATTTGAAAATCAAATACAAGAAAATTATCACATAATCAAGCGAACACATTATTTTCGGGTCATTCCTATAGGGTTTCGGGTTAGTCTTGGGCCGACACTATCGGGTGTCGGACTATTCGGTTACGGGCTAATCCGGTTGTAATTTTTATCGGCTTGAAAATTTTCAGCCCTAACCCTCTCAGATTGGCGGATTAATCGGTTGTTGGGAACCTTGTGGAATATCCTAATCCTTGTTTTGATGATACCAAAATTCATAGGTCTTAATTGTAATAGACTATAACAGTTTTGAACTCAAGTGTTAGAGTTCGTTTCTAGTTTAGTATGCGGTTCTGAAGACTGAAGACTGAAGGACGAAGGACTGAAGACTGAAGACTGAAGATACCAACTGAAGTATCAGTTGAAGAATCAGTTTGGAACTGATTACTTAATGTGTGCCGCGGACTGATACTAAAGTCAAGTATCAGTTGAACATTCTTCCTCGGACTGATCTTCCAACGTTCAAAGGAAGCCACGTACTCACAAAAGTACAGCCGCATTAAATGCAGAGATCTCAGGATCTTATCTCTGCAGAGGTCATTTCTATTTGGTGGTTACTTTATCAGAGACGTCACATCTCCTGTCCCTCAAGAAAGCCGTTTCCACCAGACAAGGAACCTCGAAGATTGAAGCCTCAGCCCAAATTCGAATTGCTCTCCAACGGAAGAAATCTTGAGGACGTTCTACGCCAACGGATCTATTAAAGAATTCTCCTACAAATAGCGCTCGAGGATCACTTCAACCTTCACCGATTCAACGACATAAGCTGAAGCTCTGCAAAATCGCTACTCAGCCTAAAGCTTAACCTCCCCAAAGCTTGAATCGAAGAAGAGAATTCCAAAGCCAAAATCAGTCACTGCTGATTACATACATTCTCTTAGACCTTAGGTAAACCTCTGTTTACCCAGAAGCCAAGGTCAAAACTTGCTACAAAGAACTTGTTCTTTGCAGTATAGTTGGCACTCGTTCAAACCTCCTTTCCAAAAGAAAGATTTGAGTGTTTTGAGTGATTCGGAGTTCAGAAAGGTTCTCTGACTCTGAGAGTCTTAGCGCGGGTTGTGCTAAGCAAGAGAAATTCGACACGAGTGAAGTGTGGGTACTGAAGAAGGATTTTCTTCAGTGATACGGTTGTGTGCACCCGGCAAGCACACGGTTTGGTTTGCAGTGCACCTGTTAAGCACTTGCGGAGTGGATTGTTGGTCTGATCAACCGACCGTGGATGTAGGAAAGGGTTTTTCTGAACCACGTAAAAGTCTCTGTGTTGTTTACAACTTTCAATTTTACTTTCCTACTTGTGTTGTTTCAATTGATAAACTGAATACTGAATAACTGCAAAGAGAAACCTAAGACCAACAACGTGCTCAACCGAGGCTATTGCGAAACTAAGTTTAATTTCCGCTGCGTATGATATCAGTCTGACTGATCTATCTTTTGATAGTTAGGAAGAGTGTTATCATCTCTATTTTAGCAAAACTCGACTGAAGCCCATAAGTGCATCAGTTAAGTTCCAGCAACTTAACTGATAACTCCTTACTGAAGAGCTTTCAGTATCAGTCGTCAATCCTGTTTGGTCAAAACTGTTTTTAGTCAACAGGCGTCACTGTTTGCATGAAAAGTTTCGTTTAGATCTCTATCTTGAGATCCCTCACTTTGAGGAAAAGAAAAATAGCCCATAGGTGTATTCCCCCCCCATACACCTATTCGAGACCCCCGGGACCTAACATCGGTTCAACCCACGGGTTTCGGGCTGGATTGACATCCTTAAGTGTAAGTGAGTGAAATAAGGGATTCACTTTTATTGTAAGTGAAATGTGTGGGTGTTCACTAATATTTTCACTACGCCGCAAGTGCACGGTGTAGTTGCAATAAGTGGAAGCAAGGTCGTATTCCACAATGATTAGTAGTCAAATTCTAGTGATTACCTTAAATCATTATACTAGAGCTATTTAGACTAAACAATGAGGTGAATGGTTCGATTATCTAAACAATTATCTAGCAATTTCAAAGACAAATAAGATCAAACAAACAAAGAGAATTAAACAAGTGATGAAGATGGTTTAGGGATTAGGCATCAATGGATTAGCAATGGACTTCAATTTAGCTCAATATTAGTCTTGATAATCCTATTTATCTAGAGTGATCTCCCAACTAGTTCTAGCCCCCTCCCGAACGACTAAAACGGTAGATTACGGGTCATAGTTACCGTCCCCGGTCAACTTCTAACCTATAACTCCCAAAAACACAATAAGATCGATAAACTCTCACCCAACTCTCAACCTCCCGGTCTATTGAGTCAATATGTTTCAAGCTCCTAATCTATTATGATTATCCTCTCCCGATTCAAATCACAAATGAGAAATGCATAGAAAGTGGCCAACAATCCATACAAAAAAGAATACTAGGGCTTGAAAAGATAATGACAAGGAAATAATCAAGACATATATTAAGCATAATAATCAATTCATTACATAATCTACTAGCCTAACCCCCAAACCAAATGGGGATTTTAGCCTATCATGCTTACAAATAACATACCTAAATCAAATGGAAACATAAATGAAAGAGAGAGTAAGAGGTGACAAATCCTGTTTAATAAGCTTTCTTCAATCTTCTCTCTTCTTGAATGTTCTTCCAATCTTGGTGGTTGAATGTAGTAATGGAGGCTAGGGTTGTGTGTGGAGGATTGGGAGTGTTGGGATTTGGTGTGTGTATTGAATGATATGTGAAAAAGAGGGGAAAAAGGGGTTTTGGAGTCAAAAATCGCGTCTGGGCCCACCAAAGGGCGGATCCCCGCCTTTTCCCCGCGGTCGCGGCACGAACCGCGGTCGATCTTCAAAATCGTTCTGTACTCGGGCGCAGGAGGCCGCGGTCGGACCCGCGATCGCGGGTGGGACCGCGGTTCATTCTTCTTTCGCCACGGCCGGTTGACGCGGCCGTGGGGTCCTGCGCAGCTGATTTTGTCGGCTCCGTTCTCCCTCGTCCGAGCTTTGATTCCGGCGCCGTTCACGCTCACGGATTCCTCTCGAGACGTACTTCACTCTTATATCTTCACAATCCTCCAATTAATCATTGATTTTTCCTGAAATTACTCCAAAAGCTATACCAAGCATCAAATATCAACAAAACTCAAAATGGGCAAACAAACACATATTAATATTCAATTCTAAGGGGGAAAAGACAACAATTCATGCAATATTGAGGTACGAAAATCATGTTTGTCAGTGGGGTACGCTTACCAAAAAAAGAAATTAGTACTCGTTTGATGGACGGACCAAAAAGAAAATATGAATACACATTTTGTGAACAGATGGAGTATAATTTTTATGAAAACGTGAGAACCATTAAAATTACTGTATTTGTTGTAAAAATTAATACATGTGTTGCTAAATTTATTGCACTCAGAAAAAATAAAAATTTCACTTCCTTCAGAATTCGAACCCAAATACAACATTCATCCATTAAGATGATTCATTTACCGTATATATCTTAAAGATCGAGAGGCTGAAAATAGTTCTTTGTTCTTATTTTATTTAGTGATTCTCACTTGAACTTCTCCATATATATAGGGGTAGGTTCCAATGATATTGCTATTTTTCGTGAGATCGTGAGACTAATGAATAACACAATATATAGTGTTGAATAAGACAGTATATAATGTTGAATAACGATATTAAAAAAATTAATAAAATTTTCGCTCCCTCCAAGTGAACCCAGGTAAAAATTTTCCCCCTCCAGATAAATATCAGTCATATGATACATTAAATCAACATTTACAAATCAATCTAAAATCTCACCACACATAGGGGATCTCATTGGAGCGCTCTCATATATATATAGTTCCATAGAAACGGATATATAAGTAGAGATTGGAGAAACATTGAACATGCAAGTAAGTGCGGTTGAACATACCAATAATTTTGTTGAACGTTTAAGGTTTTTGGGGTTCGAACCTTGTATGCGTTCAACACAATTCCCGTTGACCGTTAAACGAACGAACACTGACCGTTAGATTAGATAAAATCAACGCATGAGATTTGGTCTCCTTTCTCTGAAATATTTGTGTTTCTATTGAATTTTCACACACACACACACACACATAATATATAGGGTGCGGTTCTAGTGAGAACCATAATTTTTGTGAGAACATGAGAACCATTCAAATTAATGCATCTGCTATACAAATTAATGCATCCGCTATTAAATTTATTGCATTCGAAAAAAAATAAAATTTTTGCTCCCTTCAGGATTCGAACCCAGGTTCTGTATTCATCTATCAAGATGATGCATCCACCGTAGATCTTGATGATCGAATGGCTTAAAATGGTTCTTCGTTCTTATTTTATTAGTGGTTCTTATTTGAACACACACACACACACACACACACATATATATATATATATATAGAGAGAGAGAGAGAAAATGGTCAATGGAGAATGCTAAATATAAAGAGAGTGGAGAATGAATCGCTGACCGCTCCGAATACGCCAATAATTTTACTGAATACGCCAGCAATTTTACTGAACATGCATTTTCACCTTGGTTCAAATCCTAAATGAGGCGTGTTTTATGTGTATATGTCTGTTCAGTATGTGCATATTGCGGCCACTGGATATGTAGGCCTATATATATGGGAGCGCTCCAATGAGACCCCCTATTTTTAGTGAAATCTAAGACACGATCTCGTGCGTTTATTTCATGAATCCTATGGCTGATATTGTATCTAGAGGGAGAATTTTTTTTCTCAGGGTTCGAATCCTGAAAGGAGCAAAATATTTTAAATTTCGTTATTCATCAGTATATATTGCATTGTTCATCGGTATATAATGTCTTGTTCATCAGTTTATGTGTCTTATTCATTACCAATTTTTTAAATTTCGTTATTCATCAGTATATACTTCCTTGTGGCCCTTGTTCATCAGTATATATGTCTTATTCATTGTACTCAGTGTCTCACGAAAAATAGGAGGTCTTATTGGAGCGCGCCCGTATATATATATATATATATATATATATATATATATATATATATATATAGTCGCACATGTATGTAGTAATTCATGTCCAAACAAATATTTTGTTAAAAATTGGTTATGAACCGACTAATGTTTGATTAATTTTTTGAGTAATAAAAATATTTAATTTAATAAAATTAAATGGCATACGATCGATCTATATTTCGTTTAGATGATCGTTGTATATATATTTATTCAAAATCAATTTTCGATGGGTAAGAAATATTTATTTAAAGTTTGTTATTTGTAATATGGAGTTGTAGGAAAAGTAATAAGGATTGAAGATAAGTTAATATTTATCCCATATTTATTAATTCGGTATATAAGTGATTACATCAGTACATGTAATAACTATGTGCACAACTGATGGGTTGCAAAGCCCACACGCGCACCTCATTCCCTCAGCGTTCGTGGACTTGGACTTGGATCTTGACAATTGGTTTTTGGCTGATCTTTGGGCTAAATCTTACACTTTACCGGATTGGATCTTTCGTACCATTGATTTTCTCGGCCCAACCCGTTGGACCTGTACGTGCACATGGGGACCTGTCCCAGTAGCTGATCGGGAGAGTCTGTTGGTCTCCAGTGGGAACATAGGACATGTAACTAAGTTTTAATGAGACGTCTGTTGTTACATTTGAAACCTCCTGCATGTTTGAATTTGCAGACTCTCTGTCATTAAGGGAATTGAAGGCTACAGGCTTTCCCTATGAGTTGACTACACCCATATAAGCATCAAACATTCTCTGCATACATTCTGTTGAGTTATGTTCTAGCCTTGTTCCAGTTCGCGAGCTCGTTGATCGGTAGTGCTGCTACTTACTAGATGAATTCGTTTCATCTTTGGGGACGATACACTAATCCGAGAGCACTGTTGGAGCGGTATCTCGTTTTGTGGACAAATGGTTTCCTCGACTCGACTATCTATTCCTACGAGTTTTATTTACTACACATAATTTTCATTTCAGTTCATTTTCTTGTAAATTCAACTTTTTTATTTCTGTTTTATTTGTAATACAGAAAAAATAATAATTCAACATATTTATCAATAATAATTCTCATTTCCTCTGCAGTCCATCTGAAAAAATAAACAATAAAATGAAATTGTGGTCAAGATTAATAAAGCTTATCAAATTAGTGTACATATATTATTTTTCCCTTTAATGCATGTACAAGTAGCGCCACATAAACTATCATGAACACACACACACACACACATATATATATGGTGTGGTTCTAGAGAGAACTACATTATTTATAAGAACGTGAGAACCATCAAATCTAATGCATTCACTATAAAATTTAATGCATTCGCTGTTAAAATTAATGCACTAAATTTTTTTTTTGCTCCTTTTAGGATTTGAACCCAAGATCTGCATTCATCCAACAAGATGATGCATCTACCGTAGATCTTGATGATCGATTGGCTAAACATGGTCCTCCGTTATTCTTTTATTTAGTGGTTCTTTCTTGAACCTCCCTATATATATATAATTAAATGATATATGCAAGTATTCATGCCCAACTTTTTGTTGGGAACTTAATGAAATATCCTAGCCCTAGTTTTGATGATACCAAAATCTTTAAGTTTTCTTTGTAATAGACTAGAACTTTTCGAATTCAAGTGTTGGAGTTCTTTTTCTAGTTTAGCTAGTGTTCTGAAGACTGAAGACTGGGGGACTGAAGATTGAAGACTTAAGAACTCAACTGATGTTCGCGATTAAAGACAGAGTCAAATACTAATATTTGACTAAACGAGTTTCTCAACTGAAGAATTAGTTATGACTGATTCATTAATGCAGGCCACGTGGATTCAGCGGGCTGATACTAAAGTCAAGTATCAATGAACATTCTTCTTTGGACTGAACCTCCAGAGTTCTAAAAGGAAGCCACACACTTCAAGTACAACCGCATTAAATGTAGAGATACCGAGGATCGTCCTTTCTCTGTAGAGCATTCCTTTTTGGTGATTACTTTTCAGAGGCGCCTTACCTCCTGTACCTGAGTAGCCTTTTCTTACCAAACAAGGAACCTCGAAGATTGAAGCCTCAGCCCAAATTCAAATTACTCTCACAACGGATGAATTCTTGAAGACCATCTCCGCCAACGGATCTATTAAAGACCTCTCCTATGAATAGAGCTCGAGGATCACTTCAATTTGAACCGATTCGAAAACACAAGCTGAAGCGCTGCTGAAATTGCAACTCAGCCATTCAAAGCCATCAAAGTTTGAATCGAAGAAGTGAATGCACAAAGCTAAAATCAGACTACTGATTATCAACATTCTCTTAGATCCTTAGGCAAATATTTGTAATATCCAAAGCCTAAGTTTCGATTACAGAGAGTCTGTTCTCTATGATCTAGTTGGTTTTTCAAACCTCTTTTCAACTGAGCGAAAATAGTGTTTGAGTAGAGCGGAGTTCAGACCAGTGTTCTGACTCCAAGAGATCTTAGCCATCGCTAGCAAAGGCATTGTTATGTCTTAGCATGCTAAGAGTGTTTGAGAAATCCAATCCAGTGTGTTGGTACTGAAAATTTGATTTTCAGTTGTAAGGTTTGCTGTGCATCTGTAAGCACAAGCCCAGAGTGTTTGTCAGTGTGATCAACTGACCATGGATGTAGGAATTTGTTCCGAACCACGTAAAAATTCCTTTGTCTTTTATCGCTTTCAGTTATTTACTTTCTTATCTGCGCACAAACTCTTTGTTAACTGAAACTGATTAATTGCAAAGTGAAATCAAAATCATGACAACGTCTTAATCACAAAGGTTATTTCAAGAGAAAGGTTTTCTGCTGCCAGTGTTATTAGTCTAACTGATCAATCTTCGGATAGTCCGTAAGATTTATAACACTCCTCTGTTTTACAACAAGACTGAAGCCTCACACATATCAGTTAAAGCCTTGCGCTTAACTGATATCTCTTTACTGAAGAGAGATTCAGTATCAATCTTCAACTTTTGCAACTAAAGTTTTCTTTAACTCTTTCATCAGTCAAAAGGTTGTGTTTGTTTTAAAAATAGCCTATAGGTGTATTCCCCCCTTGTAAACCTATCTTGACCTTCTGGGACCTAACACTTTTAATTGATAAGATTAATTGTTGACTTAAAAAATGGTTAATTATTAAAAAATTAGTAACTTTTATCCAATTTTATTTTCTATAATAATAACACCACTTTTGAATTGATTGCAAACACGTTACTATTAAAAAATACGGCTTTAAAGATAAAAAAAATTGGTCGTTAAAACTAAAAAAACAATCGTTAAAACGATTAATGATTAAATAAACAACCGATTTGATTGATTGTTATTTGCATGGAAGTTCTGAAAATTAACGATCAAAAATTCGCTTGTTATAATTAACTACCAAAAATTCTATCGTTATAAATATTGATTTTGGTCGTACTTTTTTGCCATTTTATTTTTATTTTTAACGCTCAAAATTTTATTTTTTTAGACCGAAAATTCAGTCGTTAAAAAAAATTAAAAATCATTAAAAATGGTAACAACCTAACTTTTTGCCCCACGAGTATATTTTCAACTTATTTTGAACTCGCAGTTGGTCACCATTCCTGGAAGTAGGGCTATAAATGAACAGAGCTACTCGCAAGCTATTATAGATTCGGCTCGAAAAAAGCTCATTCAGAGCTCGATTCTATAATAAACGAGCCGAGCTCGAGCCTGATTTCGAGCTCAAAATTTTTATCGAGCTCAGTGCTCGGCTCGTTGTGCTAGCGAACATATTCGAATTCGATTGTTTGCGAGCCTGTTCATGAACCTTCAGCCGAGCCTTCAATCGAGTTAGTACACGAGCCTTAAACGAGTCGAACTCGAGCTCGACTAACATATTAATTAAGAAGATTTTCTTAAATTTATAACAAATTCGAACTTGAACATCATATATACGAACATCTAACGAGCCGAGCTCAAGCTCGAATTCGACATTATCGAGCATCACCTGAGCCGAACTCGAGCTTGGTAAGTGGGTAACGAGCCAAGCTCGATCATCAAGATAAAAGCTCGAATCGAACTCGAACACCGGAATATTTAAACGAGCCGAGCTCGAGCCTTCTAGTATTCGGCTCGTTTACAGCCCTACCTGAAAGTTCTCTAAGTCAAGCACAATTAACCTTAGAGTTTCTTTTAATTAGTCACCAGTATAGAGGATGCATATTATGATATAATTAGCACTTATTGATTCATTTAAACTCTCCTTCAATATACAGTCTCATTCATGCATACCCTTAGAATATGTCGAGAAAGATATCTAAGATTTACAGTGTCGACGAAAGATAAATGACATAAACAACGATCAATTTTAAAATAAAAAAATAATATTATCGTTCAAAAAAATTTAAGAAATTCTTATAGATTTTAAAATAAGAAATAAAAAATTAAAAATTAAAAATTTAAAAATTTCTTATAGATTTTAATATAAGAAAAAATAATTTAAAATAAAAAATTAAATTACTAAAAAATAATATTAACGATCGATTTAAAAAATATTAAAAAAATTAATATTAACTATCGAATAAAATAATAATATTAACGATCGAATTTCCAATCGTTAGGGCCGTTAATTTAACGATTGAAATTTTCGGTAGTTAATTCCAGTCATGTGTTTTTTTACTTAGTGTGTTCAGTCCATTAATTTAACGATATGACATTATTTTGAGCTCAACAGTCAATGCTTATATGACAAAAGTATTTTATTAATTATTACATCTCAATTATTGTTGGTTAACTTAAGGAAATCAATAAGTTGGAGGCAAGATTAAAGAAAATTCTGGTCAAAGGTCGTGTCCCTGTCCTAATTAATCTCGAAATCAAACAGTGACTTTGGTATATATACCAAAATCAAAGGAACAACTGCGAAAGACGAAGACGACTCCAATTAAAATCCAAAGCCGCCAATCATTCAACGCGTATATCCCTGCATGCATGTCAATTGACACTTATTTTCTTTTATTTCATTTGATCTTGCGTAGACGTTATAATAGTACTTAATTTTAATATTTAATATGTTTATATTGCAAGACTACAATTAATCTCTCATGCATGAACGGGAGTTATAATGACTACTAGTAAATAATTATGGATAATAGCAATTTTAAGGGAAATTAAAAAAATTTGTGTGCGTGTGTTAGTCTAGTGATAGGAGGTTAATGTTCAAGACCTCAGGTCTTGGATTCGAGTTTTCAGCCGCGCGATCTTTAAATTTATTTATTTATTTATGTAATTTATAAAAAAAAAATCAACTTAATGGTGCATTCTCTTTGATGGGAAATGGTGGAGAAATATATTTTCTCCAATGTTTCATTCTTTTAACATATTCTGTATATATGACGAATAATTTTTTCGGACAAGATTGAAAAAAAATTCGAGCAGCCTATTTTCATTTCAATTCATGATAATATTATCATCGGCAATGGTGTGATAATATTTTCCTGTGTTTTCCTCCTAAAAGAACATAAAATAAAAAAAGATGAATGCGATGAAGATTTCTCATTTTTTTTCTTATTTTCTCACACTAAATTTACAATAAAAAAAAGACACCCAAACTCATTAACTAGGTCATCTTCCTGACATAAGAGCATCCGCAGCGCTGGGTGCGATGGCCGGATCGAACCCGGCCTATCGCACCCAGCGCCGTTGCCGCACCCGGGAGCGAAGGGAGGGGGCGTTCGAACGCACTCGGCAATAGTGGGAGCGAAGGAGGGGCGTGTTTTACACGTGCCCCATTTCCGAAAAAAAAAAAATTTAAACGGTCATTTGACCGTTGAAGGCAACGGTCTTCTCGGCCGATTTTTTTTTTTCCTTTTTCACCCATATATATCCCCTTCCCTCAATCACAAACACTACATCCACCAATTCTCTTCAACTCCTAAAAAAAATGTCTTCATCCACCAATTCTTCCAACAATAATTCTTCCTCAAATTCTTCATCCGACGAAGAAGTTCATGTTGATCCCGCACAATTTCCTCCTCTTCCCGATCCTACTCAAGCCCCCGATTTATTTTTTATGAGATGTGCTGTGAATTTTATGACAGTGGCAAGTTCATATCGTTTCGATCCACCTCCACCACGCCCGACGAAAAAGCGGGCAGTGGTTCGTCGTGACCGTGAAGGTGGAGCCGAGCGCCTCCATCGCGATTATTTCGCCGTCGAGCCTGTTTATGGGCCACAATTCTTTCGCCGTCGATTTCGCATGAGCCGGGAGTTGTTTCTACGCATTGTCAATGCGCTAGAAGTCGATCCTTACTTCCAACAACGTTCGGATGCTGTTGGCCGCTTAAGCTTCTCTCCGATCCAGAAGTGCACTGCCGCTGTTCGACAATTGGCATACGGAACTTCTGCTGATTGTTGTGACGAATATCTCCGTATAGGAGAGTCGACGGAGTTGGAATGCTTGAAGAAATTCTGCAAGGCCGTCGTTCGTATCTTTGGCGGCACGTATTTGAGGCGGCCAACAACTGCCGATGTGCAACGCATCACTGCAATGCACGAAGCCCGCCATGGGTTCCCGGGAATGTTGGGGAGCCTAGACTGCATGCATTGGGGATGGAAGAATTTCCCCGTGGCTTGGCACGGCGCCTACACTCGAGGGGATCAAGGCGAGCCAACAATTATATTAGAGGCCGTTGCTTCACAAGATTTGTGGATCTGGCATGCATTCTTTGGAGTCGCTGGGTCCAACAACGACATCAACGTGCTCCACCAGTCCACGCTATTCAACGATGTTTTAGCGGGGCATGAAGTGGCTGTGCACTTCCTCGCCAACAATTCTCACCACACTCGAGGATACTACTTAACAGACGGCATCTATCCGGACTGGCCGGTGTTCGTGAAGAGCTTCCAATTTCCGAACGATGAGAAGAAGCGGAGGTTCAAGGTGATGCAAGAAGCTGCAAGGAAGGATGTGGAACGAGCTTTCGGTGTTCTTCAGGCTCGGTGGGGTATAATTAAAGGACCGTCGCGTTTGTGGAAGGCGGAGCAAATGAGTTCGATCATGTTTGCATGCATCATATTGCACAACATGATCATTGAGGAAGAAGGTGGAAATGCAAGTAATTTTGACGGTGACGACGGCGAGGGACCAAGTTCTACTCTTCAAACACAATTCAATTCCGGAGCACCACCGGAGTTCACCGCCTATTTGGCACGGAATGCAAGCTTGAAGGATGCACGATTGCATGCTCGCATCCGCGACGATTTGGTTGAGCATATATGGGCACGCTTTGGTCCGGTTGACCCGTAGTTCGACGGCTTTAAATGCAAGTAAATATTTGTTGTTTTTTTAATTTTATTTGTAATGTTTCGATTTTTAGTTGAATGAATTTTATGTTGTTAAAATTGAAGTTGTTTAATTTAAATTGAAAAAAGAATAAAAGTAAAAAGAAAATGAAATTAAAATCTATTGGACCCGGGTGGGTGCAATACCATTGTTGGAGTGGGTGCAATAGAAGTGGGACCCATTCTATTGCACCCACTATGGATGCAAGCATTGTGGATGCTCTAAGTATATATACACGTAGTGAAAACGGAGAAGGAACTCGAGAAACTCGGTTTCTTCATCTCTCAACCAAAGCTACTGTGAGAAAGGCGCATGTCATTTACAATTGCGTGTAACCTTGATTCAAGATCCTCATAGTTTAATTTCTATTCCATCTGGAGACCTTTTTTTGGGCATATATTAGTATTAAGAACATAATATTTTGTGGGCATATATTAGTATTAAGAAAATAATATTTTGTGTGTAGGTGAAAAAATAAAGAGGTGAATAAAGGATAAAACTTTAGTTGTATAAGAAAATGTCTCAAGATAGGTATAATAATCATAATTATAAAGTTGAGAATTATATATTTTCTATAGCAAATTAGAAATGAATTTAATTACTTTGATTATTGAAATCATGATGTAACGAGCCGAACTCATGAGTAACAATTGAGTTTGGATTGTGCTCAACTCGTTAAAGTTTGTTAACATAAACGAGCTTCTATTTGCAAACATGTACACAATATTTGTTAACATGTTCGTGAGTGTTTTAAACGAGTTTATATGAAAATGTTCGTGAAAACTTATGAGATAATAAAGTGTATAAGAGCACCCACTGTAGGGGTGCGCAACGCGGTGCGCACCAGCCCCTCATTGCCGCACCCTCTCATCCCACACCCACCCCTCGTCCGTTCACCCTGTGCAGACCAATTTTTAGTTGGGCGCGTGTATAACACGGCCCAATCAAGAATTTTGTGCCAATTAAAAAAAAATTGAAAACTTACCGCCTGGGCCAAGCAGCAAATGCCATTTTTTTTTGAAATTATTTGTAATGTTTATTTTTGTTTTATTATAATGTTTATTTTCATTTTTTTATTAATATAATGTTTAATTTTTATTTTGATGAAATTTAAGTTAAGTTTAATGTTAATTTTAATTAAAAAAGACATTAAAATTAAATACAAAATAAAAATAAAAAATTAAGAGTTGTGTTGGCTCTTCTATAGAGGATAGGCTCTTAGATGGTGGGGACCACATTTAAGAGCCCACCTTGACTCTCTATAATGAATGCCCTAAGTTACTTTTAATAATTAAAATTAATGATATTTATCAACATTACGTTATACTATATATATGATAACAATAACACACAATTATAATACCTACGAGATATACATGTACAAACTTCACCTTAGTCATATTCCTTTTTATGAAAATAACGGCTAGTTTATAATAATAGATATTTTTGTTTTGACAATTATAGCTATGAAACATTATAAATAATAGTCCCTCCGTCCTACGAAACTTGAGCAACCGCGAAGTTTGAGCAATTTTTTTGTATGACAAAAATTTTTCTCTTTATTCACATTTTCACTTTTTACCTATCATATTTAACATGTATAAAATACTAACTCCTTACAACTCGTGTCGAAAAGAAATTGCTCCACTTTCACGGAACGGAGGGAGTAAAAAAAAAGAAAAAAAAAATGAAATAGGTATAGTCTAACCGTGTACTAAAGCTAAGATTAGAATGTATAGACGGCACATAGTAATAGAAAAGTCGGCATAATAAGATAACGACATAAATATTGAATCTTCAACTTTTTGTTGGGCATTTTTCAATAATTTCGAGCCAACACATGCACAAATCGACATAACAAGAGGGTCCTAATTTAAAATTTTCCTATGTGATGGGGACATTTTAGAAAGATTTTAGTGGTTGACTGGGTCTCCTACACTCAATAATTGCTAGTTTTTATGGAAACCGTTCAATACAGATCACATCTTTGATTCACACTTAACCTACTAATACTAGCTTTTCAAATAGCAACTTCCCTTTTACACATCACATGATTTTTATATTATATGATCAAAAATGTTTTTTATTTTAATTTTATGTTTTGGCATAATTCCGTGTTATTTTATTCAATTTAAAGAATATGTACATAAATAATATCCAAAGTCTTGTCTGTTTGGAGGCTTTTGAGATACTTAGGATCTAGTTGTTGCTTATGTCTGTATAAGTCTAATTGGATGATTATTGTTTCTATGATTAATTATCACTTACGAATGTCTGCATTGCTAGGTATATAAGTTTTGGTTTTCAAATCTTTCTCACAATAGGACTTTTTATAGTCTTGGAGATTGGATGTGCAATCCATCTCACTGTCTTAAGCTCTTGTGATCCTATCTTTTGTATGTTTGTGGTGAACTTTGTTTTTTCTGTTGGGTTGCACCCCTCGTGCTTTTTTAATATATTTTATTTACCTAAAAAAAACTCATGAATAGCTTCCTAGCCTTAGTAGTTTGACACTATATTACTATTACAAGCATTTTTAAGTGCAGAAAGTGTTGATTTAGAATTAAGCTCATGCAAATAGTTTGAGTTCAAGTCAGTTGATAAAAAAAATATGTTGATGTGCTAGCTTATGTGTTTGTGTGCTAATGATGACAGTTCAATAATACAATATTAAAAGTGATGAGGAGTGATATGTGCAGAGTAGGGAAATGATGCAAATCAGAGGAATCGGCCCCACCAGCGGAACGAGTATGGCAGAAGAAGCGCATTCGTCAGAGGAATCATCCTCACCAGAGGAATCATTCTCACCAGAGGGATCCTATTCACCAGAGACATCTCACCCACCAGAGGAATGGCTCTTGCCAGAGGAATCATGTTCGCCAGAGGAGTCACCCTCACTAGAGAAGTCATCTCCACCAGAGAAACTACATCCGGCAGAGAAGCTGTTCTCGCCAGAGGAATGCTCTTCAACAGCGGAGTCACTGGAAAGCGCGGGGAAGTCTCCCGCGTGAAGGCAAAGTTACCATTCTACCCTCAAATACGCAAGGCGCATGCACCACAGACGAATTTACCGTTTTACCCTTCATTTGTAATCTATAAATAGGACATACGTGCTCTCTTGTACTCTACGTTATCTTTCATTTTCGAATACAGCAGCAAATTCTCTCTTGTGTCATAACATTCCAGTTGTTTTCTTCGTCTTCTTCAGCTAATCAAACTAGGTATAACTTACAATTATCGTTTTAGCTTAGGTGTTGGTCCTTGATTCACAAAAAAGAATAGAGACTGAAAGCACACAAAATTTAATGCATTTCATAATAAAGCCTCCTAGACTTGATTAACAAGTGAATCCATTTAACTTCTGGATTGTTTGTTTTATAGCTGCAAGCTAGTTTGTTCAGTTGTAACCTTAATAGTACCACAGGTTTATGGTTGTGACCGGTTTCTATCTTACTTTCAGATAGCTAAACACTTCGTTGCTTACTTTCTTTTTATTTCTAACACCAACTTCTGAATATCTTGGAGAGGGGGTAAGTGTATGAAGAGTTTTTCAAATAAGAAGTAAACTGTTACATGAACACTTCTACAAACACTTTGCTTTGTAGTGGTTATTCAGTTTCTCCTTCAAATCTGAGTTGTCTTACATGAACCTTGGCTTAAAGGTTCCCCCTTAGCTGAATACAATAGAAAAATAAGCTCTCTAACAATTGAGCTATAGACTATACAACAATTAGGTCATAATCATTTCAAGGAGTTTTGATATCAAAACAAAATAGAATTTTTTGAACAAATTCATATTCTAATCTTGTAGCACCATAATAAATGCAATCAGACACATTTTTAATTAATATAGCAACGAACCTAAATAAATAAACAATATATTTAAATCAAATGTTTGTGGTTTATATGCTTTAAATATATATTTATTTTGAAAGAATGTATTATTAATTTACTGTTCAAATCACTTGTATTTCGTTTACGTTTTTTTGCTCATTAGATATAATATATAAACATAAACATATTATTAATAATACTTGTATAATTAATTAAAACATTACTTGAAGATGAGTTTGATTTGCACAATGCATCGCTATACTCATAGCCTATATCCAAATTGTTAAATCCTGAAAATAAATATATATTTAAACTTGAAAATTTAAACAATACACACACAACAAATCTACAATATTAAATTATAATTGATGATAATTGTGCTTAAAATTTAGGGTGAAGATTGAATTAAACGATAATAGTATATAAATAGAAAGCAAAGTCATCGGGCAAGAAATAATTTTTGGCATCAACACTAGTAATTCATTTGTAAGGATCGATGTCATATACAATGGAAAGACAATATAATACATAGTTATATTTTATTTGGTTATGAACAAAAAATTACTTGACTTTTCGAAGAGAAACAGGAAATTGTGCGTCAGATCAGGTCAGCTCAACTGCATCTGCATTACAAGTAGAAAAGTAGTTTCTTTGAAATGCCTCAAAATTAATCATCAAATAAAGAACACCTTTTTTTTGGTCGACATGTTTTCTCTCTTTTTCCCTCGAAAAGATGTAGTCTCATATTCCATTTTTATTTGTGACGAAAATTCATAGTACTCATTTTTCTTGTTAAATGTGTATTAATGTCTATCTTCCTTTCCCTAAAAAATGTCTATCTTCCTTAATAATCCTGTATTTAATGTTTCCGAAATCATAGTCACTTTTCTTGTTAGACCTATATTAATGTTTATTATCTTTAATTTATGAATCTCGATCTTTTTTTTAGTCAATTAATAAAGGTATAGTAGAAAAGTTTAAGGGGTTATTGCCGGAAAATTCATGTAGTTTGTCAATTTTCTGGCTTATAACATGACTTTATAATTTGACCAGAAAATACATCAATTTTCAATTTAATCGCAATTATAACATGACTTTATAGTCTGACAAGAAAATTCACAAAGTTTCAATTTATTGTCAATTATAACATGACCTTATTTAGATTATTTTTCATCATAGATGTATTAATATTTATTGTTTTTATATTAAATTGTTATGTATAAAATATTGTTAATTAATTGATTAATTTTTATAAAAATAAAGTTAGATGATTAATTATTTCATAATATATATATATATATATCAAGATATTATATTTATGGTTTAAAAATACATACACACACATATATATATATATCTACATTTTCAACACACAAATGCACATATATATATATATATATTTGATTTTAATATTCTATTAATATATTACATATATAATAAGTATTTATTTATTTAAATTATGAAATTATAAAATATTAGGACCAATAAATAATTTAGGCACATATATAATAGAAACTATGTTAAAAAGTAAATAATATTATATATTATTTACATATAGATGTATATTTATCAAATATATATGTATGTATATATATATATAGTATATTGTGAGATGAAAAGAAAATTAAAAATATTTGATGTATTAAACTTTGATATTATTATACTAAATTAATTACAAGGTCATGTTATAATTGAGAATAAATTGAAACTTGGTGTATTTTGTTGTCAGACTATAAAGTCATGTTATAATTGCGATTAAATTGAAAATTGATGTATTTTCTAGTCAAATTATAAAGTCATGTTATAAACCATAAAATTGACAAACTACATATATTTTCCGGCAATAACCCCAAAGTTTAATGTGATTTTAGTTTTCCGTGTACATTCACTTTATTTTCTTTAATATGTGTGAATTAATCCAACTCAAAGAAAAAATGTGTGAATTAGTTGATCATTTTAACAAGGATTAGTTAATAACTATTTTATGTATGTTTCATGATTTATTTTTGGATTTCGATTAATAATTTAAATTAGAGTTCAGTATTATACAACTATATTTTATGTAATATTTGATTTTTAGTGGAAAAAAAGAACATGTTGCGTTAAAATGGAATTGATATGGATATATCTATTCAGTCCATAATAGATTGGGCTTATCAGTAAATAAATTGAGTTGTTGGGCCTAAAGATGTATATTGGCTCGAAAGATTTAATGGACCATAGCCGAAATGAATTTGTTATGGTTAAAATCCGCCATAGCAGGACTAATTTGGAATAGCCACCTCCAAAATTACTTGTAGTTCCTTGCCTGGTGCAACAATTTTCAAATATAAATTAGATATTGGAATAGTTGTAGTTAGGGATGTTAATCGGGCCAGCCCACCAGATTTTCGGGCTAGCTCTATCGGGTTCCGGGTTAATCGGGGTGCGGGCTAATCGGGTTGAAGATTTTTTAGGGTTGTAAATCTTCAACCCTAACCCTAAACGTTCGGGTTTCGGGCTAGCCCATTGGGCTAATCAAGTTAAAGGTATAAAAATAAAATTATCATTTGTATTCTATTATTTTTAATGATCTAATGTATAATGTATAAAATATACATAGATATTAAAGATATAAATTATAGCAAAGCATGAAATGCAAAAATATAATATATTCAAGATTACATAACATATAAAATAAGTTTTTTAGACTATATAAAATAAGTTAATAACAATAAAATGTTCAACTTTGTTAAAAAAATAAAAATAGAATATTCAACAATAATTTGAAATTAAAGAAAAAAAGCATCTAAAAAAATCTCAAACCCTAAAAGCCTAAACTCTAATATATTTTAAAATTCAATTAAAAAAAAAAAAACCTGTAGCCCAACGGGCTGGCCCGCTTCAACCCGCCAGCCCAAACGGGCTACCCCAATTAGCCCGATTTATAATCGGGTTGTGATTTTTCAACCCCAACCCTCTAATTTTGTCGGATTATTCGGGTCGGCCCACGGATTTCGGGCTGGATTGACATCCCTAGTTGTAGTACTAAGAAATATTATAATTTGGTTCCAATGTTCCATTATCAAGATAATTTTACATATAAAGTTAGTACAGAAGACCAACTATTACAAGATAATAAGAGTTTTACGTATATATCAGGGTAAGATAGTCTAATTAACTAATATATTTTTATAATATTTTAATAGTATCTAATAAATTAATATATTCTTCTAAAGATATGATATATAATTTACATAATTATCCTTAAAAATAAATATAGAGATATAATAGGCGATCTATATTTTGTACTCAAGACACATTTTATATTAGTACTAGTATTTTCCCTCGTGCGATGCACGAAAATAATTTTGTATATATATTATAAATAGTAAATCAATTATAATAGTTATAAATATTTGAAAAATTACAAGTGCAAATACTTTTTATAATTAAAATATTTGTAGAATATATGTAGAGTATTTTCATATAAATGTTAAACCAAACATTAAAATAATAAAAATTAATTGTAAGCTAATAAACATACCACCTAGATTTTGCATACCGGAAAAGTTTATTTCCCCATCGACTGTTATACAAAAATTACATTTAATTGCATGTTAGAAAAAAAGTGCAACTGATTTCGATATTTATGTCGAAGAACAAATTACTCTCCTACGAATCCTCCAATGTTGAATCAACATTTCCGTCGATATAATTTATTTCTTTAAAATTGAGTGGACAAATTGTGCATCTAACATTACTATGTATAGTGTATCCAACTAACCATCATTACATTTTTTTGAATATAATATGTATATCAGTTAATGCACCAGTTAGCGTCTAAAACTTGCAAATTAATTACTCATTTCCCATTAATTTTCAAGATTAGTGTTAAAAATGGATTAATTTTCAGTTAATGTTCTAAATTAGATCGTCAATTTCTAATATGAATTATGTGATAGTTTTCACCATAAAAAATATTATATCTAAAGCATTTTCATTGAATATACATTATATATATATATATATATATATATCAATATATAAGTGAATTACGGTAATACAAGTGCCCATCTTTTTTATAGTAAAATACTTCTTCGAATATACCATCTAATTTTTCTACCTAATTATCTATAGCATGTGCATTATTTAGAGTATCAATTTGAATTTATAATTTGTGAATATGGATATACATATAAAATCAAATAAAAGACCATTCAAATTTAGTTTTGATAATTGCTCGTTAGTTAATTTGTTTAGTGGTAGTTTATTTGTTCAGTGGATAAAACGTGGATTGTATAATTATATTTGAATAGTGTTTTCTAATTAATTAATATATTTTGTTGAATTAGTGTGAACGTGTGAGATGAATTAGTGGGTGTTAATAATTTCTTTTTAACCTTCATATTAATAGTATTATCAAAATTGCCATTCAAATCAATTTCAAATTGATTTGAAATTAATTTCTAATTGAAAACTGCTGTTTTAATATAGTATAGATATATGGATGGATCAATTGCTATATTGTTAAAATGTGATAATAAGACATTTAGGGTAAAATTATTTATTTTAATGTATAATAATAGCATTATATTATTACTTATATTTGGATTTTTTCTAAAAATATTTAATGATTGTTTTTCAAACGATACATAAATATTACTCCAAATCTATATAATACTATATAAGAACGCTTACGGATTGTCGAAAATAGTAACTTCATTTTTCCTGTTTTTTCACCTTTTCATTTTTAAATATTAATTATAGTAGGTAATATATTAAATATTCAATCATTAATTGCCTCTAAAAAAACTATATTATTGCTTGATTATTTTATCTTTGATTGCATTTTTAATGATATTATTAGTATCTCCATAAATTAAGTTAATTAGATGGCATGATTAGTTCAATTGACAAATTTCTAAAAATAATACCTTTAACTTTCCTAGTGTCCACTATTCCTTTATTAGAAATTAAATATGAAAATGCTACAATTTATTTTTTGGTATTTTTACATTCAATAATAGTTAATAACATAAGTTAGAATAACATAAATCACTACATCAAATTAATTTTAACAATGTAGGGGTGGCACCGAACCGGTTAACCGGAACCGGTTAAGGACTATCTTCCTAACCGGTAACCGAATCGGTTTTAATCGGTTAATCGGTCAGAACCGATTAATTCATTGTTTCTCAATTTGGTCGAATTAACCGAATTTAACCGATTTTTATTTAAAAAAATTCAACTTTGTAGAATGTGTGCAATAAGATTTGAACTTTTGACCTTTGAAAGAAAGAATGAGGTCTTATCCATTGCACCAATTCATAATTTGTGATAATTTAGAACCAAATTTTTTTTACAGACACATGTAATTTATATTTAAAAAAAAAGAACAATGATAATAAATTAATTCCCAACCTAGGCAACAATTAACGACACTTAAAGTAAACTACTAACTCACATTATAGCCAAAAACAACAATAACAAGTCAATTACTTTCAATCCATAAAAAAATCTAATAAAATTAGTCTGAACTCCACCAACAAGGCAACAAACATAACATAATATAAACTAACAAGTTTAAAGTTCAACACCAACAACAAAAAAATTGATTCACGGTAAGACACTTCGACTTGTCTGACTAGAAACATCTCCACTACTTTCTCCACGAACTCCATGTCCTCCACTCATTCCAAGTTGTGTCAAAACTGTTAATTTTTTAAAATAAAAATAAAAAGAATAATTAGCATATTTGTAAATTGTAATGATTTGAATTTTATAGTTTATAAGACATTAAAGTACTCAACCGATTCAAACTCCTTCTCTAACTCAGTCTCAGACACATCTTCTTCATTTTGGAGAAATTTATCCGACGAACTAGATTTGAGCCAATCCTCAGCGCATATCAAAGCCTCCACCATTTTAACAGTCAACGAGCTTCTAGATTTAGATAAAACACGACTACCCGTGCTAAATGCAGCCTCAGAAGCAACGCTCGATATAGGGATAGCCATGATGTCCCTCACCATCTCGGATAGAATAGGGAAGCGCGGGCTATTTTTGGACCATCACTGTAGGATATCAAACTGATCACCCTCAATAGCTTTGTGCTTGTATTTCTTTTCAGCAAAGTACACAGTAATCTCTGACATCTTCACTATCATAAGAAATAACATCAACATGACTTCGAGCACCACTAACTTGAGGTTCAATTTGAACTGAAGTAGGTGTATTCGCAAGTGCTTCATCAGTTGAAGCAAGTTGTTTCTTGTAATACTCAAACAACTCATTCAATGAGTTGCGCACCCTCCCCCAACAATTCAATTGCTCGTTGCGGAGCATAAACTTTCTTCAAGCACTTTTCCACATGTGTTATCTTCTGTCTCGGATCCAACAATGCAGCAATGTAGAACAACTTGTTCATTCTTGGGTTCATCTCATCAGTTTCCAACCAATACTTTCCTTGAACCAATGTGACTCTTCAGTCTGAAGAGGTGCACCCTTCTGGTTCGAAGAGGTGTCTCTTCAATCCGAAGTGGTGCACTAGTTCAGTTCGGAACAGTCGCCACGCTGTCACCTCCATTCCATGTCACTGCCACGAGTCCTCCTAGTCACTGTCCACATCACCCGAGCCACCGTTTCATTTACCAAAACTAAAGGCTCCTCAAGGCTCTTCGCGACGATGCGAACGAGCAAAGTGCGACGTGCACGTGCTCGGCCTCGGCCTCGGTCGTAGGAATTTGAGCTTTAGGCTAAGTCCAAACCCACTTGGGTACACCATAAGGTCTACCATAGAGGAGCACACTTAATTGCTTTTTCATGGTAGAGAATACTTTATAAATAGCTTACAACTCTCTTGGTTTTTCAATGTGGGATAGCAATTAGCACACCACATTTCCATTTACAAATGGCTATCTTTGGGCATTAATTACTCATTCAATTCTTACACTACAAGAAAACACGCAATTAACGACCGAAATTTTCGGTCGTTAATTTTGCGGCCTTAACGACCGATTTACGACCGTCTCACGACCGATTTTATTTTTTATTATTTTTTTATTTTTTAATGACCGAAAATTCGGTCGCTAATTATTTTTTTAATATTTTAATATTTTATTTTTCTTTACGACCGAATTTTCGGTCGTAAAAATTGTTTTTTTATATTTTAATTATTTTTTAAAGTTTAACGACCGAAAATTCGGTCATTAATATATATATTTTTTTAAAAAATAATGTTTTTTAATATTTTTTAAATAAAAAAATATATTTTTTAATTAATTTTTTTAAAGACCGAATTTTTCGGTCGTTAAAATTAATTTTATTTATTTTTTATTTTTTATTTTTTATTTATTTTTATTTATATTAATTTATTTATTTTATTTATTAACGACCGAATAATCGGTCGTTAATATTAATTTTTCAATTTTTAAAATTTTAAAATTTAGTTTTTATTTTTATTTATTTTTATTTTTATTTTTTTGATTATATATATATATAAATATTTAATTATTTTTTATTAATTTTCTATTTAATTATTATTTTTAAATTATAGAGAATATTTTAAAAATAATTGTTATTTTCATAATATTATTCTAAAAAAATAGATAATATTGATTATTAATAAAAATGTGATATTATTTGCAAATAATAATAAATTATTAGATTTATTATATTTATATTATAATAAATTATTAGACTTATTAGATTTTCTAAATTATTAGATTCATTATTTTTCAAAATATTAACAATTTTATTATTTTTCAAATATATTAATTTTATTAATATTGATTATTTGATTTAATATTGATTTTGTTGTATATTTAATTGTTATTTTTCATACTCATATTTTCTTTTCTTTTTTTTAATTACGATAATATTAATTTTTTATTATTTTAAATTCGATCGTATATTTACCTTCAATGTTTCGCCGGCACCACAAATCTTAGTTATTATCTCGACATATTATAAGGTTATAAATGATTAATGATATTTTATATTGAATTAGAGTTTAAATGAATTAATAGGTACTATATATATCAATAATACGAGTGTTCTGTACTGGTAACTACTCGAAAGGAACTTGAAGGTTAAGCTCTCTTGACTTAGAGCACAAGTAAGATGGGTGACCTATTGGGAAGTTCGTCAAATGGTATGCAATTAAGGTCAAAATACATTAGAAATACACTAAAAATACTTGTGGGATACAAAGATTTAAAAAAATATATATTTATATTTTTTATTTTATTTTTCTCTTTTTAACGACCGAAATTTCGGTCGTTAAATTTAACGACCGAAAAAACGGTCGTTAAAACTCGGACGACGATGCGAACAACGACCGAAAAAAACGGTCGTTAAATCGGTCGTTAAAAATATTAACGACCAATTTTTGGGTTTTAACGACCGAAATTTCGGTCGTTAGAGCCGCATTTTCTTGTAGTGTTAATAGATTTGAACAAGTAAATATACCAAATTAATCTACTTAACATGTAGATTCCAAAAATATCATTTAATTCCATTAATTATCAAAGTAATTATGGCATTAATTAGCCAATTATTCCAACAAAAACTTAAAAAAATACCCATACTTACCATTTTACCCTTCAAACACCTCCCTTTAAAAAAAATCTTTTACCCCCTGCCCTGCCCACTCCCCAACCCCCCACCCCCAAGCCAAAAAAAATAAAATTGGTGGGTGATCGGGGGGAGGGGGGGGTCGAGGGTCTGGGGGTGGGCAGAGGGGAGAGTAAAAGAAATTTTTTTTTTGGCTTGGGGGTGGGTGGGGGGGTCGGGGAGGGGAGAGTAAAAAAAATTGGGCTTGGGGTTCGGGGGTGAACAGGGCAAGTGGGAGTAAAAGAAAAAAAAGTAATTTTTTTTAAATTTTAGTCTTGGAGGTAGTTTAGTCATTTAATATAAAAAATGAGTAATTTTTAAAAATTTATTTGAGTGAGTAAATTTTAAGTTTATTAAAAGAAAATAACTACTTTCATATATTGACACTTTTTTTAGGGGAATTTAAGTGATACTCCTCGTAAATGAGCCTTGTTTTTTGAGTGAGGAGGTATAATAATAGGAAGAAAGTAGCAATTAATAATATTTTGTTATGCTTTATAAAAAAAAAATGTTATGTAAAGGCATATATGTAACGTACGGACTTATCTGGCCAGCTATATATATAAACAGCTGAGCTGTGAGAGGCAACATTTGAATCGAAAAACAAGGCTCCTTTTTATCCCCATGCACAGAAGAGCAGCATGAGATGAGAATGAGAAAACAGAAATTCTTTTGTTTTGCCCGTGAACTACCTACTGGATTTTGACCATCTTCTTATACGTACGTACCACATCCTATAAATTAATTCTATATAATGTTTTTGCAAACTCACATATTAATTGTAAAATACATTTAGGGGGACTTTTCGTTGTGTCATAAATTAGCTTGATAAATCAAATAATTGAGTATTTGATACTCCACAGATTGGATATATTATTAGCTAGATAAATTTTAAATTAAACAACTTCAATTCCTTCCATTAAATGCATGATAGGTCTTTTTAGGGAATTAAAACACACTAGTTTTGCATGATATATAATATGATTTTATGACAATTTTAGCCCAATAAATTATTTATACGTTATTCAACCACAATAAATCAAATTAATTTGGGATAATCCGAAAGTGAAATGCATATATATAATCACTTTTAGGCTAATATACAAATTCAGACTATTGAGTATATATGACTGTGATAGTTTTTGCAAATAAATTTAAAATTAATCTCATCATTTTCAAGTTATAACTTTCTAAATTTTCATGGATATTTTAATCTTTTCAAGGTTTTCTTATACTCCCTCCGTCCCACGAAGCTTGACACGTAATATTTCTTTTTGGGTCGTCCCACAAATCTTGACACATTTCTAAATAAGATAATAATTATTACCTTCTCTCTCCTACTTTATCACTTTTATACTTTATTAACTACACACTTAAAACACAAATCTACAACTCCTTAATTTTCGTGCCGAAACCAAACGTTATATTATCACTTTTATATTTTATTAACTACACACTTAAAACACTAATCTACAACTCCTTAATTCTCGTATCGAAACCAAACGTGTCAAGATTCGTGGGACGGAGGGAGTAGTACTTTGCATGCATGTCTATTCATTAAAAGAAAATATACGTATATATATTTTGTCACACCATTACTAAATCCTTGATGATAAAATTATATCTATATACATTTGAGCCCTAACATAAAACATGAGACGCAATATTGTTTGTAGAGGCATATGGATACAATTTTCACGTTTGAGGATATCTTGGGATCAACTTTCCTTGGATAAAAAAGCAACCTGTCTAGAAATCAAGCTGTACTTTTTCTTAAATTTTTTCCTTATACCAGCTGTTTTAATCTTATCTGCATCGATATCGCATTTTCTTACCAAACTGCAATCACAGCAAAACTATGTCACCACCTTCTTATAAATAGGAGTAACTATTATGTCACAATCCATCACATAAACATTAAAATGGGGTCTAAGACGACTTGGACTGCTGAGGAAAACAAGCGGTTTGAAAATGCAGTGGCCGAGTACGACAAGGAGACGTCGCCGGGAAAGTGGCAGAATATCGCGGCGGCCGTTGGTGGCGGGAAGACGGTGGAGGATATCAAGTGCCACTACCAGAAGCTTGTCGAAGACATCCAACAGATAGAGGCTGGGAATGTGCCGCTGCCTAACTATAAGGAATATTAGGAAAATTCAATAAATATTTATCAGGAACAAAGGTGCCTAAAAGATAATGTTGTTTTCTTTTTCTTCATAAAATCTTCATATACTGAAATTATTTGTTGATTTTGTTTGCAGGATGAAATTTCTTAATTAGCAATCAATTTCAAGTATCTATGGAAAATAATGTTGCTCGCGGCCGGTTATTAACTTTTATGTAATTTCCTGTTTTTAGATTATTCTCAATGAAAGATACTCCTATGATTTACTTTTTGTTTGAGACTAAGCTGTTTTATTTTTCGTTTGATGGTTTGTTTATTATAACTAGATAACGGATTCACTGAAAATGGCGGTCAGAAATGAATAAATTTGAAATGATAGATATTTAAATTTTATGGCTGATATGAAGTTATTCAAATTTATCGTGTAAAAGAAAAATAACGAATAAGTCAGTATAAATTTAAGAATAATTTAATATAAATATACAAATAAACCGTTTATAATGCATGAGTACCCATTTAAACTCGAATTCGAATCCTCGAATGAGCGAAAATTTTCACCATATTAAATGAATATGCGAGCCCAAAGTTTTTTTAGGCCCATAACTTTGACTGTTTTGCAAATGTAGTACAAATTTTTTCGGGCTTATAACTGTACGACAAATTTTCAAAAATTGAACATAAGTAGGACAAATTGAGCCCGAAAAATCAATTTGTCCTGCAATTGCAAGGCCAAAATTTTTTATCCTACATTTGCAAAATGACCAAAGTTACGGTCCTAAAAAAGAGAGAGAGAATAAAGAATTTTTTAAAAAATTTAATCTTTAAATAAATATAATTTTAATTTTTTTCAAGGTTTATTTATAAACTATATTTTTTATTTTTTTTATCTTTTAATTATTTTATTTTATTTCTTTCTAAAATTGTAAAATTCGACTAATTATAAAATATGTAATATGCATATCAAATTAAATATCACAATAAGAGCTTTAATTTGACATATTTTATGTAAATATTTGATTTGAATTGTAAAAGTTATATTTATTTAAAGATTAAAAATTTTAAAAAATTCTATATTCTCTCTCGTTTTTTAGGGCCGTAACTTTTGTCATTTTGCAAATGTAGGACAAAAATTTTTGGGCTTGCAATTGCAGGATAAATTGATTTTTCGGGCTCAATTTGTCCTAGTTATGCTCAATTTTTGAAAATTTGTCCTACAATTGCAAGCCCAAAAAAATTTGTCCTACATTTGCAAAACAGTCAAAGTTATGGTCCTAAAAAAACATTGGTCTCTGAATATGCTATATATAAGAAACTTATTCATAAATTTATACTCCCTCCGTCTCACAAAAACATGAACATTTTACTATTTTGGGGTCTCACAAAAACATGAAGATTTTGCCATTTTAGGGTGACTCACAAAAACATGAAACATAAATCAAAACATGAACATGAACAATAGGCTTCAAAAGTCCTTAGCCAGTTTTCGAGTTTCGATGTTAGATGGATGTAAATCTCAACTTTAAACTTGTTCAAAAAAATCAAAAGATTGAAACATTATTTGTAAGACCTGAGTTGAAATTGACGACGATTTTAGGTGGACAACTTCACAAGAATGGATCGAACGTGCCTTGGCGTTTGGAAGATCTTTGAGCTGTAGTAAGGTGATGTGCAAAACTGGCCTAGAAGAGTACGTAGGGTTTTCAAGGAGAAAAATAGAGAGAAATGTGAGTGAGTTATGCATGAATATGAGTGGTGTATTTATAGAGTGAGATTAATATTGATGCACGAGGCTCTAAATATTTCATCCATCCATTGTAAGGTAAGGATAATTTAGTGTTTTTAAGTGGGACACTACAAAAAAACGCGTTTTTACCGGCGAAAACTACCGGCGGCTATTTTGCCGTCGGTAGCTAACGGCGGCACGGCGGCGGCAGTCCAGGCGACCCGAACTTTCGAATTTACCGGCCATCTAACGACGGCAAATTCCCCGCCGTTAGCTAGCGGCGGCGACGCCGCCGTTAATATTAAAATACGCATTAAATAATTTATTTTATAGAATTAACGGCGGCAAAGTTGCCGCCGCTAGCTAGCGGCGGCATTTGCCGTCGGTAACCGTTTAAATATAGGGCAGCGGGTTCCTTCTTTTTTCAGTTTCTGCGCCGCACACACACACGAAAATCCACCCCCCCTCCCCTGCCTGCTGCTGCTTCCGCTGCTGCTTCGCCGCCGCCGCCGACCGCCGCCGCCCTAGCAGGTATCTCTCTCTCTCTCTCTCTCTCTCTAGATCTCTATATATATATATATATATATATATATATATATATATCTCATTAATTTTAATTATATATATATAATTATATAATTTTCACTTATATTATTTATTGTAGTTCGACGACCTCGTTTCACCGCCTTCTTCACGACACCCACCGGAAACCACCACCGTACGCTCTCTTATTTATTTATTTATTTATTTAATTATGAATTTATTTATGTATTTAATTATATATTAATTAAATAGATTTATTTGATATATATAGTTAATTAATTTATAATTGATTTTGTTTATAACTAAATTATATGAAGCATGATTAATTTTAAATTATATTAATCTATTTAATATATGTTGTTAGTTTAATTTTAAATTATGAAGCATGATTAATTTTAAATTATGAAGCATGATTAATTTTAAATTATGAAGCATGATTAATTTTAAATTATATTAATTTTAATCAATTAGTTTAAGAATTGTTTGTTAGAATAATTTATATATGTTGGATAATTTTGTTAAATTAAATGTTATGTGCTATGTGTTTATGAAATGTTTTATATTATTATATATATATATATATATATATATATATATATATTGTGGGATAGATTTAATCAATTTCTTAAGGATCTTCTCCCTTTGGGATAGAAATTGATTATTTCTTAAGGATCTTCTCCCTACAAATGATTGTTTTTAATTTAATTACCATGATTTTTATTGCTTTTATTTGTATTGTATTATTGCTTCGACATTGGGGGGCCGGGTAGACCTAGTATAGGCTTAGTAAATTAGGACCACTATGGTCACTATAGTTGCTGGTAGAGTCGAGCACTTGGTAGTTAGGATAGTGGGGTTATGCTGTCGAAATTTTGTTAGATTTCAAGTAATTTATTATATTTTATTTGTTTTTTTCAATTAGAATTTGCAAGAATGAGTGATAATCGTACGTGGATGTACGCGAGATACAATGATCGTACCGCATTTGAAACGGGGCTTGAGTTTTTCCTTGAGTGGGCGTTCAATCAAACGGCGTACACAGATGGACAAGGTAACATTAGGTGCCCGTGTAAGAAGTGCAAGAATCAAGCGTATTTAGATGTACCTACGGTCAGAGAACATGTTAGTAGGCGTGGATTTGTCCTGAATTACAAAGTTTGGGTTTGTCACGGGGAAGCACCGCTGTCTATGCCGAGAGAACATGCTATAATGAATGAGGATGATGGATTATACAATAACTACGAAAGGATGGTGCATGACCATGCTGGACCTAGTAATTATCAAGATCCTCCAAATCTGGAGCAGCCGCCCAATAATGACGCTCAACAGATTTATAACATGTTGGATGCAGCGGATACTCCATTGTACGCAGGATGTGACACGTACACACAATTAAGTTGGATGACTCAATTCATGAGCATAAAGACTGAAAGCCACATGTCAGAGAGGACTTACAATCAGATGTCTTCGATGATGAAAGCTGCTTTACCAGAGGGTAACAATTGTCCAGAAGACTTCTATAGCACGAAAAGAAATCTACGTGGTTTGGGTTTGCCAGTAGAGAAGATCGATTGCTGTGTTAATAACTGCATGTTGTATTGGGGGGAAACTAGTGAGCTACATAGTTGTATGTTCTGTGACCAATCACGATATAAGGACAGCTTGCGTGCATCTGGGAGTCGCAGAAAGAAACAAGTGCCCGCCAAACAGATGCACTATTTTCCCTTGACGCCCCGATTGCAGAGATTGTTTGCATCTCCTGCAACTGCTGAACATATGCGGTGGCATGCGACCTCCACAGACGATGGGACAATGCGCCACCCGGCCGACTCTCCGGCATGGAAACATTTGAATTCAGTCTTTCCTGGATTCGCCGATGAGATCAGAAATGTGAGATTGGGCCTCTCTACAGATGGTTTTGCCCCATTTGCACAATCAGGGCGTCAATATTCTTCTTGGCCAGTTATTGTCACGCCGTATAACCTGCCTCCGTGGTTGTGCATGAAAGAACAATTCATGTTCCTCACAGTCCTCGTGCCTGGCCCATCAAACCCAAAGATGAAGTTGGACGTATTCTTACAGCCATTGATACACGAGTTAAAATCTCTGTGGGAGGTTGGTGTGAACACTTACGACATATCGTTGAAGCAAAATTTCCAGATGCGAGCAGCTCTGATATGGACTATCAGTGATTTTCCAGCGTACGCTATGTTGTCTGGGTGGGGTACAGCTGGGAAATTGGCATGTCCACATTGCATGGAGAATACAGAAGCATTCACTTTGCCGATGAGTGGAAAACAATCGTGGTTTGATAATCATCGGAAGTTCTTACCTCCTAACCATGTGTTTAGGAGAAACAAAACTTCATTCTTGAGGAATAAGACATGCAATGTTGGTCCACCAGAACAAAGATCAGGAATACAAATCTTGAATCAAATCGAGGGGTTAGGCTTCGTGAAGGTTACCGAAGACTTCGATGGCAGGAACGCTCAACTCGCCAAATATCAAGATGTAGGGTGGAAAAAGAAAAGCATATTTTGGGATCTACCCTATTGGAGACATCTTTTGATTCGACATAATCTGGATGTCATGCACATTGAGAAAAATGTGTTTGATAACGTGTTTAATACTGTCCTGAATGTGAAGGGGAAGACAAAAGATACAGAAAAATCTAGAGAAGAATTGAACACCTTCTGCAAGCGGAAAGAGTTGAAGAAAGTGGATGGAACTCGAGGGTATCCGAAAGCATGTTATACGCTTGACAGGGAAGAGAAGAAGATCTTACTTCAATGGATCAAGAGTCTTAAGTTTCCCGATGGGTACGTGTCAAATATTAGTAGATGCGTTGACATGAACGCCCTGAAGATGCACAACATGAAAAGTCACGACTGTCACGTGTTCATGCAAATCCTTCTGCCTGTTGCATTTAAAGAACTTCTTCCTAAGAATGTTTGGGAGGCAATTACAGAGTTAAGTTTCTTCTTCAGAGAATTAACATCCCGCAACGTGGCCATATATGACATGAGAATACTGAGTGAGAAGATAACTGTTACTCTTTGCAAACTTGAGCGTATCTTCCCTCCTAGTTTATTTGATTCAATGGAGCACCTACCAGTTCATTTGGCAGATGAGGCACGATTGGCTGGTCCAGTGCAATATCGGTGGATGTATCCTTTTGAAAGATATTTGAGGACATTAAAAAATCATATAAAAAACAAAGCCAAGGTTGAGACGTCCATCGCCAATGCATACTTACTTGCAGAAATGTCAACCTTCTCTTCGTTTTACTTTGAAGATCAAATATCTACAAAGTGGACAACTTTGCCTCGCAATATTGAGATGCCCGTTGCTGAAAATGATGATCCTCTTTGTCTCGCCATATTCAAACCTATTGGGCGTTCACTTGGCCGAGGGACGAAGAGATACATGGATGAGCGCGAATGGCTTGCTGCACACATGTATATTTTGAGCAATTGTGCAGAGGTTGCAGAGACATATAGCAAGTGAGTATTCTCGTTCAATTTACGTATAAGAAGTGTTCATCATATATAGGTGTTAACATATTTATTTGATTCTTTGTATCCAAGGATCTTCAAGGAGGAAAAACGATATGCAAATCCTTACATGACTGATGCAGAGTTTGAAGTCGCGTTTCACAACGAGTTTATTGTGTGGTTTAACCATTACGTAAGAGACGATAAATTTATGTTAAATATACATTTACTTACTCTAAAATTGGCTAGCAAACTTAAATGATATTTGTGTGAAACAGGTTTGTCGTCCTTGTAACGACGAGTTGAACCCTTATATTAGGTCGCTTGCAGCTGGACCATTAAGGGAGATTGAAACATACTCCGGCTATTTCGTGAATGGCTACAGGTTTCACACAACTGATCATGATAGAGAGAGTGCGACTGTGAACAGTGGCGTTTGCATAAAAGGCTCGGTCTATGGTAGTGATAGAGATGTGCTAGACTTTTATGGGCGTCTGCAAGAGGTTTGCGTGCTGGAGTATCCGGGGTATCCAATTAAGCAGACAGTCTTGTTCAACTGTGAATGGTTTGACTTGTCGGCTCAGGGAACTTCTATTGATACAGACTTCAAGTTAGTTTCACTGAACCACACACGAAGATATAAGAAGTATGATCCCTTTGTTTTGTCGAGTCAAGTAGTTCAAGTGTTTTACTGTCCCTATCCCAGTACGAACCAATCAAAGAAAAATTGGTGGTCAGCATGCAAAGTCAACGCAAGATCAAAGGTTGAAGTGTCTACTGCAGCATCTACATCAACATTAGATCAACCATTTCAAGAAGAAGTGGTTACTATTATGCCTACTCACACAAGTGTAGGCATTGAACAACCACTTCTCCTTCATCCCCTCGGTGGAGTCGTTGAGATTGAAGATGACGATGAAGCAGAAGACGATGATTCCCCGTTGACATCTAACGATAGTGATGATGATAGTAGTGATGCTTATGAATAAATGTAAATGCACAGATGACGTTGAATTTGATTGCAAATTTGTTATGTTTGTTAGTTACTGTTAATGTTATGTTTCGCTATATATTTGTTAATTTAATTGTATGCAACAGGCATCATGTCTACCTCTCGAGGTTTCTTGGGATTTGGGGGGCGATCTGGCGTTAATGCGCCAGAAGCTACAGCAGATACATCTGATGGGTCTGGGACGCATATTTCTGGGACTCCCGAGACTCCCCATGCTTCTAGTAGTTCACGGGCTAGAAGACCTAGGGGCCCTACAGCTGCCGCTATCAGAGAGAGAGAGGTTAAGGCACCTGATGGGAGGACGGTATTTCAGAGGCATCCAACGACTGGGTAAGTATTTTAGTTAAAATTACTGTTTCTCGTACACCATGATTAAGTGACAAAATTACTTGTACACAGTGTTTTGTTGGAGCCCACTGGCCTGTCCAAAGCTTGCACGAGCACATTTAAGATGTTTGAAAACCCAGGCGGGTACACATGGAAGTTGACGCCCCCGGCGATGAAGGATAAATTTTTTGATGAATTACAGGTACAATTAAATTTATAATACATATAAATATATCATATTAAATTGTTAAAATGTTTGATATTAAATTAATTCTCTTTTTTTCAACAGAAAGAGTTTATGTGGCAGCCCGATGATGAGCGTGACGTGAGGAAAATGTGGTAGACAAAAGCCCGCAAAAGGTACTCCGACATGATGAGCGACTACAAGACAGATCTCAAGCAGTGTATCCGCCAAGGGAGAGAGATGTCTAGGCCCGTCTGGATGACTCCCGATTTTTGGACTGGACTCCGGGATTACTGGCATCAGCCCGAGGTTGAGGCTGTTTCAAATCGAGCACGTGCCAACCGGATGTCTGAGCCCGATGGGGAGGGTACAGGGATCAGTAGGCATGTGGGCGGGTCCCAGTCGACTCGTATCCTGCAGCAGTATATGGTATGTAATTAACAAATAATTAAGTATATAAATTAAATTAATATATTGACTAATATAACTTATTTATCTTATATAAATGCATCTACAGAGCTTGGATCCTGGTACTCCCCAGGATGCACCGAACTATGCCACCTTCCTCCGCCTCCACACGTACGCCGACGGAAGTTATACGTCGGAGAGAGATGCTAGAATTGACGTAAGTGTTTAAGTTTATTCAAATATTTAGTGAATGTATTTATTTTCTAACAATTATGCATTGTTATGTATGTATTAGGCCGAGGTTCATCGACTGGCCGCTGCCACAGGACGACAGGAGCGGCTAGACGAGGTGTATTTGGAGGTGGTGCAAATTGATAGGTCACGGATCTACGGCGTCGGGAGTGCCGGGCAGAGTCAGGCTAGTAGGGGGTCTATCCGCAGCACGGGCAGTTCTGCGGTGTCTCAGCAGCTTTATGAGACACGGATCTCCACGCTGGAGGAGCGATTGGCGGCAGAGCAAGCACAACGCCAACAGATAGAGGACCGCATGGCTCAATTGGAGGCGTTTATGAGGATGTATAATGCTCAGCCACCTCCAGGGCCTGATGCCGATGATGATGATGATGATGCTTAGAATTATTAAAACTATATATTTATGTTTTCAAACAAAATTACATTTGCACTTTCTTTTCAAATTTATGTTTTATTGAACTATATATTTCAAGTGCTTTAATTATTAAAACTATATATGTTTTATATATTTATGGCAATGATGATGATGATTGCATTTAACATAAACAAATAAATTCAAATCACATTATAATAACCAAATTAAAACACTTTTGGTGTATTAATGTTAAAAAAAAAATAATAATAATTAATTAATTATTAAATATTAATTAAATATTTTACCGACGATAAAAATAAGGACCGAAACGAACTCGCTCACTAATTAACAACATATTTCAGGTATTATCTCCACATATTCAAAGATTATAATTATATGAGTGAGTATATAGCATTTAAATGAATTAATAGATGTAGATATATCAATAATACGAGTGTTCTGTACTGGTGATCACTCGAAAAGAATTTCAAAGTTAAGCGTGCTTGACACAGAGCACAAGCAAGATGGGTGACCCACTGGGAAGTCGGGTCGCCGACTGGGAAGTTCGTCTAAAGTATGCAATACCGTATAAATACGGAAATAAATTGTGGATATACAATATACAATAAAATAAATAAATAAATAAATAAATAAATAAATAAAATAAAATAAAATAAAATAAAATAAAAAAATAAAATAAAAAACATTACCGTGGGCAAAACGCCGTCGGTAATTACCGACGGCAATTTGCCCTCGGTAAATACCCGGCCATCCTCCGGCATGACCCACCGGCCGGCGGTATCTTGTTACCGACGGCGTTTCGCCGCCGCTATTTAGCGGCGGTAATCGCCGTCGCTAGTTTTCCGGCAAGGTCAGCCGGACTCCGGTGGCTCTCTACCGACGGCAAAATAGCCCTCGGTAACTAGCGGCGGTGTATGCCGCCGCTAATTCTCCGGCTAGGCTCCGCCGTTTAACGGCGACAATTCCGGCGGCATCGCCGCCGTTAACTGCCGACGGCGGATGTTCGCCGCCGTTATTGTCGTTGCCGACGAACCTTTTAGCGGCGGGAGCTTGCCGCCGTTATCGCCGCCGGTAACACTATTTACCGGCGGCCGTCTTTTGTTACCGACGGCATTTAGCCGTCGGTAATCAACGCTTTTTTTGTAGTGGGACACTCTTTTACCTGGTATTGTAACAAATACCGTCATTTCTATTGAAAGCAGATAAGAACAATCATACATATATATTTTAGGAGAAACATGAGTGGATACTTTTGAAATACTAGGCGAGGTTCTTCTGATTCTAGTGATCTTTTGGACTGATTTTCAAGTTTATCTTATACGATCCCTTCGTTCTTATAAAATGTATCTAATTTATCATTTTCATTTGTCCACCTAAAATATATCGAATCTATTTTTGATAATTTTTTCACTCACAATAAAATGGGACCCTTACTCAACTCACAACACATTCAACTACTTTATTAAAATTCATGTCATTTGAAAAAGGATGGATGGAGATGCTTCTGAGAGCAACTACATTGGTTGAGTCGATACTTGACTCATCAATGCTTTGGGACCACTTATGAGTCAAGTGTTGCATTGGCTTGACTCATCATGCATGTTGACTCATGTGAATTAATTTTAGATTTTTTATTTAATTTAAATGACACAAATTTAAATAAGATAATTCCTTAAATTAAAATTACATTAATTTAAATTATTAAAATTTACATAATTTTAAATTACTTAAATTTAAATTAGTAATAGAACCCAAACTGTAGCCCATTAATATAAAAATTGAAAAATAAAAAAAATTATATTAATTTAAAAAATTGAAAATTAAAACACTTAAAAAACTGAAAATTAAAATAATTAAAAAATTAATCATAATGAGTAAAATTGGATCATTTTAAAATTTAACAAAACTCAACTATAGGCCATTCTTATTTTTGTCTTCTTCTTAACAAAAGTCCAACTATCATTTTAAAATTTAATAAGATGGATCATTTTATTAACTCTAGCATATTTTTGTGTCTTCGAGCGCCGCTTCATATTTTTTCTGTCTTCTTCTTTTTCTTTTCATTCTTCAATGGCAGCAGCGAAATCAAGTATGAATTTTTTATTTTTATTTTCGGCGCTTGTCATACATGCGCCCCCATTTCGGCCGAAGGAACCTAGCTCGTTGAGATGAGTTGAGAATCGAGTCGCCCAATCAAGTCAGCCGATGTGGATATTCTGAGAAGTCCTGAGGGCGCCAAGTCCCATTATTCTTTCCGATACTTAACAATCTTATCTTATTTATCATAGGAAAATTAAATTTGTCAATGTGGCACTGTAGAATTCAAGCATTTTGAAATTTCTCGATTTTCCTCCAGTCTCATTTTTTTCACAAGTCACAACTCTTATGACGCATTAATTTATAATCAAACTCCAACTTGAAAAAAACCTATATAAATACTTGTGTATAGAATATCATTCTATATATATTTCCAGCATCAATTTAATTTGACCAATTAACTTTTAGTTGGACTTGGCCAAATAAATAATTATATTTTTATTAAAAGATAATCTAATTCATACTAGTAATATTTTAGCAAATCTTATTTATAATAGGAAAATCAAACTTGCCAATGTGACATTCTAGAATTCAAGCATCTTGAAATCTCTCTATTTTCTTCATTCTCATATATATATATATATATATATATATAGGGAGAGGTTCAAATAAGAACCACTAATTAAAATTAGAACGGAGAACCATTTTAAGCCATTCGATCATCAAGATATACGGTGGATGCATCATCTTGGTGGATGAATGCAGATCCTGGGTTCGAATCCTGAAGGCAGCAAAACATTTATTTTTTTCGGATGCATTAAATTTAACAATGAATGCATTAATTTATATAGTAGATGCATTAATTTTAATGGTTCTTATGTTCTCACGATAATTATGGTTCTCACTATAACCGCACCCTATATATATATATATATATATATATATATATATATATATATATATATATATATATATATATATATATAGGGTGTGGTTATAATGAGAACCGCACATATCGTGAGAACATAAGAACCATTAAAATCAATGCATCTGCTATATAAATTAATGCATTCGCTATTAAATTTAATGCATCCGAAAATAATAAAAATTTTGCTCCCTTCAGGATTCGAACCCAGGATCTGCATTCATCCACCAAGATGATGCATCCACCGTAGATCTTGATGATCGAATGGCTTAAAATGGTTCTCCGTTCTAATTTTATTTAGTGGTTCTTATTTGAACCTCTCCGTATATATATATATATATATATATATATATATATATATATATATATATATGGTGCGGTTATAGTGAGAACCACACTTATCGTGAGAACATAAGAACCATTAAAATCAATGCATCTACTATATAAATTAATGCATTCGCTATTAAGTTTAATGCATCCGAAAATAATAAATTTTTTGCTCCCTTCAGGATTCGAACCCAGGATCTGCATTCATCCACCAAGATGATGCATCCACCGTAGATCTTGATGATCGAATGGTTTAAAATGGTTCTCTGTTCTAATTTTATTTAGTGGTTCTTATTTGAACCTCTCCCTATATATATATATATATATATATATATATATAGGGTGGGGATCTATAAGGAATCCCCTTAGTCTAAAGATTAAGGAATTAATCTTAATCATAGAATCTGAACAGATTAATGGTCAGGATTACACCTAATTAATTATTAATCTACCTTTTTTTCTGAATAACCTAATAAATATTTAAAAAAAAAACGAATGGGGGTGTATTAGTCAATTTGTCTATTCAGAAAACTGTCATTCCTAAATTAACGTCAGTAATTTAGGAATTTACTCTCCCTCTACCCACTTCTTTCGCACACCAACCCACCATTTCTGAAAACCCTACACCAGACGGCGATTCATCTCCAATTGCAACGGCTGGCTTGGATTTGGCAGGCGATATCACAGTGTAAGTTTTTAGGGTTTAATTTATATGATTTGGCCTGCAATATTGTGGCTTTGGTTCATCTGAATATACGCAGCTTTATTCACTTTGGCAGGCGATTCCTCTCCAACTACAACAGCGGCGCTTGGAATTGGTCGACGACTATTCAGTTATCCGGCGGCGAAGCATTGGATTTGGCCGTCTGAAACCGTGTAAGTTGTTCTTGTTAGGTTTTAGTGTTTGATTTGTTCTTGTTGGTTGGTGAATAACGTTTGGCGGCTGCGAAAATCAACGATCGAATAACGATTTTAGTGTTTGATTTGTTCTATTCAGCCCACATCAAGAATTGGGAACCGGTCTCTGCCTAAATCTCTCGCAAATGTTGCACTGACTTTCAAATCACTTTCTTTCTCATCTCAATTGCAGACATTCTCCCTCAAGTAAGCTAATTTTTCCCTTTTCTTTTATGTTTGATTGTTTTTACTAATGGGCTCCTTAATTTTCCCATTTATTCGTTTGAATCTGATCAGTTTCTTTGGGTAATGTTTGAATGTCTTGTTTCAAATTTGATCAGAAAATAAAGCCTCCTTTAATAAATTATTTATTCGCATGATGCACCAGAAAATTATTCATAAATTTCCTACATATGAATGGTCAAAGAATTGCCTTTTGCTGCATTTCCAACTTTTAAACTTTTAATACATCTTGTGCTACACATAGAAAACTAGTGAAATGACCTCATCTTTTGTCACTTTCTTAGCATTTTCTGATTTTTTTTATCAGCTGCACTGCATGCACTTAAAAAGCTTCCTGTCAAGCCATGTTTTATATTGCCACATAAGGGGAATTTCCTACGTATATTCTTTAACTTTTTTAGTTTATTCAAATAGATTTGATCTTTATTCATTAGATTATTCTGTGTTTGAAGAAGATAATAATTCTTGTTGTTTTTTAGTGGCACTGCTAAGCTGAAGTTGAATTATGTTTTCAGATAATAATTTAGCAAAACCACAATCCTTAGTGATTATTTCCTTAATCTTAGCTAAATTACTTGAACCCCCAAATTTCTAGGTCTCGCCGATTCGTTCGATTTGTGGCTGAATTTCAATTGTACGCCGATATCTAGCCGAAAAACGAAGAGCTTTTGGACAATTTTCTCATGGGCTTGCGAAGGCGTGCAAATCCAGTGTTCTGATTTGCTTATTTTCAAGTTCTCATAGGTTGAATTTGTATTTTTATTCGAAATCTTATAGTGACATATTCACTATACTGTATTCATTGAGTATTAGTTAATTTATTCAGTTTTTTGTTTTACTTATTCGGTTTATAACAATGTGGTATTTGATGAATTTTCAATATTATTCACTATAATTTTAGTGAATTATGCTTATAGCTTATGTGATGTTTTCGTCCATATTTACACATTTGTAGGCGATTGATTCCTTATTCACATAAATATGATGTTTATTCGGTAAATTTTGAACAATATTCAGATACAATTTATTCATGAAAAATGCTACTTTATTCAACAAAATAGTTACCTTATTCACAATTTATGAGTATCATATAAATTATTCAGCAAACTATTATCCTTATTCGCATAATTATGATTTTTATCACTACAAAAAAACGCCGATTTAGCGGCGAAAATTACCGGCGGCGGCACCGTCGCCGGTGATTACCGGCGGCTCACCGACGGCGGAACGGACGACCCGTGTTTGTCAAAATAGCAGCGGCATTACCGACGGCAATATTGCCGCCGGTGATTACCGGCGGCGGCGCCGCCGGTACCAATAAAATGAATTAATTTATATACGTAAATAGGTTACCGGCGGCGATGCCGCCGCTATTTACCGGCGGCGTGGGGCCGCCGGTGAGGTCCGGCATTAGAAACACCGTCGTCCGGCCACAGTTGCCGGCGGCGTTACGGCCGCCGCTAATCACCGGCGGTATGTGCCGCCGGTAATCTGCTAAAAAAAATTATTTCTTTTTTTCCCTTGTGTTCATTTTGTTTTTGTTATTTTTTTCGTTTTCAGCATTGAGAATTCACTCATCAATCATCACTAATCCAAGATTCTTAGTAAGAATCTTATAATTATAACTTAAGAATGTTAATTTGATTAGTGATTCACTCATCAATCATCCCTAATCCAAGATTATTACTAAGAATTCAAGCTTCTTAGTAAGAATCTTATAATTATAACTTAAGAATGCTAATTTGATTAGTGATTCACTCATCAATCATCACTAATCCAAGATTATTACTAAGAATTCAAGATTCTTAGTAAGAATCTTATAATTATAACTTAAGAATGCTAATTTGATTAGTGATTCACTCATCAATCATCACTAATCCAAGATTATTACTAAGAATTCAAGATTCTTAGTAAGAATCTTATAATTATAACTTAAGAATGTTAATTTGATTAGTGATTCACTCATCAATCATCGCTAATCCAAGATTATTACTAACAATTCAAGATTCTTAGTAAGAATCTTATAATTATAACTTAAGAATGTTAATTTGATTAGTGATTCACTCATCAATCATCGCTAATCCAAGATTATTACTAAGAATTCAAGATTCTTAGTAAGAATCTTATAATTATAACTTAAGATTGTTAATTTGATTAGTGATTCACTCATCAATCATCGCTAATCCAAGATTATTACTAAGAATTCAAGACTCTTAGTAAGAATCTTATAATTATAACTTAAGAATGCTAATTTGATTAGTGATTCACTCATCAATCATCCCTAATCCAAGATTATTACTAAGAATTCAAGATTAATTCTTAGTAAGAATCTTATAATTATAACTTAAGAATGTTAATTTGATTATTGATTCACTCATCAATCATCGCTAATCCAAGATTATTACTAAGAATTCAAGATTCTTAGTAAGAATCTTATAATTATAACTTAAGAATGTTAATTTGATTAGTAATTCACTCATCAATCATCAATAATCCAAGATTATTACTAAGAATTCAAGATTATTAGTAAGAATCTTATAATTATAACTTAAGAATGTTAATTTGATTAGTGATTCACTCATCAATCATCGCTAATCCAAGATTATTACTAAGAATTCAAGATTCTTAGTAAGAATCTTATAATTATAACTTAAGAATGTTAATTTGATTAGTGATTCACTCATCAATCATCGCTAATCCAAGATTATTACTAAGAATTCAAGATTCTTAGTAAGAATCTTATAATTATAACTTAAGAATGTTAATTTGATTAGTGATTCACTCATCAATCATCGCTAATCCAAGATTATTACTAAGAATTCAAGATTCTTAGTAAGAATCTTATAATTATAACTTAAGAATGTTAATTTGATTAGTGATTCACTCATCAATCATCGCTAATCCAAGATTATTACTAAGAATTCAAGATTCTTAGTAAGAATCTTATAATTATAACTTAAGAATGTTAATTTGATTAGTGATTCACTCATCAATCATCGTTAATCCAAGATTATTACTAAGAATTCAAGATTCTTAGTAAGAATCTTATAATTATAACTTAAGAATGTTAATTTGATTATTGATTCACTCATCAATCATCGCTAATCCAAGATTGTTACTAAGAATTCAAGATTCTTAGTAAGAATCTTATAATTATAACTTAAGAATGTTAATTTGATTAGTGATTCACTCATCAATCATCACTAATCCAAGATTATTACTAAGAATTCAAGATTCTTAGTAAGAATCTTATAATTATAACTTAAGAATGTTAATTTGATTAGTGATTCACTCATCAATCATCGCTAATCCAAGATTATTACTAAGAATTCAAGATTCTTAGTAAGAATCTTATAATTATAACTTATAATTCAAAAATACATTAAAACTATCAAATTAAAATACTTATGATTAATAAACTATATTGATAAAAAAAATTAATTTTTTTTTTAAAAAAAATTAAAAAATAAATTAAAAAATAAATATTTATTTGCCATAAAAATACGGGCGGCACGTGACTGGTCCGTAATTAACAACATTACTTGGATATAATCTCCTCATATTCAAATGTTATGAATATATGATATATATTGTATTTTGAAATAGCCTTTAAATGATTTAATAGGCAATAGATATATCAATTATACGAGTGTTCTCTACTGGAGACAATTGAAAAGGAACTTCAAGGTTAAGCGTGCTTGACTTAGAGCACAACTAAGATGGGTGACCCACTGGGAAGTTCGCCTAAGGTTTGAAATATTGTATAAATACGAAAATATTAGTGGAGATTAATAAATAAATAAATAAAATAAATAAATAAATAAATAAATAAATAATTGAAATAATTATATAATTTAAATAATTATTTCATTACCGGCGGCTATGTGCCGCCGCCGGTGTGGTGGTGGTGATCACCGACGGCAATGCTACCGCCGCTGGTTACCGGTGGCATATAGCCGCCGCTGATTACCGGCGGCAATGACCGCCGGTAAACGTTCGGGAAACCACCTGAGCTTCCCGAGAAACTCCACCGGCGGTAGGGCCGCCGCCAATCGCCGGCGGCTGAGCTTCGCCGCCGGGATTCACATCTCCGACGAGATGAATACCGGCGGCAGGGTGCCGCCGGTAATGCCGCCGGTAATTGAATCGCCGGCGGCCGTCCCTTTTTTACCGGCGGGAAATGCCGCCGGTAATCACTTATTTTTTTGTAGTGTATTCAGTACGTCATGAACAATATTCGAATACGATATATTCATGAATAGCGTTACTTTATTCAACAAAATATAATTCTTATTTGGGTACGTTTTGAACAATATTCAAATACAATATCAAATATATAATACGGTTAAGGAATTCTGCGCTCTCCTTAATCCGGGGTCCTAGGTGGCATATCTAAGAATTCACCATTCAGAATCCCTGCAATTCTAGAGCTTCTAGCTTAATATCATTCATCCTACGTGGCAAATTAATTCCACATATACTATTTTATTTTTATTTTACATTTAATTTTCAAACTATCTATAAATCAAATTAAAAATAGATCTCACGAAAACCATCAGTAATGGCTCCCACCTCCCACCCCCACCGCAATTCGCTTCAACTCACGCCGCCGCCGTGACAGCCGCGATTTGCCGGCCACGCGATCTGCCACCTCCATCCTCCCCCTCCCCCGCGATTCGCCCCGCCTGCCCCAGCCCGCGAAATGCCACCTCCCACTTTGATTCGCCGCTGCAACTCCCACCGCCACTGCCGCCATGACAGCCGCGATTCACCGCGCCGGTCACCGTTCGCGATCTGCCGTGATTCTTCCTATCCAGCCATGGTAAGTATTATATTTGTTTCCTTATTTAATAACGCGTTTGACTACCGTAAGTATAGAATGATTATGGTGAGCTTTATAAAGAATAAATTTTGGAAAGAAAATCGCAAAAAAAAAAAAAATGGAAAGAAGTTTAACAATGAAAACTTATAACCTAGATTTTTAGCTATAAATTCTTTAGTTAAATTGATTTAGGCCGCATCGTATTTTTACAGCCAATGCTAGGTATCTTTCTTCTTCTTTTGTTGTGTTTCTTCTTCTTCTTCTTTCTTTATGGTATTGGTAATATGTTCTTTTTGGCTATGAATTTGTGGGTCGTAAATGATTTTAGAGTTCTTATTTGTGTCCTTTACAGTTTGGTTTGTATTCTTTATATAGTGTATCCTATTTTGAAGATTTTCTTTCTTTCTCTATTAATCGATTTGTTTTAAAAAGTTAGCCTTTCTTCTCTGTGTAGCTATTTGAAATCTTGAACATGGTATTTACCCATAATTTATGTGGTTTTGTTGTATGGTTTCAGGAGAGATTGAGCTTGGAATTTAAGTGAGTCTAGAACCTTCGATCTTGGAATTTCAATTTGAAATACAAAAATAGAAAGTGTTTTCTTCCAACTAGGTTATGTCTCTGTTAAGTGGGACTAGATTTGTGGCTAACATAATTTTGCATTCTTAACCATGATATTATTGTTACTTATGGTTGATATGCTATATTGCCATTTGTTTATTGGATTTGTTTTCTTATTTTGTTTGTTTTATGATACATCTGGAATATGCTTATAACAATAAAAGAAAATTATGATACTGAAATATTAAGTATTTTACATAGTGAATAATGTTTTTATTAGAAATATGAGTGAATTAAAATTAGTTTACTTCAATGTCAATCCCTCCATTCATTTTTTGACGTTTAGAAACTTAACAAGTTTTCCAGTTGCACTGATTAAAACTGGGTTGAGCATTTTATCCCATACTGATATCTAATGTGCAATTGGTTATGCCTTGAAACTGTTAATATCAATGTGTGTTGGAAATTTAGTTTTTTTTTTTTTCAATACATCTAATCTAAACTTTTTTGTAGATGATGAAACCCAAATATAGTGCTGGTGTTTGTCTGTGTGATAACATTATGTAAATCATCATTAAATATGTCAATAAATGTATAAAAATCTTAGATATAAGATTACAGTAATACATTTTCAATAAATATTTTTAAGGGGTTGCTTTGTTTTGACTTTTAAACCAAGGGACTCTCATAAAAGAGGAAGTTGAGATTTTTGAAACGTTTCTGGAAAATTCTCAATTGTGAAGTTTACTATATAATTTCACTATGTTAATATTATAGATGCATGGATATTAAGATTTAATAGTGAGGTCTTCTATGATCCATCACATTGTTGTTTATTTAGATATACTATAGATTTATTGGGGCTACAAATTTATTGGTGAAATCACAGAGAAGCACAACGCAGTTATCCGATCTCTGAGCAGATTAAACCTTGATATGATTATCAGTGATTCAAAGAACAAGAGGACCAAACAAATTATTTAAATGTACATAATATGCAGCCAACTTGAATCCCCTCTCCACAATCAGCGATCTACTCAATTTCATGCTGGCTTTCGATTAAAGAATCGACATGGATGGTAATGGAGTGCGCAAGCTTAATTCGAAAATATGGGAAACAACACCAATGGAGTTCGAGAAACTGGTGGATTCGATGAGAAAGAGCTGCTGGTGACCCTGTAAGAAGGCTTGAGCATGTACTTCTTGTGATCGTTGATCTGTTGAAGGAGCACAAGCAAGAGAATCTCGGGCACGAATGTGGCATGTCGCGACAAGGACTGAGAGACGGGGCGAGAAGGTTGATTGGGGACACTTGCTTGATCCATTTGCTTGATCAGTCGAGCATGCTCCAACTTTTTAGTTTAGGCACAAATTCATTATAAGTTCTATGTTTAAGGGATGCTTTAATCATGAACATGAAGAGTTAACTTCATGCTTCTGTTTGTCATTTAATACATCACACAAGCTAATTACTTAAATCTGCAGGTGCTTTATTTGATTGAGCCAATTGATGAAGTTGCAATCCAAAATTTAGAAATAGGAAAAGAGAAAAAAATTGTTGACATAAGCAAGGAGGATCTGGAATTCAATTTTGAACAATTCCCTACGAATTCTCATATTAGCTAGCTCTATCTCTCCTTTTAAAGTCGAGGTGGGTATCAGGGCATGAGATTTGATAAGGCGACACTTTCTATTATTATGTCAAGTTGATAAATTTAATTCAATTAATATAATGAAGTTTTCTACATGTTGTGAGGTAATTTTGAATATTGTTTTTCTATTTTATTTTTTATGTTATGCTATAGGGATAATCGACTTTCTATGATTAATATTGAAATGATTTTACTATTAAATTTTAAAAATATTGTTCATTTTTATGAATTTTTTTGCAGGTAAAATAGGTGGAATAAAAAGGGTGAATGAATGTCTTTTATAAAAACCTTTTTTATTTTAATTTTACATGTATGTAGACATTTTTTATTAGTATAATAGTTTGACATGACATGTTAATATTTTTTTTATAATGATCTCCGTAATTTATAAATATATTATGAAACAATTTCTACATTTTTTTTTATAAATAATAACATCAAATAATTCCCATCGAAATTCCACGGGTTACAGACTAATATTTTTTTTAGTTGTTCCAATGGGATTTGTTATTTATCTTCTTCTTTTTTGTCACACAATTCTTACAGTATAATACATTATTTTTCAAGTTCATTTCGTATTTTTTGTATATATGTTTTGCTAAGTCATGTTAGGGTACACTTTAGTTTGATATATAACGTCGACTTATGTCATGTTAACACTTATTTTATTGAATAATATTTATCATTTATAAATATATTATGAAATAATGTGCACTTTTTTTTTTATAAATTATAACATCAAATAATTCCCGTCGAATTTCGACGGGTTACACACTAGTAATTATTTATTATCACACAAAGAACCAAATTAATATGTACAGGTTTTGAAATAATGAAAAAAATAAAATGCTACATGAATTACTAATTTTATTTGAGCGATTAACAGTTAAATTATGAATAATTAATTACTGGACTAATAAAAATATAAATTAGGTGATATTAATTTATTCACATAATATTAATTTGTGAATACACATTAAAATAATTTGAACAAATAAAAAATTTCGGATCACTAAGGATTGTGGTTTTGCTAAGATTAAGGAAATAATCAAATCTTGCCATATTATTTAAAGATATTTTCGGATCACTTAAATATGTTATGACAAATCTATCCTTTTAGTGAGTTATTAATTCAGATTATTAAGAAAGTCAAGAGCCGTTGGATTGGCAGATTTAAAGGGCCGAGATTCATTCCTTATTCTTCTTACATTTAGCTTTCTTTTTTGATCCCTTCCCTATATATATATATATATATATATATATATATTGATTTTAATCAAAGTCCATCTTGACTAAAGCATATATAATCTCAATGGTCCGGGTCGTAAAAGACATCGAGCTCTTTAGCCACACTTAACGTGAACCCCTTGTCTTTCAAATTGTCCATGCGGACAAATTGAAAATGGATGCAGATGAATTGACTTTGCACATGAAACTCGTTGAGGAAGTAAATAATCGTCGATGATGGAACTAATTTTTTTAATGTAATTTTATTTTAATTATTTTAATATTTTTTTATTATTGTATTTTATTTTAATATTAATAATATTGAAATTTTAAATTTAATAAAATATTCAATTTTATATACAAGATATTATTTTAAATGAAGTGGAAATAAAATTTTAGAAACCATTTTAAAGACCATTAGTAGGAAGTGGTTGCTTTTAAATGGATTCCACCCTCTAAAAAGCCCCAAAAGGACTCTTGAGATATGGATGCTATGCGAATTTCTCGTGACAAAAGCAATTCACCAATATCTAAGAATATATTTGGTCATTCACCCAAATTTGGACATAAAATTAATATTTTTATCATTATCACTTAACTAAATAGGCATTTTTATTTAGGAGTTATGACAAAAAAAAATACACGAATTTGGAAAAATTTATAATTTCCACATAAACTTTTAATTAAGCTAAAAAATATATGAATTGATTTTTTTGTTACAGTTTTCACTTAAGTTTGACTTTCGACGAAATTAGAGCTTAGTTGACAGTTGAAATTGAGTCAAATATATTAATTTTTGCGTTCTTAGACCCCCGAGCTTCAAAGTACTTCTCATCATCATAAGTTAGACCAATATCAGGTGAACTTTCGACTGCCAACTAAGTCCTAATTTCGCCGAAAGTCAAATTCGGGTGAAAATTGCACTTAAAATATAAATTTATGTATTATTTTACTTAATTAAAAGTTCAGATAAAAAATACTCTCTCAGTTCCGGTTATCTTGAGACTTTTTTTTTACATGGAAATTAAGAAAGTAGTGTTTTGTGTGTAGGTGAAAAAGTGAAAAATGTTAATAAATGGTAAAACTTTTGTAAAATAAAAGCATCTTTAGCCCTGACGTGAAGCGTCAGCTCAAGCTGGCACCATGAGATGGGTGACGGGCTGGAGTGCCGTCTTGGCTCGATCACGGCACGGTCCATCATGCCGAGGCATGAAGAGGGGGGTGGGCGTTCGTACACGCGCCATTAATAATAATAATAAGAAGAAATTTTCTTTTTTGAAATTCGACCGTTTGAGATGTTTTTTTCTTTACCGTTGGCTGCGAACGGTCCTTTTCCTTTTTTCTTTTTAAATTATTTTATTTCCCCATAAATACTTATTTCTCATTCTTTTCCACATTCAACACATCTCTCTCTACATTCTCAAGCATTTCTCTTCTCAATTTCTTCTCAAAAAAATTATCTCAAGTAATGGAGAAATGTTGAATGTAATTTTTGTTTTTGTTTATATAATTTTTATTTTATTTTATTTAATGAAATGTTAAATATTTAATTTTAAATGAAATGTTGAATTTCAAAATAGAAGTGTAAAAATTGGATAAAATGAAAAAAAAAAATTATAGTGCCGCTTATAGCGCCAATGCAATGGAGATGGGTGGCGCTAAGGTGAAGCCACCAATTAGCGCCACCTCTAAGTGCCAAGGACCATAAATGCTTTAAGGAAATGTCTCAAGATAAGTGAGATGCAAAAAAAAATATCTGAAAATAAATGAGACAAATGGAGTACAATTTTTTTTGATGTTAGTGTATTTTTATGCCATAACCTCTTTTGTTTATTAGCACTAAATACATTTGTACATAGAACCCTAAGATTACGTGTCATTGTTCGTGGCCTAAAATATGTGTACCCTTTCAACATGTGTTTTTTTCTTTATCGATTTCGAGAACGGCATATGTGTTACGTGTAGTATGTACCAACGTTTTATTCTAGAACTGTGAAAGTCTTTACCTTTTCTTTTAATCTTATTTTTGGAAGGAAACTTTCGAAATTGATAAATGACGATCCGAATTCTTTTCTTTGATAAATATGGAGATAAATTAAAGACGATCCAATTCTCTCCTCTCATATTGAAAAACAGTAGCAAATGTAGCATCTAGACATGTATATATCTATAGTCCATATATATAGGCAAACAGTTCATCCCATCTACTTATAAATTTTACCAGATCAAACTACACATTTACATCAGTTTTCGAGCAACAAAAGAAACCGAAAAAGGGCAAAAAAAATAGAATTCCTCCCCGCATGAATTCGAGACCCAGCTGCAATCAATCAGCGTCCAATTCCATCACACAATTTGTAGTATTATTCCACTCACAAAAGTCCATTAAACTCCTCTCTCTCCCCCCCTCTCTCTCTCACTCTCTCTATCTCTCTCCTCCTCCGCCTCGCAATTCTCTCTCATCAAATTTTTGAATCTAAGAGCCTATGGCCGGAGGGGGAGAGGGCGCCGCGGCTGCGCAAGCGAGCGGCGCCACCGTCGGTGTCCGGATCCACCCGGCGCGGCGGCTGCCGGACTTCCTGCAGAGTGTGAACTTGAAGTACGTGAAGCTGGGCTACCATTACTTGATCTCTCATTTGATAACGCTGTGTCTGGTCCCAATCATGGTCATCATCATCATTGAGGCGTCGCAGATGAATCCCGATGACGTGCGGCAGCTGTGGCTGCATCTGCAATACAATCTCGTCTCGGTCATCACCTGCTCCGCCTTCCTCGTCTTCGGATCCACCGTCTACATCATGACCCGCCCCCGACCCGTTTACCTCGTCGACTACTCCTGCTACCGCGCGCCGGACAGCCTCAAGGCGCCCTACGACCGCTTCATGAAGCATTCTCGATTAACCGGCGATTTCGACGAATCGTCGCTCGAATTCCAGCGGAAGATCCTCGAGAGGTCGGGCCTCGGCGACGAGACCTACGTGCCGGAGGCGATGCATTCCATCCCGCCGCAGCCGTCGATGCAGGCGGCGCGGGAGGAGGCGGAGGAGGTCATGTACGGCGCGCTCGACAAATTGTTCGCCAACACTAGTGTCAAGCCCAAGGAAATTGGGGTTTTGGTTGTCAATTGCAGCCTGTTCAATCCAACGCCGTCGTTGTCTGCTATGATTGTGAACAAGTACAAATTGAGGGGGAATATCAAGAGCTTCAATCTTGGGGGAATGGGGTGCAGCGCTGGCGTGATTGCCATCGATTTGGCCAAGGATATGCTGCAGGTCCACCGGAATACCTACGCCATCGTGGTCAGCACCGAGAACATCACGCAGAATTGGTATTTCGGTAACAAGAAATCGATGCTGATCCCGAATTGCTTGTTCAGAGTGGGAGGCGCGGCGGTGCTGCTCTCGAATAAGTCCAAGGATCGGCGGAGGGCCAAGTACAAGCTCGTTCACGTGGTGAGGACGCATAAAGGCGCTGATGATAAGGCGTTTCGCTGTGTCTATCAAGAGCAGGATGATGTTGGCAAGATTGGGGTTTCCTTGTCGAAAGACCTCATGGCCATTGCCGGTGGTGCCCTCAAGACGAACATCACCACATTGGGGCCTCTGGTGCTGCCTATAAGCGAGCAGCTGCTGTTCTTTGCCACGTTGGTGATCAAGAAGCTGTTGAAGAAGAACGTGAAGCCTTACATCCCGGATTTCAAGCTGGCGTTTGATCATTTCTGCATACACGCGGGAGGGAGAGCTGTGATTGATGAGCTTGAGAGGAACCTGCAGCTGCTGCCTGTCCATGTTGAAGCCTCGAGGATGACTCTCCATCGCTTTGGGAACACTTCCTCGAGCTCCATTTGGTACGAGCTCGCCTACATTGAGGCCAAGGGAAGGATGCGCCGTGGACACAGAGTGTGGCAGATTGCTTTTGGGAGTGGTTTCAAGTGTAATAGCGCTGTTTGGCAGGCGCTGCGTAGCGTCAGGCCCTCTAAAAACGGGCCTTGGGACGACTGCATCGACAGGTACCCTGTGAAGGTAGTTTCTTAGCAGATTAGAGCATCTATTTGACTCTTTACATACATTGTCGATCTATTACTCTTTTGTACTCTGTTTCTCTTCTTGTGATAATTTGGGCTTGTTATTGATGGTGATAATTAGGGAAGAATAACTTGATCACATATGTTGTCGAATGTAGCTCTTTGAGATTATATCAATTCAAAGCTACTCCATTTTTGTAATTTCTTGATCTGATCTGCTTGAATGTTTCATCATTCAATTGCAACTGAGGCATCAAGTTGAGTTTTGATTAGTCCAGGGAGACTATCATTGTGATGATCTGTTTCCAATTCTTGATTTGTGAAACGTCACTTGTTTTCAATCCACATTGCTTGGTGTATGTGTAAGCGGGCAATATCAGCCCGTTGACAAGAGGTGATGTATATATCTCAGGGGACATGGCTTAACTTTGTAGCTGGCACCCAGTAAGTAATATTATGGTTGAGGGAATGTACATTGGCCGGAATGTGGCTGTCTTGGCATGTGAGGCCTTGGATTCGACAATCATTCATGTGGCGTTTGTTTTTAACTTGTGGAGTTGGGGGGGCCGCCTTCCCTTCATTTTTGCCTCTTCACTCTTCTGGACAGATATTATTCTCTCTCCTAATCCCTTCTTTCATTGATTTTATCATTTTCATTTTTTAATTTGATGAGTGTTTGACAAATTTGTGCTCAAGCCACTAGTGATCTCATCTGATTGAGAAAACCAATCTCCACTCCAGATTTTAATATCTATTTGTGTATTGTTTATCTTGATTGATTGCGAATACCGCTCAAGGCATCAATCTCCAGGTACTTAACCTTTTTTTATGTGGCAAATTATTTTTCTTCATTGATTGCGAAAACCGGTGAAGGGACCAATCTCTAGATATTTAACCTTATAATATCTTTGTGGATTATTATTTTTTGATTAATTGCGAATACCAGCGAAGGAACCCATCTCCAAAGTCCAAATAGTAATCATAGCCGTATACATAAGTATATCTTAAATTCAGGAATTCTTTTTTGAAATCTCGTAATCCGTTAAGTTCAACTGGGACCCACTACAATATACAATTAATTGTTTTTAAGAAATCACAAAATTATCATTCAAATCAATTTTAAATTGCGTGCAAATCATTGATTCGCTTTTCAACATATGTACATTTTCTCATTTGTTGACGGAGGGATTTGTTTTGATTTATCACGTAACAAGAAGTTTACTTTCAATGATTAGTTTTAATAGATAAAAATAATAAAATTAATTTTTATTTATTTTATTAAATTAAAATTTTGAGATATTTTAAGATGTTTGATTATTTTTATCATTTAAGTTAATTTTATTTGAGTTTTATTCCATCAAAAAAATGGTATTAGAGTAATTATACTCTTAAAGATAAAAATACTCAATCATTCATTTTATTAATCATACAAAGTAACGCCTCTAAAATTATATGGCAGCCACCATAGAGCTTACCTTTAATCAAAATAAAAGTATATGGCATCCACCACAGAGCTTACCTTTAATCAAAATTTGGTGATTTATTGCTTGCTATTTCTGCAGTGTTTTACTAGTTCTTTTGGCGTCTTGTACCGATGCTGAATTACATGTTTTCTCTGTTTGCAGTTCATATTTCGTGTTTGGGAACAATATTTTCCAATTTGCGTGATCGATTTTTCCACTAAGAGCTCGTAGAAAAAGTAAGAGTTAATGACATCAGAGTAGGACCTATGGGTTAAAAAATTAAAAAACAAAAAATCATTGCAGTGATTTTGGACGTAAATAATTTATACTACAGCTCAATAAAGAACAAGGAGACATCGTAACAATAAAACAATTTTTTAACTAGTGTCTGTTAGCACACTTTTTAAATTACTATAAATTATGTATTAATAATAATCTCATCTAATTTATTATAACATAATCATATCACTATAATCTATTATAATATTTTAAAAAATATTGCGTATTATAATTTGTCACTCAATATAAACTACAATCATTGGTTGATAAAATCACTATTGCTACAATAATCTCATTTCACTAGGTTTTCTTTATAATAATAATAATAATAATAATAATAATAATAATAATAAGTTAATTTGATGGGATATTTACTTAATCATCATCATCATCATCATCATCATTATTATTATTATTATTATTATTATTATCATCATCATCATTATTATTATTATTATTATTATTATTATTATTATTATTATTATTATTATTATTATTATTATTATTATTATTATTATTATTCCTTCAATTTTCTATTACTTATTATCATTCAAAAAGATACAATTAAATTAACCATCCAATTATTTGGCATCCACCTAATCGGTGTTCGTCACGAGTACAATTTGACTAACAATCATGTATATGTATGTAGTGCAAAAGAAAGGTAGATGATTTGCTAAATATAATCGAGCGTCACAAATCACAATAATGATTTTATGAGTGGAATTGGTTCGCTTAATTGAAGGAAACAATATTTTATTATTGTGCAAAGATTATATGCAATTCATTCCTTAATTATTGTTGGGGGTGATTACGTAAATTGTAAATTCAACTAAAATGGAATTAATTCTATAATTCATAAAAATATATAAAATGACGTAAATATCCAATTATGTGCGCACATATTATGTGCGTTTATCATTTCCCAAAAAAATAATTACTTTAAAATAAATCTCCATCCATTCCTTAAAAGTGTTTAACTTTTTTATATTTTTATCACAAGTCTTACTTTTTATATCCACTTAATCAATTTATACATAATTCTGCCACACATAAGTGAGGTGCACTCTTAAAAGACGAAGACAGTATAATATTTTGATTGATTTGATGATGCCTGCCATGTTTAAATTTTTTTCCAATGTACACTAAAGTTTCATTTTTGGCTATTTTACTAAAATTGATTTTTGATGTTGCACGTCACGTCTAAAATATCATATTCCTTTCGCCCTTCAAATAACTTTCAAGGATAGAGAAACACGAGTTTTAAGACAAAGTTATTGAATATATTAAAAATAGTGAAAAAATATTATACTATTATTATTAATAAATAATAATGAAATAGTGTCTTAAAATGAATAAAAAGCTATTTGAGAGACGGATTAATATAATTTCACATGATATTTGTAAACTCCACAGGCAATCATTCGCTTGTCATTTGGACCCAAAAGCATACATCCCCACCAAGAAAGGTTGTCATAAATTTTCAACCATTTAAAGAAAGCATATTAAAATTGTTGCAGTAGTATATAAGTTATTGCATATATACTCTCTACTCTTGGGCCAATAGCAAACAAGTTAGCTTACAATTGAAACTAGCCTTCATTAAACACGGATAGTTTGGATTCTCAATAACAAAATAGCAATCAAGTATATCTCACAAGATATATTACAAATGCACCTCTTAATTATGTATTTTATTGATCCCTCTTATATAAAAAAAATGTATTTTATTGAAAAGAACATTAAATATTCAGCATACAAACTTGAAGATAGATTTTATTATAAAATGCATCTCGCAAATAAACATGGTAATTAAGTAGCACAAAAAGGGCTCTGATACTGAAATACAAGTGCATAAATAGAATAGAGTCTCATCTGAAGGAGTTCTGGATTTCCTCTAACGTTTTGCCCTTTGTTTCCGGCACCCAAATCGCCACAAATGTCACCGTGGCGACACACATGGACGCGTAAAATGTGAAAGTTCCTGTAAAGATGCCCACATTTTATCAGATCAAAAGAATCGCGATGCTGCTAATGGTTAACTGTGCATCTATGTTTGACTATCTTTGATAATAAGCCACCCTGATTGTTTGAGTTTGGAAAAGTATAGAACTAGAAAAGGTGTGAATATAAATACGAACCTCCGCTGCTCCAATCTAGTAGCAATGGTGCTGTCATGGTAACGACCCACGAAACGAACCAGTTTAACAAAGTCGCCACACTTCCAGCTAGGCCTTTGATTTTAGGTGGAAGAATCTGAGACACCAAATATATCAATCAAGAAACATAAAACTGACTAACTTAACTAAATTGGTATCAGATGCCAACCTTAGAAATCAAACCTTTGATCTTCATTTTAAACATTCAACTTTCAATTTTGTCACCACAAAAAAAGAGGTGGGAACAAAACACATGGAATTTCCAAGCTGTTTGTTTGTATGGCATATTTTTTATATAAAAACACAACATCTCATAACATGGAGAATTGGGAGAAAATAAGACAGTACCTCGGACATTATAAGCCAGGGAATGGGCCCCATTCCAAGTGAAAAAGCAATAATCATGCACTACAGCAAAGAGGTCAGTTGAACAAACTGAAACTTACAATCTACAAAGATGAAAATTCAATGAATTATAGGTAACTTGTATATCGAGAAGAAGGCATACCACAACACCTACAACTGAGAGGATCCCCAATAAGCCATATAGTGAAGAATCATGTGCTACGGCACCCTTGAATATGCATGGATTGCAAATATCAGGAGAATATTACAAGATTTGTAAAACCAGTTCCCTAACTATACATAAAATATTAACATATTATTTCTACCTTAAGAAAGAATGCGACAGCAACAACTAGGAGACTGAGAGCCATCCCAGAAGAGGATATCTGAAACAAATATAAACATTTTTAGGTGATCCAACTAATCGTAGACCAAATATACAAATTTTATTGAACTTACAAGTAAAAGAACCCTGCGTCCGGTTTTGTCCACCAACCATGTTGAAACTCCAGTAGCAATGACCTAAACATAGGCATCAGTTTATATTTTCAAAAGGATTGGTGCCCAAGAAGAAGAAGAAGACCAATCTTAACCTGAATAATGCCGACTCCTACTGTAGCAGCATTGCTTGACGAGATTCCTGGTTTATACAAGGTAAACATGTGAAATTCCTTCAACTGAAACTAAAAATAAAAGTATAGTAAACTAGATATATGAATTGAAAGTGAGTCTGGAAAAAGATAATCCCCATGTCCAGGAACAATGCATCATTAAGTCACTCAATGCAAGTCATAAACAACAACTAGATCATGGTCAGCCTAACGAGCACTCCACTTGCTAAAAATCGAGATATTGAAATGCATACAATACTTAAAATCTGAACTATTACTATCTTTGACTCAGTAGATAAATGATAGACATTCCAGCGCAGAAACCTATTTAGAATTCAATAGATAAAGAGCATTATCTTCATTTTTTTGCTGTGGGAAGAGGATGTTTGTTCACCTACCAGCTGACTCAAATATAGTAGTGGAGTAGAAGATAACACCATTTGTTCCAGATAGCTGTTGGAAGACAAGTAATCCAATTCCTATCTGAAGGAGAAACAGACAATAAAGATGAGCATAATAGATTTGCCATTCTAAGAGTAGAAGGGGTGACATACAAAGGCATACTAGATGCCTTGTGAAGGATTACACACCATCAGAGGTAGCCAATATCGTCTCACTTTGAGATCTGCAAACCGGATAGCTGTTCTTCGGCTTGTTGAAGCCACGGACCTCTGCAACACAAAATTGTGATATGATATCTAACACCGTTAAGAAATCTACCAGAACTATTGCAGGTAAGACATCATGTCCTCTTCCTCGGGCATTATAGATTAATGGAAGAAGACAAACCTTGATTTCATTTACTTCAACTGAAATATCAGTGTCAAAACCACGAAGTACTTGCAGAGAAGCTTCAAAGTCATCAGTCATGCCCATTTTTGCCTAATGTTTGCATTTGAAGAAGTACATTAGTAAGTCATGTGTGTTTTAAAGCTCAGGGAGGAAAATAAGGAAATCTTTGTAATCTCACCAACCACCGAGGAGATTCTGGGATGAAAAAGAGGCCAGGTATCAATATGAGGCAGGGTAATATTCCTGTGAATTGAAAGAAAGATTAGTGAGTCCCAAATAGCCTTGGCTTAAACAATGGACCAACAAAGGTTTTCAAAAGTGCATCTTAACGATTGGCACAAAAGTTTTGCTCTAATGAATGCATCAATAATTTATTGCCTGGCAAATTACATGAATTAGGATTAACTAAAATGTTTGAGATGATGACCATGACATAAAAATTATAATGAGAATTTGAGAAAATCAACTATATAAAGGGCCAAGTTCCATGGAAAATCACCTAGAACTGCAAGAACTCTCCAATTCACGAATAGTCCCAAAAGATACGATAGCAAGATCCCAATTGTCACAGAGAGCTACAACATGAAATTAGGTTCAGTTGCTTCATAGTAAAATAAGTTCACGCAAAAGATGAAATTGTAAGCTTAGTAGACCTGGTTCACTGAACCTAATCCTCCTCTGAGATTTTGAGGTGCTATCTCTGCTATATATACAGGCACCTACAACAAAATAGAAAATGGATAAAAGGAAATAAGCGTATTATAATTTCTTCCACTGCTAAATTAAAAACATGACTGCATATTTCATACCGTGTAAGAGATTATACCCACACCAAATCCTTCCAAAAGTCTTCCCATGTAGAGAAAAGAAAAGTCCTAATGTAATTGGGGAAAGGTTGATAAGAAATAAAGCATTGAGGGAAAGGAGAAGTAATTGTCACAAAAACATAAGAGAGACTTACCTTGGCAAATGATATTGCTAGCCAGCCTATGATATTAGGTATGGCAGCTATCATTAAAGACTGCACGTTAACAATGTCAACCAAAATTCAAGATATTAGTACAAAAACTTAGACGCTCATGCTCAAGTACATAACTAAGGCCGGAAGAACTCATACCCCCTTTCTTCCAATGTACTCAGCAATTTGACCGCTAGCTATTGCTCCAACCATAGCTCCCACGTTTGATAAAGAACCAAATAAGGAGAACTGTTGCAATTATTTCAATCACTCTACGAAATTCATAAACATTGATACAATCACGATAGGAAGATAGACTGCCACTAACCTGTGAGACTGTAAGGTTAAGATCTCTGGTGATATCATTTTGTGTTGGTGAGGAATAACCACACTACATAACCAAGAATGGACACTGATTTAGAGCCTCTACAGTAGTTTCATATTTACAAACAGATACTGGAACAGAAGTTTAAATGATTCCTAGTTCAAAGACTCTCTCCATGAACTAAAAAAAGGATATGCCGATAAAAAGCAATCTAAAACTCTAGCACTATGCAATACCAACTTACATAGTCAGGGAATATATCACATCCATGACATTTCCAATATTTCTACTACAGTTTTAGTTGTTCATTATTGAGTCCTAAATCTATCCTTTGCATATTAAAGGGTGTTTGGCTGAGCTTATAAGCTTCTCAAAACAGCTTATAAGTTGTTTAGGAGCTTATAATCTCCTTCAAAGTGTTTGGCAAAATAAGCTCCCAAACAACTTATAAGCTCCCCAAAAAATAAGTTCCTCTAACCCCACTTATTTTTTTATAATCTCATATGCAACAATCATTTTACAAATATTTTTCAACTATAATTTATTATTTTCATTATATATCATTCAAGTTCATTTTTCTTCGATTTTCTCTCTCTAAAAAAATATTCTCTCTCTAACAAAAAATTATCTCTCTAGCTTATAAGCTCAATTATCCAAACACTTTAACAACTTATAAGCTCTTAAAAATTACATCTTATAAGCTCTTGAAACATCTTATAAGCTCCAAGAGCTTATAAGCTCTTTAAAATAAGCTTAGCCAAACACCCTCTTAAGTCTCAGCTGCAAAATGTAGAGAGGGATGCAATATCAAGAAATTCCACTTGATTCTCATACAAGATACCCTATTTAATCTCCAAAATATGACACACTGTAAACACACAACAGCGGCAATGACACAGTTTCAATCAATTAAGGTGGTCCAAGGTTCAGCACCCATTGAAATCAAAATAAAGCATAACTACACAATCACCACCAAGTAGAATTCCACTGCAACATCCTAACAACTTTTCAGTCAAACAATCATTGAACAAACAATTCGAAACGCGATAATGAGAAGAAAGTTGGAGAGAAGCAAGTGTAGTACAGTGAAGCCAAACTGGATAGGGCCCAAGGCGACGATGAAGACGCAAGCCAAGACTGAGATAGAGCTGTCCCTTATGACTTGAGAAGATCCCATCAAACTAGACTGCCTCGAACCCATTCGATACCAACTCCCAGTATGCAGAAATGGCTTCCGCAGATCGCCCCTCCCATCTTCCACTTCATCCCGGAAACTCATCACTCCCTCTCAAGAAAATGGAACCCCACTTCCAAAAAATTAATCTTTCACAGCTCAATCGACTTCTATGATGAGTTGCGGTTGATTTCGAATCAAACAAAACAGCTTCAATTGAAGAAAATGGAAACCCACTGGAACAAACTGAGTTCCGGAAGGTTCTGAATGAAGAAAGGGTTGGTTTGTGGCAGATGATTTGGAGACGACAGCGTGTCTGAAAGGAGTCGTGTCAGCTTCTAGCGGTAAACGTGATTGTATATATACGATGGCGGGCGGCCCTCTTTTTTTCTGTGTAAGCTATGCAGCCACTCAACTGACAAGTCTTTTCATTATTTTGCCAGCATCCATCAATTTTTCTGCGTATTAATTGATGAGAAAACGAACTCGCTATACAAAACGGATAAGCAAGTAGACGAGACGAGCAAACAAACAACTAAGTAATAAGGAGCGATGATTAACTAAAAGAAAAGGTTGGAGGATGAAGTTAAATATGTTGATAAGATATCGTAAGTCGAGGATTCGAGTTACATCAAAAAATTTGAGTGTGCTTTTCTTTGATCGTAACAATTTATTTCTAAAAAAATCTTTTAAAAAGTTTAATTCTAATTTTCTGACGCCTATTATATTCCACCCACAATTTTATAGGTTCGATGTGGTCGACTCGTGGTATTAGATCTTTTAAATAGTACAACCTCCGTCAATGAAATATTGTCATAATGGAAGGAGATACGAGTTTTAAAAGAAATTATGTTGTTTATTTATTGAGTGGAGAAAAAGACCCATAAATAAAAAAATAAAAAAAAGTTAATTAAATTAGTGAATGGAGAATGTGATCTATGAATTCACAATTTATTATTAAAAATAAACTAAGATAATTTTTTATGGACAAATTAAAATGACAGATTAGAACAATATTTCGTTGACGGAAGAAGTATAATTTATTTATATATTTTATATAATTGGAAAGCTATTGCATAAAAGTATAGAAATTTACCCAACAAAACCTAGTGAAAATAGCGCTACAAAATCCCTCCCACGGCCACGGCAATAGAAAAAAAATAAAATAACAAAACCAGTAAAGGTGAAACGAATTATTTTTATCAATCCGTTCGTGTATTTATTTCTATAAAGACCGAATGTTAGATTAGATTAATCTGATTGGTTTCATTGATTGAAAAGCAACAGACCCTCAGGCTTCAAATAGTACTTTTTCCTTCGAATATAGTAAGTACCAGAAAGGAGTACAATGATTGGGAGGTAAACACATTTTATTTATGACAGAAAGTTACAAATTCAACATATATCCTATCTATCATTTTCTAGCGAAAACTACGAATTTGGACCATACGTTTTGTATACACATAATTTTCCAAGTTTAACATTAATTAATTTTGTCACTAAAATTATTCAGCATATCCTCTGCCCCACACAGTTTATTGTGTCATAAGATATTGTACTACTCCCTCCCTCCGTCCCTGAAATAAGTTTATCTTTGGGGACGGCACGGATTTTAAGGAAAAGTGGTAAAATGTATTGATAGTGGAGAAAAATGTGTTATAATTATTATTGACAATGGTGAAAATGTGATAAAGTGTTATAATTAGTATTGAAAGTGATGAAAAAGTGAAAAGTAAGAATAAATAAAGTATTATTAGTGGTGGGGTAATTGTCCAAAAATGAAAGAAAGAAAGAGAAACTTATTTGTGGAACGTCCCAAAAAGAAAAAATATGAACTTATTGCAGGGACAGATGGAGTATTATATAAGCTCTAATTAATATTATTATTAGTATTAGAATTTAAATAATTATACTCCTAATTTTGGATTAACTAATCTTAATGATAAATTATAAATTCAAAATTTTAAAAATAAACACATAAAAATAATTATAAACTTGTGAACCATGTGAGTGGTTTAAAAGTTGATGATCCTATAATTGAACCTATCAGATCTACAGTGAGGATTTTCTATTATCTACCTTTGTTCCCATGATTATCAGAAGGTCAGAAAGCTAGAGAGAGTTTTATAGTGGAAAAGTAGAGAGAAAGCGAGAGCGTCCATTTTATTTCGAGGTCGTGGATATTTATAGATATTACAACTGAGGGTAAAATAGTAATTTTACAAGATCATCCATTTCGTGCGCTAACTACCTAGCTGACTAGGCCTATCACTGATATGTGCTTTGTCGGGCCCTTGTCTCTAAATACAGAGCTACCTTGGAAGTCCTTCTTCTGGCCTTCTCATCTGGAATTCCTGTCTGTCAACTCTTCTCTGGAAAGGTTGTCTGGAGTCTTCTTTTCTGCTTGATCTTCTCGAATTCGGCTATTTAGATCTGGAGTAGTTCATTCTGGCTCAATATAGTCTGCTCCTCGGTATTACTTTGATTTGCCAAGCCAAGCCACGTGTCATGATTCTAGGGGCTCACATATTTTACCCCTCATCAATTAATCTTAATGATCAATTATAAATCTATTAAAAAATCTATATAAATATTTATATATACATTGATATGATAAATATAAAAATTATTATTGTTATCACAATTATGATTTCGTAATTAAAATTTTCAATTGTTATTTAAATGTTTCATCTTATCATGAGTTTAAATATATTTTATGATAACAACTAAGATTTAGTAATTAACTTTTTAGTATTACTAAATATATTTGGTATTACATACTAAATATATTTTAGTATTATATATAATTATTTTTTTTGTAAAAAATTAGGCAAATGAATACTTAACTAATTTGAACCACTCCCAACCCTATGAAATATTAAGGGCATATATAAAATGTAACAAGAAGAAATAAAACATCCAATTAATTTGAGTATATATTCAAAACAAAACACACATCTTAGCATAGAGTACTTGCTCATAAACATAGTAGCCGTATTGAGTTTGATGCCTGGTCCCGTTCTGTATGAACAACGAAGCTTGTTCATTTTATTTAGGAAAGCCTCTTGTTCCCTATTTTTTGAAATATTAATAATAGCTACTCCCTCCGTCTTCGAATTAAATACCTATCTGGTGTTCGATACAAAAATTAAGAAAAGCTGAAAAATATATTGTGAGTGAAATAAAAAGATAGTTGATTAAAATGATAAAAGTGTTTTGTAATGGGTCTACTAGAGATAAAGTGTAATAAATATAAAATATAAAAGTGATAAAGGCGTTGTGAAGTGAACCCATTAGTGGTAAAGAATAGTAAAATTAAAAAGTGAAGGAGGATATAAATGTCCATAAAACAGTGTAGGTACTTAATTCATGAACAAAAATTTAGAGACAAATGGGTACTTAATTCGTGGAGGGATGGAGTATTTGTTGGCAAATTTTTACTTGAAGCGAAATGTTAATATCGTATATATATTTAGCAATTTTTTTCATTTGAATCTTTATTTTATAATCTGTAGAGTCTGAGTCGGGCCTAGGCTGGACTTCTAGTTGTACTGGGCCTTGTTGGGCCCCAATAAGTTTGGCTGGCTAACTTACAAGTTACAACTTTAATGAGGACTATTATTTTTGTCAGCCCGAAATATATAATGGAACGAGGAATCTTAAAAACCAATATGGCCTGACTTTTGCCAAAATTTCTTAAAATCACATTCAAGCATATGAATATGATCCCCCTTTTTTTGGTATGAGTCTATAGAAGTATATTACCAAAAAGAGGTATTATGAGCATGACATAGCTATTTCGACAAATTTGGATGTCGTGTCATAGGAATTCTAGCTTGTTCTCGATTCAGCATGTGGGAGTTTCGGCGACGACAACAACGGTGGATAGCAGAGGGATTAGGTTAACGTAAAAAGAGTGTTTATTTTGTGCCTACGTTTGCTTAAGTAGAATGATAAATTTAATATTTGCCGTAAAAATGCTTTATCTTCTGATGAGAATTGCAGATCATACAATAATACACATTGATTAATGGTTCAAATTGAGTTTTAGATAATGGGGAAGGAATTTTTTATCTGAGCCCCTACGTACATGTGTGCCTTTCGTTTGATCTCTTTTGAATCAATTTGATCATATCTTATAGTATTAATTAAAATTTGGCTGTTGATAGTTAGTGATGAGTTTAGAAATGTACGTGGGATATTCTGTGATCAACATAGTACATAACGATGCAAACATGCATGTACAAACACCAGCTATGCCATGTTTTTAATCTCAAAGCTTCGGATATTCATCGAATATTTCTCAGTCACACTCACCATTTCTGTATCGATCTGCACGGCGGATACCGTTACAGTCCCAATCCTTGCTAGCGTTGTTTTGTTTCTCCCATTACATATTATATTTATAAATATATCCACGTACAAGCTTAATTATCTACTAAATCACACACACACACACAACAATATCAAGATTAATCATGAATTATGAAAACTATGATCCGAGTTTCCCCGAGCAGCCCGTGGTGGATCTCTACCTCCCAATATGGGCCCACCTCCCGGCGTTCCGCCACAAGCCCGCCTTCGTTTGGGCCGAAGACGCCTCCGCCCTAACCTACGAGCACCTCAACTCTTCTGTCAACTCCATTTCCTCCAACTTATCACTTTCTTTGCATAAGGGCGACACCGTCGTCATACTCTGCGAGCCGGGCCTCGAGCTCGTCCAGATCATCTTTGCTTGCCAGCGGGCCGGCCTTATCGCCGTCCCCGTCACCCCTCCCCGTCTCTCTTTACCAAACCACCACCACCACCTCATAAGGGTTCTCTCCCAAACGAAGCCTAGCGCCGCCATAGCCTCGCGCAGCTACATCCGCTACTCCTCCTGCACCCTCTCGAAGCTCACATGGATTGCGACGGAGGATCTGACGGCTCCGAGCGAGCATTGCGACATGCGGAGATACGAGGGGTGCAGAGCGGATGATGCGTACTTGATCCAGTACACCTCCGGCGCCACCGCCATTCCGAAGCCGGTGATCGTAACAGCCGGCGCCGCCGCGCACAACGTCCGCGCGGCGAGGAGATCCTACGACCTCCACCCCAACAGCGTGATCGCGTCGTGGCTGCCTCAGTACCACGACTGCGGGTTGATGTTTCTTTTGCTGACAATCGTATCCGGCGCCACGTGCGTGCTGGCCTCGCCCACCGCCTTCGTGGCCCGCCCCAGGCTCTGGCTCGAGATGATCACCGACTATAAGGCCACCTGCACCCCCGTCCCCTCCTTCGCGCTGCCGCTCGTCGTCAGGCGCGGCGGGGGGAGCTCGCGCCTCAGCCTCGCCACCTTAAAGAACCTCATCATCATCAACGAGCCCATCAAGAAGCCCTCCATCGACGAATTCGTTCAAGCTTTCACTCCCTTCGGCCTTCAATCATCGAGCATCTCCCCGTCTTACGGGCTGGCGGAGAATTGCACATTTGTGTCCACGGCGTGGAGGAGCGGCGGCGGCGGCGATCATTTCCCGATTCACAAGAATCTGCTGCCTAGCGCGAAGCTGCCGACTTCGAGAGAGGAAATGCTGGAGGAAGACATAGAAATGTTGGTGGTGAATGAGGAAACTCATGAGGCCGTGGACGATGGGATCGAAGGCGAGATATGGATTTCTTCTCCGGGGACTGCGGTCGGGTACCTCGACCACCCGACGCTGACGCGGGAGGTGTTCAACGGCCGGCTACGGGGCAGGGTGGGCGGCTGCTACGTCCGGACAGGAGATAGGGGAGTGGTCGCCGGAAAAGAGAGGTATCTGTACGTGATGGGGCGGTGCGCGGACGTCATCAAGAGCGTGGGGATAGACATACACCCGCATTATGTGGAGGCGGCGGCGCACGGCAGCTGCCCGAGGCTGCTGAGGGCGGGCTGCGTAGCGGCGTTCGAGCATCAGGGCGTCGTGACGGTGGTGGCGGAGCTGCTCAAGCCGGTCTTGGAATCGAATGTTTTGGTGAGAATATGTGAAGGAATCCGTAAGGCGGTTTGGGAGGAGGAGAGGGTGGAAGTGGGAGCGGTGGTCCTTGCCGAGAGGCGGAGTGTGGCGAAGACTACGTCGGGGAAGATACAGCGATGGGCGGCAAAGTATGCGTTTGAAAGAGATGAGTTGAAGGAAGTAGTGAGAATGAAGTTTGGTGATGATGGCTGCAACTCTACGGTGTTTGGACAGAGAAAGAGAGAGAGTGAGGAGGAGAGAGAAGGGATCCATGTAGCTGCAGCAAGAGACAATGGAAATCGTCTTTCGTTACAATCATCGTTGTAAGGAATATACGAGTTGTATGATAAGTTACTTCTCTTATGTTTTGGGTGTCTAGTTTTTACACGAGTCATATATATAAATTTAAAAATATACAATATATATGTAGAATAAGATCCTCTCCAAAAAATATTGTTTCATCATTTATTTTTTATTTATATTTTAATAACTTCATTTTTAGATTACTAAGCTAATGTTATTGAGATGAGATCCACTGTCCCATTCCAATGTTATTCTATAAGACATATATATAAATTTAAAAATATACAATATATATGTAGAATAAGATCCTCTCCAAAAAATATTGTTTCATCATTTATTTTTTATTTATATTTTAATAACTTCATTTTTAGATTACTAAGCTAATGTTATTAGATTACAAAGCTAATGTTATTGAGATGAGATCCACTGTCCCATTCCAATGTTATTCTATAAGAAAAAAAAAACTTATTAGTCAAATATAATAAAAATATGAAAGAAGATGAGAAAGGAAATTATGATGACACACATGGCAGGAATGAGATTCAGTGTATCATACTTTATGTCTCACTTTGTGTTCTACTTTTAATTTTATTTAATTTTTTTTATATATATATTTTTTCCATTTCAACTTTATATGCTTTAATTTAATTATGTGATTATTAATTAGAGTTTATTTCATCAATTTAGGGTATATAATTATTAGTCAAAGAAGAGTAACGGGAGAGAGGGCTGCAAAGGGTGTATGGGAATATGGGCTTTGAGTGTTGGGCCAACAATATTTAACTTTGAGACGGAGATGAGAGAAACGGTGAGCTGTTTCATATATCGGTTCACAGATAGTAATATATTTACACCATAGTTTTGTGGTGTTGGGGAGCAATCATAATTCACTAATAATGTATGAATATATATCAATTAACCCTTATTTCTATCTAGTACTTTAGTTAAGTAAAAACTCATTTTTTTAGAGCATTTATTTTACGTTATTGATAAAATATATGATTGATTATTTTTATTTTCAATACTAGAATTTCTATGATCTCACTCTCTCAATGAAATATAAATCAAGCAAAATTAATTTAAATGATCAAAATTATAGAGAATCTTGATAAATCTCAAAGTTTCAATTCATCATTAATAAATAGAGGAGTTAGCTTACTATTTTTATTTATTTAGGTAAATCTTCAAATTTAAATGCCTCTTAAAGCAAGGAAGACCCAAAATCAAAATTTAAGTGTCCGTTATCTTTTGTTAGTAGTTCACTTCTTAAATTGATTTATAGTTTACTACGGTATTTATTTTTCTAATTATAAGTCCTAAACTTAATTAATTAGTAGCATGGTAAAACCATTATTTAAAAATAATTAAAAATCAAAGATCTTATTAATATTATAAGCCCCAAGTCAAAAAAAAAATATAGTATAAGCCCGAAATTTATTTTAGGGTAATTATATTCACAGCCCCCATTTTACTCACTATAGCCCCCATATAAAATAATAATAATAATAATAAATAATTATAAAATTACAATTTTATCCTTATTATTCATAGCCTTTAATTAAGTAAGAATTAATCTCTATTTTTATATAGCCCCCAATTTTTTTAGATTATTTTCATAGCTAAAAATCACCACGAAACACATTTAGTCAATATTATTATTGAATCTTCTTCAACGAAGAAGAAATATATTATCTGGAATGAATTTCTACGATACGGTAATTAAGATCAGAAAAAACATGGAGGTACATATGTTGAAATGATAAAATCCTCTTTTTCAACAAGACTCCAACCATGTCTGATGAGGAGTAATATATGCAGAGCAGAGAAGTGGTATAAGCCAGAGGAGCGAGCTTCATCAGAGAAACGGGTTTCCGCAGAGAAGTCAGAGGGATGGGCCTTGTCAGAGAAACGGTCTGCACCAGAGAAGCCATTCTCGTCAGAGAAATGGTCTTCCCAGAGGAATCACCAAAAGAGCGGGAAAGTCTCCCGCTTGAGGGCAAATTTACTATTCTGCCCCCGACCACGCAAGACGCATGCTCCAGCAATGAAATTACCTTTTTACCCTTAACGTATAATCTATAAATAGCCATGAGCTTGTACCTTGTATTTTCACGCTTACTTCACTCGCAATACTACAACAATCGAATTCTCGTGCTCTCAACTTTGCTTTTCTCACTCGCTTTTCCAAACAACACTAGGTATAATTTGTAACTTAGCAATAATGTACCGATTAAATCCGTATCCGTTCAATTATAATTCACCAATGTCAAATAATCATAATATAACTCTTCCTACTCCCTCCTCACCTGATGAGAACAGGATATGATTTTTATCCTATTATTATTTGATCGATAACTTACACCATTGGCATAAAAATTAGAAGAAGCAAGATTTTGAATGAGCATAAACTTCTATGGCCTGTCATACAAATTTTTGAACAAGAAATCATAGAGAGCACCAGTGGCGGAGCCATAAATTTACATTGTAGGGGGCTAAATTTGTATGAGGTTTCGGGGATTATCCCAAACCAAATTCTATTATAATCTATATTTTTTAGAATATTATATTTAGAAAATAAAATTTTGTAAGTTTTTTATATTATATAAAATAGCTCTAACAAAAATAATAGCATTAAAATGAAGATGAAATTATTTTATAGCTGGTGCCTTATCAAATGAATAATCAAGATTTTGACAAAAAAAAATTTATCTAATGAACACTATTATCTCTTTAAAGTTTTCACCAAAATACCTAGATATTTTTTCTTTCAAATTTTCTATTAGTGTAGAAAGAGTTTTTGGAACTTTTAATTACTTTTTATAGATCAATATTTCACAACATATTTTTTGAGACGTTAATTGGTTGTAAATCCACAAACTATTAGTGAATTTTGGTATTTTTTTCAATTCTATAATTAACTATAAAGTTATAGATCAATATTTCACAACATATTTTTTGAGACGTTAATTGTCTGTAAATCCACAAACTATTGCTGAATTTTGGTATTTTTATATTTAAATTAATTACCTTTAAATAAAGAAGTATGCAATTATCTACACAAATTATTAAAATTAAAATTGAAAATCTATTAATTGATACTAAATTAAGTTGATTAATTGATTTAAATATAGAAACTATTTAAACAAATTAATTTAATATATATATATATATATATATATATATAGGGTGTGGTTATAATGAGAACCACACTTATCGTGAGAACATAAGAACCATTAAAATCAATGCATCTGCTATATAAATTAATGCATTCGCTATTAAATTTAATGTATCCGAAAATAATAAAAATTTTGCTCCCTTCAGGATTCGAACCCAAGATCTGCATTCATCCACCAAGATGATGCATCCACCGTAGATCTTGATGATCGAATGGCTTAAAATGGTTCTCCGTTCTAATTTTATTTAGTAGTTCTTATTTGAACCTCTCCCTATATATATATATATATATAGGGAGAGGTTCAAATAAGAACCACTAATAAAATAAGAACAGAGAACCATTTTAAGCCATTCGATCATCAAGATCTACGGTGGATGCATCATCTTGGTGGATGGATGCAGATGCTGGGTTCGAATCCTGAAGGGAGCAAAAAAATTATTTTTTTTGGATGCATTAAAGCGGATGCATTAATTTGTATAGCAGATGCAGTAATTTTATTGGTTCTTATGTTCTCACGATAATTGTGGTTCTCACTATAACCGCACCCTATATATATATATATATATATATATATATATATATATATATATATATATATATAGGGGGGGCCGCTCCAATGAGACCCCCTAATTTTAGTGAGATCTAGGGCACGATCTGGTGCGTTTATTTTATCAATCTTATGGCTGATATTGTATCTGGAGGGTGATTTTTTTCCGCAGGGTTCGAATCCTGGAGGGAGCATAATATTTTAAATTTTGTTATTCATCAGTATATACTGCATTGTTCATCAGTATATACGGCCCTGTTCATCAGTATATATGTCTTATTCATTACAAATTTTTTAAATTTTATTTTTCATCAGTATATACATCTTGTTCATTAGATATACGTTTTGTTCATTAGTATTATATGTCTTATTCATTGTCCTAGTGTTTCACGAAAAATAGGGGGTCTCACTGGAGCGCGCCCATATATATATATATGAAAGTTTGAGAGTGGGCTTCAGCCCACCCTAGCCTCCATGTGGATCCGCCGCTGGAGAGCACCCCATTTTCCAGAACAATTGTCAAGTTCACCAATCCGGTAATATTCTTGCATCTGATAAAAAGGGGAATAGCAAAAATACAGCGCATCAAAATACTTGGTGCACGACAGTCGCTTCTTTGGCGGGGCATCTTCATTTTCTGAGCTCATCGTCGTTCTATGTCAAAAGTACGTGCTGGCCACTGCTGTTGTGAAGGCCGGACGGAGACGCCGGCAAGCGGCGGCGAGCGAGATGCGAAAAAGTCAAGAGAATGAGAAACAGGAGGACGGAGGAGAATGGGGGTTATACAAAAGTAGGATTTGATTTAAATTTAATTTGTGCTATGAATAATAGGATAAAATAGTAATTTTATAATAATAATAATTATTATTTTATATGAGAGGCTATAGAGAGTAAAATGGTGGCTATGAATAAAATTACCCTTTATTTTATATTTTATATGAACCACCATTGTTTAATATAGTTAAAGGCCAACAGAAAAGCCCATTTCTAAATTATGATCAGCCCAAAAGCTAAAATCTAGCCCAATTATTCATTGGTCCAATGCTTTTAAATTTTAATCACACTGCTCTCTCTCTCTTTTGGCCCACAAGTCACCACAGTCTCTGCCATGCCGCCGTTGCCGCTGCACATCGCAGCCGAGCTCCTCGCCGTTGAAAACCTGAACTTCAAAACAAGATTCGGACCGTGTCAATTGTAATACTATCAAGGCATCCGCCAAGTCCATTCTGAAGCCGAAATTGAACCTGAGACATTTTCTTATAAATTTTAAATAATTCATACTTTGATAGACATTTTTCATAATTTGAAATGTTTGTGATAAAATGAGAATAGTTTATGATTTAAAAAAATACTTACATTATTAATTATACTTCCATGTGATATTCGGCATCAGAAAATGAACTTGAGATCTTTTGTTCATTTTTTGAATTAAAGTTCATAATTTTAAAAAACATTTTTTGTAGTTCAGGTTATATTTAATAAAATGATAATTATTTGAGATTTAAAGTACCGATGAAACATATTATTCCCTGTGTTCTATTTGAAATGACCCAAAATTATACTCCTTCCGTCCACTAATTTATGGCCTACTTGCCTTTTTGATCCGTCCACCAATTTATGTCCTATCTATTTTGGGTAAGTTCATATTCATATTTTAATCAAAATTGTGGGTCCCTTTAATAAATTGTGGCTTAATTGCATTGACTTTAACAAATTGTGGTTCACTTTCTCCATTCAACTAATAAAAATATATTTTTTCTTAAAACTCGTGTTTTGCCTCCTAGGCCATAAATTAGTGGACGGAGGGAGTAAGAATTAATTTTGGCAAATGTATATCTTTAATTTAGCAAAGTGTGTATTTGTCACCGTTAACTCATATACTATAATAAAGTCCAAATAAGTGAAAAAGGTAGGTATTTAAATAGTAGGTAGGATTAATTAAAAAAAAGAGTCCAAGTTGGGAAGAAGTTGCACATGTTTGAAAATGTTTGTTTGTCCTACTAAAATAAAAAGAAATGGAAATGTTTAGCAGGTTGAGCAAGTAATCTTGGGCGGACCCGTGAATAGTTAAAGAGAGTAAATAGAAAAAAATAGATTCCAAAGGCAGGCTAGTGTTGAATTCCAATTGGGTAGAAGTTGTACTAGTCTTCCATTACCAAGTTCCGAGTATACATAATACTCCATGTAGAGAGAGAGAGAGAGATTGATGACACAAAGGTAAAGACATTGCTTGGGGGAAGGCATGGGAGCCTCTGCCACACTTTGCAGACCACACTATATACATTCAGACAACCATCCGCACACTATTGCCCCATCTTTTTCCTCAATCACAAACTCTAATTCCATTAATACCAAACTCATATACATACATGCTATCTGCTGCTGCCTCTCTCTCCTATATAAATTAAAACATAAATCAAAATATATACTTACAATCAAACGCTTTGGGATGGCCAGTATCACGTGTTCTAGATTCTAATTTATCCACTCTTTTATAGCTAGGGGTGTAATCTTAGGTGAAGCGAGTCCAACCGAATAGTGGTATGTTTAATTTTAATTTGTTTAGTATCGAGTCAAATCCCTAATTTTATTTATCGAATATTTCGAGGCTTGCGAACTTAATCGAACCTATACGAACTTTCTAAATTTATATTTATATTCAAAATATTGATTATTTTCTTTAAAAAAAATTATTTCATCCAAAATAATAAATACTATATTAATTATTTTCTTACAAGAAGTAGAGATAATTAGAGATTTAATACAATTATTATTAATTTTAATAAATAAATATAAGTTGCACCTACTAATAATTTATATTTTTCAACCTGACTCACTTATCGAACGTGTTCACGAGTTAGAGCATCAGTAACGCACCTACTCGAGTGCCTACTCGAGTAGAGCGTTGCACTCGAGTAGGGCGTTGCAGGGGTGGGTTACTCGAGTGCTACTCGAGTCTTCGAGTATGCACGATGGGGGGAGACTTAGGCAATTAAAATGAAAAACATAAAAATCAAAACTAATGTTATCAAGCAGGCTATCAAGTAACCCCAATGCAGCACTACTTACTCAATGTGGTCCTCCACTATCAAGTAAGCTATCAAGTAGGCTATCAAGTAAGCCCATTGCGGATGCTCTTAACGAGCCAAATACTACCAAGCTCAAGTTTGATTTGTTTATTTATCGAACTTCTCTAAATGAACTTGAACAAGCTTTTTTCAAGTCGAGCTCCGAATAGTTCGCGAGCGGCTTGATTCGTTTACAGTCCTATTTATAGGTAAGAGTATGTCATATTTAATTTTTTAAAAAATATATACGGTTATCTCTCTCATGTGGTTTGCAGGTTGTTGTACAAAGGTGGAGGTTTACTTAAAAGCGTATCAAAAGTACTCAACCCTCCGTTCCGCAAACTTGAGCAATACTATTTCTTTTTTATTGTCCAAAAAGTGTGAGCAGTTTTCTTATATGACAAAATTTTTTCTCTTTATTGACCTTTTTATTTTTTTTACCCATCACATTTAACACATAAAATACAAACTCCTTAAAATTTGTGCCGAAAAGAATTTGCTCAAGCTTCGCGGGACGGAGGGAGTAATTATTTTTCGTGTCGAAAAGAATTTGCTCAAACTTTGCAGAGGGAGTAATTAATTATTTTAGGTACCAACAATATAAAAGATGTATGTCCCTCAAGTTAATTAATTTGACTAGGTGTAAAAATTGAGTGTGATCGTATGCAGAAACATATATTGATTAGGCGTGTAAAAATTGAGTGTGATCATATAGAATTAAAGGTTAAAATTATCAGTAATTCAAAACAAAATTTGGAGTTTGACATTCTTGTGAGTATAATATTTTAAAATTTGGCAGTTTATTTCATTTTTTATAATTCAAATTAACACTTGTATTTTTTAAGAAAGTACAATTAATTATACATTACTATTTACATGCATGCTTTATTATCACTCCATTATTATATTTCGTGCATTATTTTAAAATGGGTTACAGTTTTGAAAACTTCCAAAATGCATGTGTCTAAGATGATGATCTATTGGATCAGGTTTTTACTCTTGACGATGATATGATGCTAAGAAAGAATACTTCTAACCTAGCTAATTGAAGGAAATTAATTAGTCTTAAGAATATCGTTAAATATAGTTACTTGTCACCAATTAATTACACTACTTTTGTGGTTTTATTTTTGAACAATATATGTTTCATGTTTGTAATTTATATCATGTATCTTCTTGATTACTCATGTATGTAAATTGATTTTATTGAATTATAAAAAAAAAATTGTATCTCAAAAGTATAAACATTAATTGTTAGTTATACAAAACTATACAAGACATTATATGTAGGCAGAAGTTCCTAAAAATTACTTCATCCGTCTCAGCTTTTAGCATCCATTTAAGAGTAGCACGAGTTTTAATAAAGTGATTTTGTGTGTTGTGAGTGTAATAAAGATCCCACATTTTCTTTGAGAGTAGCACGCAATAAGTTACTCCTTCCCCTCTGTGACTCCGTCCACTAATTCACGACTTAGGGAAGAAAATACGAATTTTAAGAAAAAATATACTCCCCCCGTCCCATTAAAGTTGGCTACATTTTCATTTTGGGTGTCCCACTAAAGTTGACCACTTTCTAAAAATGGCAAAAAATTAACTTAATTAAAGCCACTATTTATTTTAGTTAAGTTCCAATTAGTTCATTTAATTAAAATTTTCTAATTAAATCTAAATCATCTTTATTTAAAAACACACACACAAAACACACACTAACACACGCACACAGCCACCCCACCTCCCCCAGCGCCCCACCCCTTCTCTCTTCTTCTCCGGCGGGTGCCACCCCCATGGTCGCCGCCGCCTCCTCTCGCCCCTCCGGCCGCCGTCGCCGTCGTCGTGGTCTTCGCCGCGACCACCGCCGACCCTTTCCCTCTCCCTGGCCTCTGCTCTCTCCCTCTCGCCCCACCTCTGACCTCCATGTCCCTCGTCTCAACTATCTCCCTCTCGCCACCCCCATGGCCGCCGGCGCCTAGATCTGAGGTGGTGTGGTTGACGGCGGCAAGGCGTAGATCAGTTGATGTCACCAGAAATAGGAAGAGAGTAGGGGCCGCGAATGGAGGATCTAGGGCTCGGCGGCGGTGGTCTTCTTCCTAAGAAAATCTCTCATATCTTCTTCTACCTAAGAAAATCTCTCAGATCTTTCTTTGAAAATCGTTTCTTGGATCTATGGCGTGAATTTCGTGAGCGATTCTGGCTCTGTTCTTCCCCTCAAGAACAATTTCTTGAAGAATTTCTTGGAGAAATCTGGTTTGGGCAAGATCTTGTTTTTTATTTCTGGCTATGCGATTCTCTTTGAGAAATTTGATTTGAGTGTCTGATTTGCGATTTGATGGAGGGGCGAGGGGCGATTGTCGCTGCCGCCGCCGGCACTGCCGGCGTCGATCAGAAAATGAAACAGATGCAGAGACGCATTGAGAAGAAGACATATTTAATTAAATACTTTAATTTTGATGGGCCCCACTCAATTAAAACATAACACTCCATTTCTTAATCTCCGTGCCGAAACAAATGTAGCCAACTTTAGCGGGACGGAGGTAGTATTGTTTATTAGTTGAGTGGAGAAAGTGGCCCATAAAGTATACTCCCTCCGTCCCTGAAATGGCTTCCTCTTTGGGGACGGCACGAGTTTTAATAAAAAGTTGTAAAGTGTATTGATAAAGGAGAAAAAGTGATATAATTATTATTGGAAGTTGTGAAAAGTGTTATAATTAGTATTGAGAGTGGTGAAAAGTGAAAAGTAAGAATAAATAAAGTATTATTAGTGGTGGGGTAGGTTTCCAAAAATGGAAAGAAAGAAAGAGGAAGTTATTTGGAGGACGTCCCAAAATGGAAAAAAATGAAGTTATTTTAGGGACGGATGGAGTATTAATTATTAGTTGAGTGGAGTATTAGGACCCATGAATTAAAAAATGTATAAATGGTTACTAAAAATGGGTAGAACATGAATTAGTGGACGGACCGAAAAGGAAAATAGGACATGAATTGGTAGACGGAGCAAGTATGATCTTTTAAAAGTTGAAATTAATGAAAAAGAACTGTTTTTTTTTTCATGTTCTATAATATCTCTCTCCCCACATCCACGTTTTTTTTCTTTGTTTTCTTTTCTATTTTGATTTTATTTCACTTTCAATATTTTTATTTGTGTTTCTTTTTATGTGTATATGATTTTTTTTCCATTGCAATTAGCAAAGTATATTGATTCATTTTAGAATTTTAGAACTTTTTAATATTGTATTGAATAGTTAGTTATATATATTAAAAGTAAAATTGCATATGTGATTTAAATTATCTATTTAAAAAAATAATTTTTTATTTATTATAGATACCTTTTCTCATTTCTTTTTTTTTTTTAAATCTGTTGCAGCGGCAGATTTCCTGATGCGATGGATCTCTTATGTATTTTTAAGAAGTAAGTAAAATTAAGGGTAAATATCATGAAAACTCTTGAATTATACCCAATTTATTAAAAATACTTTGAAACTTTTGAAATGTTTTCTAAACCCACAAATTATCAGATTTTTATCAAATATATTCTGCATCTATTTTTCGGTTACCAGAAACATGATTTGGCTCGCCGGATGCCACAATGTAATTTATATTCTATTTTTTTTAAAATGGCATGAAAAAAATAACTTCGTTTTCGTACTATATTCTACCGTGTTTATCTCTAATTCTAGGTTATTAGCGTGAATTTTAAACACGATAGGAGTGAATTTTGAATTTCAGAGTGAATTTTTTTTAAATGATATGGTACGAAACGGCGTCGTTTTTGTCATTGTATTTTTAAAAAAGAATATAAATTACATTGTGGCATCCGGCGAGCCAGATCATGTATTTGGTGACCGGAAAATAGATGCAGAATATATTTAATAATAATCTGATAGTTTGAGAATTTAGAGAACATTTTAAAATTTTTAAAGTATTTTTAATAAAGTGAATATACTTAAGGAGTTTTATGATATTTACTCTAAAATTAATTGATACTCCATGAATTAGAAACCATATTGTGCGGAATACGTGGGATATACATGCACGTATAAAGTAGAAGAAAAAAAGAAAGTAAATGTGATCCGTACTTATCCCAAATCAGCGTTTTAGGTTTAATGGGAGCGCTTCTTTTAGGAAAAAGAGAAGATGGGATTATGTGGGTGTGGGTGTGGGTGTGGGTGTGGGTGGATAATTAATGTTGGTGTTGAAAAACAAAAAGCCTGCGCAGGAGGTCAAATCCGCCTCAGTCACTCACTCACTCACTCACCCCATACATTATTCACCTAGCTCATTTTTTTTATTTCCATTTTGCCACCTCAACAAAATCCTCTATTTCCAAAACCACAATATACTATGAATCTCAATTTCCTCATCTTTAATTCACAATAGAAAATAATTTATGATATCAATAATACACTATGTTCATTGTTCAATATCCAAATTATTGACTTTTAACGAAAATATTTCAATTTATACAAAATTAACAAAATAGTCTCATAATTCAATTTCTTATCATTAAAAGATATATGCGGCTCTCATCGAATGGTGATGTGAATTTTAACATAAATATGAGCTTGCATCAAAATAATATGGCTCGTTTCCCAATGTAATTTTTTTGTTTTTACAAAATAAATATTCCCTACGTACCAACGAAAGCGGTGTGTATTCTTTTTTGAGCCGTCCCAATGAAAATGATGCATTTCATTTTTTGATAACAATTTTACACTACAAATAATGGACCCACACACTTTTACACTACAATCTTATTTCTCTTAAATACCGTGCTAAAAAGAAGCGCACCGCTTTTGTTGGGACGGAGAGAGTAATTTCTAACGTGCTATGTCATCTTTTTGTGATTTGATGATTAAATTGTGAAATACTATGTTTTACTCCCTCCGTCCCATGAAACATGATCCAATTTTCTTTTTGGTTTGTTCCACGAAGCTTGAACTGTTACTAAAAATGACAAAAAAATTATTATTTATTCACATTTTCACTTTTTCACCTACCACACTTAACACACAAAATATCAATTTTTTTAATTCCTGAGCCGAAAATAACTAGATCATGTTTCATGGGACGAAGGGAGTATTAATTTTGTGATAGTTCTAATATTTAATTGTAATTATATAATCAAAATTCAAACGTATGTAAATAAGATGAAAAACGACTATAATTAAGTATATTCGTTTGCTTTTTATCCCTTTAAATGGAGGGATAAAAAAAATTTATACCTTTAAATGTCTCTTTTTTTATTCCACATTTTATACAAAAGAGAAGTTCACTATTTTTCATTTTTTATTTTCACTTTAAGGAGTGATAATATCAGCACATTAAAATAGAGGGATAATATTATCCCTCTTTGAAGTAAAAATAAGAAAGAAAAAACAATAAACTTTTCTTTTCTATAAAATGTGAAATAAAAAATATATATTTAAAAATATAAATTTTTATTATCCCCCATTTTCTGGTCGATGACAGTACACGCACCCTACTAAGAATAGCATGAATATTAGTAGTAAATCGTAATTATTGGTAGTAAAATGCGAGATGAAATGGAATGAATGTAAAAAAATTGGGGTGGTGTGCAATAATGAAGGTTGGGATGGGACCAAGTGGCAGGGCGTGGGAGAGGACGAACATGACATTGTCGGTTGTTTTTTGTGCTCAGATCGATTGTTAACCTCAGCAGTTGTTTCCCACTCATCTCTTCTCTCACCTCCCTCTCTCTCTCCTCCCCCTCCTTAGCTTCATCACAAGCAACCAACCTGTCTCTTGTTGGATACTTAGTTGGCTGTTGGAACCACTGCAACACACACCCCACTGCCACTAGTAATAATTCTTCCGTTTTTCCTATCAATTTTCACACCCCTTTTTTTTGTGAGCTAATCTGTCTTCCTTGAGCTCTCTTTAGTTGAGGTTTAAGAGTAGACGTACAACCGGCTTAGGGCACTCCTCCAGATGCTGTGTTTCTCTCTCTAACACTGATTAGGTGTTGGCTAATTTAGCAATAAATGGATTTGGAAGGCAAGGTTGTTGCGATTTGCAGTACAAGTGTGAATAATTCGAGTATGCAGATCATTAATCCCAAATTTAGAGTTAGTTAAGCTAGTATCTTGATCGTTTTATCCAAGAAAGAATTTAGTTTTAGTAATTTAGTTTTAGTATTTCTAGGGTTTGATCAAGAATGTCGTTACCTGGCGAAGACAAGGAAATGAGGGTACAAGGATACTCCCTCGAGAACCCGCCTGATAAATCGCGGGGCTCCGACCCGTATTCGGGCGGATCCAAGCACAAACCCGGCTCCAACAATCACCCGCGGGTGAGCTACCGCGAGTGCCTCAAGAACCACGCCGCCAACATCGGCGGCAACGTCACCGACGGCTGCGGCGAGTTCATGCCCAGCGGCGACGAGGGCAGCCTGGAGGCGCTCAAGTGCGCCGCCTGCAGCTGCCACCGCAACTTCCACCGCCGGGAGCACCACGGCGAGTCTCCCGCCACCGCCGCCATGGTGCACCCCCTCCAGCTGCCGCCCCCGCTCCCGTCCCCCTCCATGAGCCAGCACCGCGCCGGCACCCACTGGAGCCCCATGGTGCAGCCGGTGAAGATGGCCTTCGGCGGGGCCGGGAGCGCCGGCACCGACTCCTCCAGCGAGGAGCTCAACTTCAACGCCTTCCACTCGAGCGCGGTGGCGCCGCCGCCGCCGCAGTTCGTGGCGAAGAAGAGGTTCCGGACCAAGTTCACGGCGGAGCAGAAGGAGAAGATGCTGGAGTTCGCGGAGAAGCTGGGGTGGCGGATTCCCAGAGAAGACGACACCGAGGTGCAGAGATTCTGCGCTGAGGTTGGTGTTAAGAGGCAGGTTTTCAAAGTCTGGATGCATAACAACAAAACTTCTTCTTCCTCCAAGAAAATTCCCCAAGAATTTTAGTACTATTATTTTTGTATTCAATGTCACATTAATTTCGGGGGATTTTGTTATCCATTATCATCATCTTTAAATATATTAGTTTAGATGAGCTAGCATGTTATTCTAGTGATGGGTAGATTGGTATGTTGATACGGAATATGCATGCTTCTTAATTTCTTAGTAAGAACTTTCTCTATTCATATTTCTCTCAAATTTATTTCATGTTTTCATTTCATGTTATATATGCTTGTTTTAATCAATCGTTCGGCTTCATGAGTTTTTTTTCTTTTCTTTTCTAGCTTTTCAAAGGAATTTAAGATCAACAATTATTCTTCATTTTCACTCTAAATGATTCCAACCTGCAACTTATTGGTTGGAGGGAAAACGTCTTTCTAACGCTCAAGAACTTCGTTGTCTTGAGCTTGGAAGAGTAATGTTTCATGTGGTTTGAAGTGATTTTGCATTTAGTTTATGGGTTAGTGTACTCATTCATGGATACTACTTTACATATTGATGGTTTCACATTTAATATCCTTTTTTTTTCATTTATGGATGTATAATTGGTTAATTCAAAGTTTTTCCACAAAAGAAACATTTTGTAAGTTGTTGTTTGTTTTTTAATAGGTTTTGATAGAGTTGTTGTTGCGTATTATTTGTGGTGTATCTGATTCAGATGCAGCAAAGGCTCCGAGAAGGAAGTAATAGAAGAGGTGCTATGGAAAAGCAAGTAGGCTAGCATTGAATAATGATTTTTCACATTTAAGGCAATTCGACTGTGCAGATCTTTTATCATCTATGTCAGTTTATTCGGAGTTCTTTTTTATTGGGAAAAATATCAAATTCATTCTGCTATTTCAAGGATGAAAAAACTAGCATATGGAGTGTAACAATTCAAACATTTTAGCAATTTTAGATGTGTATATATATACCAACTTTCGACCAAGATTATGCACTTAGTATATTTTTTACCTCTTAAAATCTGTTATGGAATGAAAATTCACTGCATCTTGGATAAAAAAAAAATTATTTGGATTTTATTTATTAGATTTGAAGTTTTCTTTAAAAAAAAAAAAAACTTAAATGTGTTCTAAGGGATGTCAAAAAAGCCCGAAACCGACGGGTCGACCCGAATAGACCGATAAAAAAGGTGGGTTAGGACTGAAAATTTTTAACCCGAATGGCCCGAACCGAAAATAGCCCGAGCCCGATAAGGTTGGCCCGAAAACCGAGTGGGTTGGCCCGATTAACCGAACACTTTCTTAATAATTGATATCTAAACTTTAATATTTTATTTTTTAATTTGATAATAACATTTTGATGCTTGTATAAAGAAATATAGTAATTTATGTTATAGCTATATACAATTTTTATCGGAAACAAAGTTAAAATTAGATATTATGTAAATTTACATTAAAATAACACTAATTTTTGTATCTAAAATAAGGCGAAATGTTTTGATTTAAAAAGCACGACATATTTTAATTGCAATAATATGATTCTCCATACAAAAAAATTATACATATAAAAAAATCGTAAATTTGTGGGCCCGAACGGGCTAGCCCGAAACCGAGTGGGTTAGGATTAGGGTCGAAAAATTTTAGCCCGAAAAATAAAAAAATCGACTAGCCCGAACCGAAAATAGCCCGAACCGAAAATAACCCGAAACCGAGTGGGTTGGCCCGATTGACATCCCTTGTTCTAATAGTAAAGAATTATAATGAAATCTTGAAATATGTCCACCTATATGATATCAATGTAGTTTTCGGGATGTTAATCGACCTAATTATTTAATCGAGCTTCATAAAAAAAAATGTTGAATTTACTCAAATCAATGTGAAGTACCGTTTCTACTCTTGGATGGTGATAAGGTTGTTTGGTTTTCTATAAAAGTTCTTACACTTATCTTATACAATTATTAGTTAGAAACATGTACAAAATCTGAAAGTGACGCAATTATTATAACTTGACGTCACTTTGACATATTAAATGGTGAAAAAATATAAACATGCAAACCTTGTACCATGGAATTCTAAAAAAATGAATGATTTGTTTATTAATTTAAAACATCAATATAAAAGTTAAAAAATAACAAATTATTTATATATTATACTCCTAAATTAAATTATCTACTCAAATATGTTATTAGTAGCCAATACATCGCATTAGCTGATGATATTTGTTTAAACCACAGTTATCGGCGGCTAATCCGATTTATCCCATAATCATCAACGATTAATCACATATTTGGGTAGATAATTTAATTTGGGAGTGAAATATATAATGTTTTAATTTTTTAACCTTTATACTAATGTTCTAATTTAACAAATTGATGAAGGCCTAGATAGTGTAATTTTTTTTTATAGTAAAAGATACACATTGATGTGAAATAAGAGTGAAAGTGAGTCTAACAAAATTTGAATTGTTGTGACATTAAATTTCACTTTATGCATACATTTGATTTTATATGAAATAATAAGACTGCACATAAAATAATAGATGGATGTTTACTAGATGAACATTATATTTCACGTGAATTTGTACTAAAAAAAAGTCAGACTTAAATCCTACATAAGGAGATATTCGGGAATGAGAAACACAAACTCAAAAACTCATTTACGTTATTTGAGAATGCAAATTGAAGAATATAAATCCTAAAAATTTCAAAAACCCTTTTGTGCAAGAGGTCAAGCAATTTGTCTTCAATTTCCTATCGAAAATTCTCTCATATCCTTCCTAAAAGTTATTGTTTTTACTTTTTATCAATTAAGAGAGCATGCATGTTTTACGATTTGACCGTGAACTAAATTCGTTATTTAATTTTTTGAGCATTTTAGGAAGAAATTGAACATGTTCCTAGTACATTATAGTATGATATTCATGAAAAAAATGAGTAGTCACCGACACTAGCCGCCGACCTAGCTAATGATTTTTCAACGGCTAATCACTTTTCCAACTATTTTTTTATTTTTATGTATTAAATCATATTTTAATATTTTATCTTATTTTATAGATGGAATTCAAGAAATCATATACTCCCTCCGTCCGCCAAAATTATGTAAAATTGCTTGGGCACGAGATTTAATAAAATTGGTGATGATTTTGATGTAGTGGAGAAAGGGTCCCACCACTTTATGAGATGTGTGGTTGAGATTGAATTTTGAGTGGGTTTTTTGTAAATAAAGAGTGTTAGTAAGGATAAAATATTAAAGAGGATGGTGGGACCATTGCCATAAAAGGAAAGTGACATAATCTTGGCGGACGCCAAATATAGTAATTTTTACATAATCTTGGCGGACGGAGGGAATATGTGAGAACATGTGAGCTTTTGAGGATTTAAAGTATGTTGGTGGGGCTACAGAGGTCATTACCCTTATAAATGAATAGTTTGTGAATATGTTGTACAATATTAACAACCATATGGTAACGAATTTGTTATGTACGAACTGCCAAATGTATTATCTTGTGACAAATCGATTTGGTAGGGAAACGAAATGTGGCTTGAATACAACCCATGATTTTGATTGGTTGTTGGCAACTGAATAATATTCCATCGTATATGTTGAGCATAAAAACGCACCAGTGGAAGAAGCATGCACCCCTTCTTTTGATTTTGCTCAGTCTTCGGAGTACAAATATGAAGCACGATCTGGTCAATATGATATAATTTGGTGGAACCGATTCAGAGATATGCTTAATTGGATTCTTTTGTCGACACACAACATCATGGTGGTCAAAGTTTGCCTCCACTACAATACTTTTCATAGGATGACCAACCGCTAGACGAATCTGCATGGATTCCACCATAAACCCTTAATGTAATGTGTGGAAGAATGAATAAGGTGCAAACAGAAGATGCCCCTGACGAAGAAACAGAAGCACTAAATGTCGCATAGGATGAAGATGATTCTGATGGAGATGATAAAGAATATGATCTTGCAAACGAGCCTCAAACTGATCTTGATGCCTTTGAAGAGTAATTAAACGAGGAGGTTATAGATTTAACGACGACTTAGCGAGCAAGTTGGATTTGACCAAGGAGAAGCCGTCAAGATAACCCGAGCCCCGACGTTGAGGATCTTACTAATTGGTTAGTTCTGATTATTTCATTGGACGTGATAACTTCACTCGTGGCTGGCAAAAATGACCCATCAAGAGTAGTGGGTCTGGTAAAGGCCCAATGTGATCTGTTAATAAAAATGCACTTATATACGACCAGAATACACCATTTACACCTTTAACACGATTAATCACTATTTTACAAATAATATAAACAACTAATACAATTACTAGCAAGCTACAAGCAAAGTATCGTATCCACAGGGACTAATAAGGAAAAACACAATGAATAATCATAATAAATTTTAATTTATTATCCAGGCATAAGAACAAGAAATATGATAAAAATCTAAAACTAGACTCAACTAATGCAAAATAAAATCAAAGAAATAAATCAGATTATAAAAAACACCGATCCTAGAGAATATAATGACGTTAATTAAACTTATGTATTTAACCTGTTGATTCAACTACCAATTTAATACAGCCCTGATGAAAGGTCACAATTATATTTATAATCTTCTCTAACGGACAGCTATGAAAGTAGATTAATAAATTTCCTATCACATTCAAGTCTCAAGAGAATAAATTAAGTCCCAAATGCATATAAAGAATAACTTCCTATAGTCCACCTATCACATTTAAGTCTTAATGTAAAACTATATCATGCATTCCTAAATTGACTGGACAATTATCACATTCAAGTCTCAAACTAAACAACTGACATACAAATTATTGATCAGGTAATTCACAACAAATGAGGCACCATGAATCATGAATCACAAGGAAAATTAATATCAATAAATCAAATACGTACATTCAATCAACTATATACAGACCCTAGAATCAGAAAACAAATTAGTTAGACATAGTAAAATAAATCAACGTCATAATTCAAAAGAAAGTAATTAAAATAAATAAGATTGATAAAACCCGAAAATAATTCAAAAGAACGACTGAAATCTTCAATATTGTCAAAAATAAATCTAAGACCTAAAAACTATTAAAGCAATAAATTCTAAAGTTAAAAACTGGAAAATATAAGAAAAAGTGAAATGAGGTGTCTACTAGGTCAATAAAAGGGATTATAGGCACAAGAGAAAAACACAGTACAAAACTCGAAAATACTGATAGATCTTGCAAAAACTAGGAAATCTCGACTACCATTATTCACTATTGTGCATAAGTTTCTTGATTTAGTAATATCTCTCTCATTTGAACTTCGACTTATGATTTGTTTGCATCCACAAACTCGTATCGAGATAATCTACCACTTCATTCATACCATATTTCGAAATTCAACTTAAATATTTCTGTAGATTTCATCAAAGTACGAGAAAGTATCATATTCACAAGACAAATAAATTCAACACAAAACAACCATCAAATACTCAATTTCCTACCAAATTGATATCATGATAAACATTAAATTAAAATCATAAAAAAAAAGTGAGTGTTATCAACGACACACGAATTCCTCAGTCATTCCTCACACTTTTGCCACTTTGCTTTGTACTTTTATTTTTCAATGAGAGTCTAGCCAAGGAATAAACAAACCCTTTGCGCACCTTTTCTTTTCTATTACGTTTTTATTTACTTTGGACAGCTTTGGTGTTGTCCAAAAATTGCTTTAATTTTAGAATTCAAGTATGTTTATTTCTCTTATTTCTTTTCTGTTATATTATTTAATTATGTCTAGGTAATTGTTTTACTTGGTTTGAGTTAAAATTGAGTTGAGATGAGCATGTCTGAGGGTATGGCCTTTGACTAGGTCTTTCTCTTGTATTTGCCATTATAGCTGGTAAATTGGGCGGGCTGGGCCGGCCCGGCCCGACCCAGCGGGCTTTCGAGATTTACCGGGCTGGCCCGGCCTGGCCCGAAATTGACCGGGCTGCCAATTTTCAAGCCCAGCCTAGCCTCGATCGGGCCACCGGGCTGTCGGGCCAAACCCGCCCAATGATTTTTTTCGCTAAATCCTGTTTTTTTAATAAAAAATTAAATAAATTAAAATAATAATTATAGACAAATTCGATCATAACTAACGATTTTAACACATAAGTTTAAACAATTAATTCTATTATTGTCCTAACATGTGATGTGATCGTGTGATTTTAGAATTATCAAACCCAAACTGAATTACATAATTCTATATATGCCTGAACATGCAACTCTCTCTCTCTCTAATAAAAAAAATTCCTCAATGTCACATTGTCACTCCATTTCCCAGATATAATTTGTTGATATCACATAACATATAATCACTGGTTATAGAAATTTAAATATGCTTGGAAATTCTCATTTGTTTTGTGCAGACTTGCCAATAAACTTCACAATCAAGTCACCAACCACCAAAAGAAGCTTTGCCTATTTCAAAACTGGTAGCAATAGCATCAGGAATTAGTATATTAAAATTATAAATATAATATTTAATTAAAATTAAATTAATAAAAATATATTTTAAAAATACAACCGGGCGGGCTTTTTAGCCCCGGGCCCGATCAGCCCGGCGGGCTAATTGGACAAGCTTTTTAGGCCCAGATTTTTTCGGGTCTATATTTTGTACAGCCCAGCCCAGCCCTAAATACGGCCGGGCCGGGCCGGGCCTATTTTTCCAGCTCTATTTGCCATCCCCAATAAAATGTGTAGTAGCCCGCTCTTTTAATTATGATTAAAACTAGTAAATGCAAAAATTTTTATAAATGAATCCAGTTTATGGTCCTGATTTTTTTTTTATTCAGAAACGAAGTTATTATTTTAGCTTTATACTTTATAACGTATGAGAAAAACGCGACGAGGATTATTCAGTCATTCAAAAATTTATTACCCAGTTTAATAACTGACTTAGCAAAGTCAAGTTATTAATTTATATGCGATAGAAATATTATTTCTATTATCTACTAGAAGTCGATGAATTATTCCGACTGCAACGCAGATTAAATCTACGGATTTAATTTAAGTTATATTACAGTTTATTAAGTTAGCAGGCAAGGAAAAAGATATCAAGCAAGATACAGAAATGCGATGATTGAAAATCGAAGCCAGTATTTATTTACAGTTCACAGATTACAGGCTAGTTACCAGCTTGGGGAAAATCGTTTAGTATATTACAAAAACAAAAGCTCTTCAATCAATTAGAGTTTAAATACAGTTATTATTTCAATCTTTTGCTAATGATGTACACGTCTTTACTCCCCACTTCTCCACTCCACCAATTTCCCCACCACACTCAAAGTATCAGCACCAACACCAACCCCACCTCACCAAACATCCCACTCCACCAACTCCATTATCTTTTGCTCCCCACCAAATCCTTCTCCCTTCTTACTCAATAGATCGCCAGTGGAGCTGTTTAAGAAAATCCAATTCGTATATTCCAACAGAATGTTTACAGCAAGCTCATGCCAACATCAAAACCAAGTTTCACACAGAAAAAAAAACACCCGAAATAACATCTATAATCTCCGAGATCTCCTTATTCAAACAGTATATGCCAACAAATTTTCACCAAGAAGAAGAAAACAGATCAGCCAATCAAGCACAAATAGACAAGGTAAACACTAGGCTCAGCTCATTGAATCCATTCGTTTTTCATCCAACAAGCATGATCGATTAAAGGATACTAAGCATACAATGAGTATATTCATAAAGAGACTTAGCAAACTCATATGATCTTTAGGCAGAAATCAGTTTATGCTATATTTTCTTATCACACGAGGCAAGCAAGGAAATTTCTTGATACATTAGTAAACCACGAACTTAGTTTTATCTCTTGCATAATCAATTATAGAAATACCATAATTCAATAGAAAAAGGGAGAGAGTGAGGCTTGAGCCGGTTCTTGAGCAGAGGACAGATTTCAGCGGCATCTCCTGCTGCCTCGGCGGAAATTGCGTGACAACAGCAGCAGCGTCACGAACGAAACAACGGCGCTGAATCGCTGATCTTCCACAAACGGTGGAGATGGCGGCAGAACCATGGCGGCAGAGGCGGAAAAGAAACAAGGCTCGACTCCCCGCCTGCTTTGACATCTGAATCGGGACCGGAACGGAGGAAGAAGGCGGCGTGACGCAACTCGAACCTCATCGGGACCCCAAACAGCAACAACGATCCAAGGACAGCAGCGGATCGGCGAGCCTTTCACCTGCCGCCGGGAGGAACAGCGGCACCATTCCAAGGGGCAGCAGCGGCGCGGTGAGAGGCGTAGGCACCGGATGAGAGAATTGCCAGAGGTAGCAAGTTTCTCCCCACCACTCGCCGATTCTGGATGGCAGCAGGGGCGGCGGAGGATCGAAAACCAGAGGCGAAAGTAGAGGAGAACCAGGGCTCGACTCTTTGCCCACCTTGACGTCTGAGTTGGGACACTTGAATGGCTCGGAAGAGAGAGCGAGGCGACGTCGGCTTCGCCGATTGACGGCCAGAGAACCACGGCAGTGGCGATTTCAGATTTGGGAGAAAAATTAGGGCTTGCACGATTTCTGGATTTGGGAGAATTAGAGAGATGATTAGCGAGAGGGAGAAATGTATGAGGAGGAAGGGAGGCACGACCTTGCCGGGCTTAGGCGGCGGCGACGCCGGCAACCTCGTCGGAGCCGAGGTCGAGAGAGCTCGACTGGATTTTGAGTTTTTCAGTGAGAGAGAAAAGAGAGAAGCGTGCGTCTGAGAGAGAGAGACCGAGTGGGAGAGATAAGGAAGGATTTGGGCCATTTTATGTGGGCCGAATTTTGGGCTTTGTTTAATTTGTTTTGGGCTTCCTATTTTATATTATTTGGGCCCTCTTCTATCTGTGTAATTGGGCTCGAATTGTTTTTAAGATTTGGGCTTTCCATTTATTTAATTTTCGGGCTTGAATTTTTATGGCTTGGGCTTCACATCTAAATTCGAATTGGGCCTTTATCTATATTATTTGGGCCGAATTATTTGAGCTTGGGTTTGTTTTATTCTAAAGGAATTGAGCTTCCAATTTAATTGATTGGGCTTCATTTAAATTCGAACTGGGCGAGTCTTTTATTTAATTGGCCCTTCTGATTATTTCTATTGAGCTTGATTTATTTAAGGAGTTGGCCCGATGCATATTTTATGATGGGCTATTATTCTAATCCCATTTATATTTCGTTGGGCCAGTTTAATTCATTATTTGGGCCGATTAAATTGCCTATTGGACTAAGATTTATTCTTTCCAGCCCACATTAATTATCAGTGAGTGGGCCGATTCTTATTCAGTAAATAAGCCGCTCAGTTTATTAATTATTATTTTTGGACTACAGATTTAAAAGCGAGCTGTTACTGTTTATTTCATTAAGGCCACTGGTTTATTTAATTAATTGGCTACTCTCTTTTGAGCCTATTAATTATTTGAGGTTATATTAGTAATTAGGTTTCTATCGAAAAGCCCAATAATTTCTACAAGGTCACACCTCGATTAAAGCCGAGTTAGTCCTATTTTCGATCGAGTACAAAGGCGAGATTTATTTTACAATTAGAATATTCCGATGGGAAAGGAAGGATCACAGTTTTATTCGACCACGCTAGATGAGAGTTAGTTAAATCTATTAACGAGGATTAATAGTAGAATTCCCGATTATCGCTCAGAAGATTAGTTCATGCATACAAGATTCATGCATAGTTAATTACGCTTTTTCATTAATTGAGAATTTTCCTCGAGGCAATGTCTTATTTTACATTCTCGTGATTAAGGTCAAGCGCGAGAGTAAGAACTATTCAAGAAGTCACAGTACTTAGCAAAACTTTGCTATCAGGTGGGCAATTTCTTACGCGTAAATAAAATGCTATGCATGTGTTATGCTTTAAAATGCAAATTGGATCTTCAAGTGTGGTATGCTTTATTATGCTTTACGCTAAATGATTTACGCTTGATTACGCTTGAATGCTTTACGCTGATAAGTTTATGCCTGTGATTGATGCTTGCGTCTGTTGGGGAAGGCCTCCCTCAACAGTACGATGCCGTGTCCGTTGAGGAGGGCCTTCCTCACGGCGCGATGCCCGTGTCCGCTGAGAGAGGCCTCTCTCGCGGCGCGATGCCAGTATGCCAGTATGTCAGTGTTACAGCGTCTATTGGGGGAGGCCTCCCTCAATAGTACGATGCCGTGACCGCTGAGGGAGGCTCCCCCTCACGGTGCGATGCCCGTGTTCGTTGGGGAAGGCCTTCTCCACGACACGATGCGTGCTTATGATTGTTAATGATGAAGAATGCGCTCATGCTGTTTATGAATTTGGAAATGTTTAATGAGCAAGGGATATGAAAGAAACTCATGCCTCTTATGCGATATTGTGAAATTGTTAATGATGTTATGTTATATGCTTGGCAACTGCCCACTAAGTACTCTTGTACTTAGCCCTTCGATGTTTATGTTTGTGCAGGTTGAGCTGTGATGGGCGATGAAGTGTTGTTGCTGAGTGGAGTTTTTGTCGAACTTAAAGTAGGCTCAGAAAGGATACATGTCTTCATACATGTATCTCAGTTATGCATTCCGCTATAAACACTGATTATTTCAGTTACATCTTCCGTTGCAAACTCTGATAATGTTTTAGCCAAGCCCCTAACGATGCCTTTTTCCTTTTTAAGGAATATAACGCGTATACAAGTTCTTTGAGTACCCTTTTTATGCGACCTATGCCTTTTTCCTTTTTAAGGAATATTTCACGCGTATTCAAGTCCTTTGAGTATTCTTTTATACGCCCCTTTCTCAACCCGCTTCTTAATTTCCCTTCCCCAGTCATGGTTTTCCCGGATTAATTATCCTTAATTAAGGCCGGTCGTGACAGAGTGGTATCAGAGCAGTTCGTTTGCTCTGAGCCTAATAGTTTATTTAAGCCAAACTTAGAATGGATCACTAAAGTGTCTAGAGTTCAATCGACAAAGCTCAGCACTTCATCGCATCACACTCAACGAAGCAGAATGGTAAGCTATTCCAAGTTTTGAGTTAATGTTTACAAAAAGTGAAAATTATCGTAATAGCAAAGTGAGTAACTGTTAATAACTATGTTATGTTGTTATTGAATGAAATGATTTACGCAAGCGCGATTAAGTATGCCTATGGAATGAATCCCTATGAACATAGAGCTATTAAGATATGAGATCACCACTACGACAGAACATAGAAGCAAACATAGACAAAAATTAGATTGTATCTTTTGGTGGCTATAGTGAAGGAAGCAAGATAAGTGATACGTATAGAAAAAAAATTTCTTAAGCTGATGATATTATAGCCACTATAAATCTCCATGACTTATGCTTAAGTATCCAGTTTAGATGATGTGATAATATATGCTTAAGGATTGTTATGACTCATAGATTTGAGATGCTAAGGACCCTTAAAGCTTACTACATCAATGATCAATGATGTCATTGGAGTCATGACTTGTTTACAAGTTATATTAAGTTGACATTTACAAGAATTCTTTTGAGGCTTGTATTAGATTATGCTAGAGTGTACTAATTGGCACATCTTTGCTATCAGAATGCCGCCTAAGAGAGGACGCCCTGCGAAAAACAATAACAATCGCAGAAACCGTAACGCTGTACCCAAAGAACCACAAGATGCTCGAGGACATAACCCATCCCCTCCGCCTCCGACTAGGAGAGTCGAAGAACTCTTTTTAAGGCAAAATCCACCTACGTTTGACGGAACGAGTGAACCGGCTGAAGCTGAGATTTGGGTGCGTGCAATGGAACGCATTTTCAACTTTCTACGTTGTACTGATGAGGAGCGCCTATCTTGCGTCTCTTTCCAACTAACAGGATCAGCTGACTTCTGGTGGGAAGCACGTCGAAAAATTCTGACACCTGAACAATGGGCAAGTTATACTTGGGAAGATTTTAAGACGGGATTATATGATAAATATATTCCGAAAAGCTATAGGAAGAAGAAAGAAGCTGAGTTCTACGAGTTGAAGCAAGGAAATAAATCTGTGGTTGAATACGACAAGGAATTCTGCAACCTGTCTAGGTTTGCTCCGCAACAAGTGGACACAGATGAGAAGATGGCAGAGAAATTTTGTGCCGGTCTACGGTACGAAATTAGGATGGCTCTAGCAAGCCACGGAGGACTCTCATACACGGAGTCTCTGAACAGGGCACTTGACATTGAAGCTGCAATGCCGTCAGACAAGTCAGCCCCACCATTTATCTCAACGTCAAATGATCCACCAGGAGCCTCGCATACTCTCAAAGGGAAGCGCAAGTGGGACAACAACGAAGACAATATCAATCCGATTAATAAGCGAGTATGGCAAGAATATGAACGGGCCGAACAGTTTATTCAACCAAGGCACGAGGCACAGACTAACCTCGAGTCAACTGGGGGTAGCCAAAGTCAGAGAGGAATTTCACCTTGCCCAAATTGTGGTAAGATGCATAGGAGTGTCTGTCGGACTGGAACTAACGGTTGTTACAATTGTGGACAAAAGGGTCACTACTCCACGCAATGCCCCCACAAATAACGAGGTTCAGCAATTGAGAACACCCACACCCCCTTGCCAGCAATACGCGGACACTTGCGTAATCAGCCTCAATCACATCAGTGAAAATCTTATGGAGACATCGCAGACAAGAGAAGTTACGCGGGAACTTGAAGACAAGATGAAGGAAAAATATCCCGAACTGTTTTAGCAGAGATATGCAAATTTCGGGACGAAATTTTTGTTAAGAGGGGTAGTATGTAGTAGCCCGCTCTTTTAATTATGATTAAAACTAGTAAATGCAAAAATTTTTATAAATGAATCCAGTTTATGGTCCTGATTTTTTTTTTTATCAGAAACGAAGTTATTATTTTAGCTTTATACTTTATAACGTATGAGAAAAACGCGACGAGGATTATTCAGTCATTCAAAAATTTATTACCCAGTTTAATAACTGACTTAGCAAAGTCAAGTTATTAATTTATATGCGATAGAAATATTATTTCTATTATCTACTAGAAGTCGATGAATTATTCCGACTGCAACGCAGATTAAATCTACGGATTTAATTTAAGTTATATTACAGTTTATTAAGTTAGCAGGCAAGGAAAAAGATATCAAGCAAGATACAGAAATGCGATGATTGAAAATCGAAGCCAGTATTTATTTACAGTTCACAGATTACAGGCTAGTTACCAGCTTGGGGAAAATCGTTTAGTATATTACAAAAACAAAAGCTCTTCAATCAATTAGAGTTTAAATACAGTTATTATTTCAATCTTTTGCTAATGATGTACACGTCTTTACTCCCCACTTCTCCACTCCACCAATTTCCCCACCACACTCAAAGTATCAGCACCAACACCAACCCCACCTCACCAAACATCCCACTCCACCAACTCCATTATCTTTTGCTCCCCACCAAATCCTTCTCCCTTCTTACTCAATAGATCGCCAGTGGAGCTGTTTAAGAAAATCCAATTCGTATATTCCAACAGAATGTTTACAGCAAGCTCATGCCAACATCAAAACCAAGTTTCACACAGAAAAAAAAACACCCGAAATAACATCTATAATCTCCGAGATCTCCTTATTCAAACAGTATATGCCAACAAATTTTCACCAAGAAGAAGAAAACAGATCAGCCAATCAAGCACAAATAGACAAGGTAAACACTAGGCTCAGCTCATTGAATCCATTCGTTTTTCATCCAACAAGCATGATCGATTAAAGGATACTAAGCATACAATGAGTATATTCATAAAGAGACTTAGCAAACTCATATGATCTTTAGGCAGAAATCAGTTTATGCTATATTTTCTTATCACACGAGGCAAGCAAGGAAATTTCTTGATACATTAGTAAACCACGAACTTAGTTTTATCTCTTGCATAATCAATTATAGAAATACCATAATTCAATAGAAAAAGGGAGAGAGTGAGGCTTGAGCCGGTTCTTGAGCAGAGGACAGATTTCAGCGGCATCTCCTGCTGCCTCGGCGGAAATTGCGTGACAACAGCAGCAGCGTCACGAACGAAACAACGGCGCTGAATCGCTGATCTTCCACAAACGGTGGAGATGGCGGCAGAACCATGGCGGCAGAGGCGGAAAAGAAACAAGGCTCGACTCCCCGCCTGCTTTGACATCTGAATCGGGACCGGAACGGAGGAAGAAGGCGGCGTGACGCAACTCGAACCTCATCGGGACCCCAAACAGCAACAACGATCCAAGGACAGCAGCGGATCGGCGAGCCTTTCACCTGCCGCCGGGAGGAACAGCGGCACCATTCCAAGGGGCAGCAGCGGCGCGGTGAGAGGCGTAGGCACCGGATGAGAGAATTGCCAGAGGTAGCAAGTTTCTCCCCACCACTCGCCGATTCTGGATGGCAGCAGGGGCGGCGGAGGATCGAAAACCAGAGGCGAAAGTAGAGGAGAACCAGGGCTCGACTCTTTGCCCACCTTGACGTCTGAGTTGGGACACTTGAATGGCTCGGAAGAGAGAGCGAGGCGACGTCGGCTTCGCCGATTGACGGCCAGAGAACCACGGCAGTGGCGATTTCAGATTTGGGAGAAAAATTAGGGCTTGCACGATTTCTGGATTTGGGAGAATTAGAGAGATGATTAGCGAGAGGGAGAAATGTATGAGGAGGAAGGGAGGCACGACCTTGCCGGGCTTAGGCGGCGGCGACGCCGGCAACCTCGTCGGAGCCGAGGTCGAGAGAGCTCGACTGGATTTTGAGTTTTTCAGTGAGAGAGAAAAGAGAGAAGCGTGCGTCTGAGAGAGAGAGACCGAGTGGGAGAGATAAGGAAGGATTTGGGCCATTTTATGTGGGCCGAATTTTGGGCTTTGTTTAATTTGTTTTGGGCTTCCTATTTTATATTATTTGGGCCCTCTTCTATCTGTGTAATTGGGCTCGAATTGTTTTTAAGATTTGGGCTTTCCATTTATTTAATTTTCGGGCTTGAATTTTTATGGCTTGGGCTTCACATCTAAATTCGAATTGGGCCTTTATCTATATTATTTGGGCCGAATTATTTGAGCTTGGGTTTGTTTTATTCTAAAGGAATTGAGCTTCCAATTTAATTGATTGGGCTTCATTTAAATTCGAACTGGGCGAGTCTTTTATTTAATTGGCCCTTCTGATTATTTCTATTGAGCTTGATTTATTTAAGGAGTTGGCCCGATGCATATTTTATGATGGGCTATTATTCTAATCCCATTTATATTTCGTTGGGCCAGTTTAATTCATTATTTGGGCCGATTAAATTGCCTATTGGACTAAGATTTATTCTTTCCAGCCCACATTAATTATCAGTGAGTGGGCCGATTCTTATTCAGTAAATAAGCCGCTCAGTTTATTAATTATTATTTTTGGACTACAGATTTAAAAGCGAGCTGTTACTGTTTATTTCATTAAGGCCACTGGTTTATTTAATTAATTGGCTACTCTCTTTTGAGCCTATTAATTATTTGAGGTTATATTAGTAATTAGGTTTCTATCGAAAAGCCCAATAATTTCTACAAGGTCACACCTCGATTAAAGCCGAGTTAGTCCTATTTTCGATCGAGTACAAAGGCGAGATTTATTTTACAATTAGAATATTCCGATGGGAAAGGAAGGATCACAGTTTTATTCGACCACGCTAGATGAGAGTTAGTTAAATCTATTAACGAGGATTAATAGTAGAATTCCCGATTATCGCTCAGAAGATTAGTTCATGCATACAAGATTCATGCATAGTTAATTACGCTTTTTCATTAATTGAGAATTTTCCTCGAGGCAATGTCTTATTTTACATTCTCGTGATTAAGGTCAAGCGCGAGAGTAAGAACTATTCAAGAAGTCACAGTACTTAGCAAAACTTTGCTATCAGGTGGGCAATTTCTTACGCGTAAATAAAATGCTATGCATGTGTTATGCTTTAAAATGCAAATTGGATCTTCAAGTGTGGTATGCTTTATTATGCTTTACGCTAAATGATTTACGCTTGATTACGCTTGAATGCTTTACGCTGATAAGTTTATGCCTGTGATTGATGCTTGCGTCTGTTGGGGAAGGCCTCCCTCAACAGTACGATGCCGTGTCCGTTGAGGAGGGCCTTCCTCACGGCGCGATGCCCGTGTCCGCTGAGAGAGGCCTCTCTCGCGGCGCGATGCCAGTATGCCAGTATGTCAGTGTTACAGCGTCTATTGGGGGAGGCCTCCCTCAATAGTACGATGCCGTGACCGCTGAGGGAGGCTCCCCCTCACGGTGCGATGCCCGTGTTCGTTGGGGAAGGCCTTCTCCACGACACGATGCGTGCTTATGATTGTTAATGATGAAGAATGCGCTCATGCTGTTTATGAATTTGGAAATGTTTAATGAGCAAGGGATATGAAAGAAACTCATGCCTCTTATGCGATATTGTGAAATTGTTAATGATGTTATGTTATATGCTTGGCAACTGCCCACTAAGTACTCTTGTACTTAGCCCTTCGATGTTTATGTTTGTGCAGGTTGAGCTGTGATGGGCGATGAAGTGTTGTTGCTGAGTGGAGTTTTTGTCGAACTTAAAGTAGGCTCAGAAAGGATACATGTCTTCATACATGTATCTCAGTTATGCATTCCGCTATAAACACTGATTATTTCAGTTACATCTTCCGTTGCAAACTCTGATAATGTTTTAGCCAAGCCCCTAACGATGCCTTTTTCCTTTTTAAGGAATATAACGCGTATACAAGTTCTTTGAGTACCCTTTTTATGCGACCTATGCCTTTTTCCTTTTTAAGGAATATTTCACGCGTATTCAAGTCCTTTGAGTATTCTTTTATACGCCCCTTTCTCAACCCGCTTCTTAATTTCCCTTCCCCAGTCATGGTTTTCCCGGATTAATTATCCTTAATTAAGGCCGGTCGTGACAAAATGGGTACTACATATTTCACTCCCCTTTAGTTTCATCTAGTGATTGAGGGTCATGTATGCACACGCTCCATGAAAATCTGAAAAATGCGTACAAGTCATCCACTAAAGTCCATGTCCACGTCTCTACGGGTCGTGAGAAATCGATTCCCAAAACAAATACTTGTAGCACCAACAAGTGTGCCACATGTAGGTAGAGCACGCCATCAGGGTCCGAAATCGGATTGCGCACGTTGAAGAATCTACCGCTTAGACCCGTGATTAATGTAAATGTCCACCACAAAATGGTTTGAATGCTAGAACGTTCCTCACATCATGGTGTGCTTTGGGATCAAAAGATGATATCCTGAACCTCAATCCAGTAACGAAACTGAATTCCCTCGGCAAAAAACAAATCCTCCTCCTATTGATGAAGAACCATATATCCTTATCATCATCGCCCGTCATCTTAATTTGGCGAGAAATGACATGGTGCAATGTCATGTTGCACTTGTGACCCAAATCCCAATTCAATAGGTGACCAAAGTACCCTTGCCTAAATGTGTTCACCAATGAATCCCTCTCAATCGCGTTCATTATCTCTACTACTCGAATGAAATACGAGGGCTTATAGTATGTGCTGATCTTGGACCTCACATTGATAATCTCTGGCCTCGAATAATGGATAACCGCTCTCGCCCCCCCTCCCCCCATCATTAGATTACTAGTCTTCTTTAAAATATTCTGCAATAGATCATCTTTCTATAACTTCCAATGCAAGCCGCAAGATCGGCCATTTCACTGTCGGTTTTAGTATCTGTATCCAATTGGGAAATAGCCATATTTTTGGCTAAGTAAAGAGAGTCCACTTCTGTGGAATTCAGTTGCGGGTACTTATGACGTACCTCTACTAATTGACAATGCCGCTTTATGTGTTTCAGCAGGACAGATTCCAGCTTCTGTTGACCAACAGCCGTGACCTGGGGGGCGGACGTCTGGTCCTGCTGTTGATGGACAAGGGGTTGTGATCCCCCTGGCGGGTTCTCTTCCGGATCTTGTGAAAGTGGAATAAATTAAAGGAGTCCAAAGGATGTCATTCCAAAGACTCAGAATCACTTTACAGTTAATTTGTTGGTGGTAAGTGAGTCGCTCCAACCGCCTTTGAGACACTAGGCTCCTATTTCATAACAACAATAATTGAGTTTAATTAATAAATAAAATAGATTTTAACACAAATAAAATATGAAATATTTAACAATTATTCAACATATGAATACATGTTACATTTAAACAATTATTTAAATAACCGATCGGAAAATGTCATTAGTCGTGAAAATTAGGCATTTTACACCATTAGTCGTCGATGGTGGTTCGTTGCTAATGACGTGAGAAGCTTAATTTTGGACGACTAATTGTGTTTTTCAACTTCTCTATTTTATATTGATTTTGAATGGTAAGATATGATTGATAAAATAATTGAATTTAATCAAATATTTGAGATTTAATTGCATGATTTAGCCCGTGATGGATAATTTAGTATGTACTCTAATAATTTAATTAAATTACTATTAATCACCCCCAAAATAACTTGATTATTTGATTTTAATCATCTTATAATTCTATTTCATACTATTAATCATATTTATCTCATTTTATTTTTTTAAATTTACAATATTAAAGAATTTAAAAGGTCGTGTCACATGGACTCAAACCTAAAACCTTTAGCCTTAAACATTAATCCCTTACTGCTTGATCAATACACGCACACTATGTTATCTAATCACATTAATTAAACAACGCTCACTATATTTATTGTTTGGTGGAATGGATATACTTATAATAATACCATTAATCGAGAACATTCTAGTATGCAATTAATCCATAAAAAAACAGTTACAATTATGTTATTCTCCACAACTAATATTTGTCATGTTTGATATTCAGAATGTACAACTATCGACATAGCATTTGTACTAGCTAGAAAGTAATTACCCATTCTGTAAAATTTCAGAATGAGGTTCGTGTATAAATACACACATACATTCAGAAGTCATTAATTCTGTTGATATAGAGTTGAAAACGACTCTGACGTTAACTAATCAAGAGATGATGGGTCGTCGCTCCACGTAATATTTATCAATCATCTTCTCCAATTCAATCTTTTAATAAAAAAAATTACTATTTTTCTTTTTTTCATATATACAACCTATAAATTTTATAATGTTAATACTTTATTAATAATTCACTCCAATCTAAATATTTTTTTCATTTTCTATTATTTATTCATATTTTTTAATTATAAAATATC